>NC_053024.1:696429928-696744207 GCF_003073215.2 Triticum urartu | reverse complement strand
GTGAAGCACGGCGGTGGTTTTATTTTATAGCCAATTATTTCTATAAAATTACAACATTTAAAAGAAAATCTCGTGCTCTAAAACTTCACAACATTTAAAAATTATAACCAAAGTGAATTACCATGCTGTTCTAAAGGACTCTCAAAATGATATATGTGAAGCATGAGAGATCAATTATTTCTATAAAATAAAACCACCGCCGTGCTCTAAAAGATATAAGCGAAGTACTAGAGCAAAAATTGTCCAACTCAAAAGATATAAGTGAAGCACATAGAGTATTCTAATAAATTCCAATTCATGTGTGTATCTCCCAAAAGGTGTGTAAAGCAAGGATGATTGTGGTAATCTAAAAAGCAAAGACTCAAATCATACAAGATGGTCCAAGCAAAACACATATCATGTGGCGAATAAAAATATAGCTCCAAGTTACCGATGGACGAAGACGAAAGAGGGGATGTCTTCTGGGGCATCCCCAAGCTTAGGGTTTTGGTTGTACTTGAATTTTAACTTGGGGTGCCTTGGGCATCCCCAAGCTTAGGCTCTTGCCACTCCTTGTTCCATAATCCATCAAATCTTTACCCAAAACTTGAAAACTTCACAACACAAAACTTAAAAGAAAATCTCGTGAGCTCCGTTAGTAAAAGAAAACAAACCACCACTTCAAGGTACTGTAATTAACTCATTATTTATTTATATTGGTGTTAAACCTACTGTATTCCAACTTTTATATGGTTCATAAACTCTATTACTAGCCATAGATTCATCAAAATAAGCAAACAACACACGAAAAACATAATCTGTCAAAACAGAACAGTCTGTAGTAACCTGTAGGTTTCGAATACTTATGGAACGCCAAAAATTCTAAAATAAATTTCTTCACGTGAGGAATTTATCTATTAATCATATTCAAAAATAATTAGCAAAATATCACTCTCCAGTAAAAAAAATGGCAGCAAATCTCATGAGCGCTAAAGTTTCTGTTTTTTACAGCAAGATCGCAAAGACTTTCCCCAAGTCTTCCCAAAGGTTCTACTTGGCACAAACACTAATTAAAATCATAAAACCACATCTAAACAGAGGCTAGATGAATTATTTATTACTAAACAGAATCAATAAGCAAGAAACAAAAATAAAATTGGGTTGCCTCCCAACAAGCGCTATTTTTTAACGCCCCTAGCTAGGCATAAAAGTAAGGATAGATCTAGGTATTATCACCTTTGGTATGCAATCCATAGGTGGCTCTCATAATAGATACATAAGGTAATTTAATTTTCTTTATAGGAAAGTGTTCCATGCCCTTCCTTAACGGAAATTGGAATCTAATATTCCCATCCTTCATATCAATAATTGCACCAATCGTTCTAAGGAAAGGTCTACCAAGAATAATAGGACATGTAGGGTTGCAATCTATATCAAGAACAATGAAATCTACGGGCACATAATTCCTATTTGCAACAATACGAACATCATTAATTCTTCCCATAGGTTTCTTAATGGTGGAATTCGCAAGATGCAAGTTTAAAGAACAATCATCAAATTCACGGAAACCTAGCAAATCACACAAAGTTTTAGGAATCGTGGAAACACTAGCACCCAAATCACATAAAGCAAAGCATTCATGATCTTTAATCTTAATTTTAATAGTAGGTTCCCACTCCTCATGAAGTTTTCTAGGGATAGAAACTTCCAATTCAAGCTTTTCTTCATAAGATTGCATTAAAGCATCAATGATATGTTAAGTAAAAGCTTTATTTTGACTATAAGCATGCGGAGAATTTAGCACGGATTGCAACAAGGAAATACAATCTATTAAAGAACAATTATCATAATTAAATTCCTTGAAATCCAAGATAGTGGGTTCGTTGCTATTTAAAGTTTTGACCTCTCCAATCCCACTTTTATCAATTTTTGCATCAAGATCTAAAAACTCCGAATCATTGGACGCCTTCTAACTAAAGTTGACTCATCTCCAGTCCCATCATTATCAAGATTCATATTGCAAAACAAAGATTTAATAGGAGACACATCAATCACTTTTAGATCTTCATCTTCATTATCATCAAATTCTTCCGGTTTGGCGGCCATCTTATTAACTAAGGTGGCCTGCATATCCGAAATTTGGGCTATTAAGTTCTCAAGATGAGCGAACTAAGATTTCAGACCATAAAATTCTTTAGACATATCATTGAGCTCTTTATTCATGTATCCCATAAAACTTTTTTGTTCTTTAAGCTCATTTCTGAAGAAATTATTATGCTCAAACTGCAAGGACATAAAACTTCTAACATTGTTTTCAATTTCTTCCAACCTTTTAAGGTGAGGATCAAAACTTTTAGGTAAAGCTGTTGTGGCAAACAAGCAAACAAGAGACAAGCAAAAACAGGCAAACTAGAAAAGAGAAGGGGAACATCAAAAGAGGGCGAATAAAACGGCAAGGGTGAAGTGGGGGAGAGGAAAATGAGAGGCAAATGGAAAATAATGTAATTCGAGGGATAAGAGTTTGTGACGGGTGCTTGGTATGTCTTGACTTGTGTGTAGACTCCCCGGCAACGGTGCCAGAAATCCTTCTTGCTATCTCTTGAGCACTGCATTGGTTTTCCCTTGAAGAGGAAAGGGTGATGCAGGAAAGTAGCATAAGTATTCCCCTCGGTTTTTGAGAACCAATGTATCAATCCAGTAGGAGGTCACACGCAAGTCCCTCGTACCTACACAAACAAATAAGAACCTCGCAACCAACGCGATAAAGGGGTTGTCAATCCCTTCACGGTCACTTACGAGAGTGAGATCTGATAGAGATAATAATGATAAGATAAATATTTTTGGTATTTTTATGATATAGATTGAAAGTAAAGATTGCAAAGTAAAATAGATTGGAAACTTATATATATGATAGAAAATAGACCCGGGGCCATAGGTTTCACTAGTGGCTTCTCATCAATATAGCATAAGTATTACGGTGGGTGAACGAATTACTGTCGAGCAATTGATAGAAAAGCGAATAATTATGAGAATATCTAGGCATGATCATGTATATAGGCATCACGTCTGTGACAAATAGACCGACTCCTTCCTGCATCTACTACTATTACTCCACACATCGACCGCTATCTAGCATGCATCTAGAGTATTAAGTTCATAAGAACAGAGTAACGCCTTAGGTAAGATGACATCTTATAGAGGGATAAACTCAAGCAATATGATATAAACCCCATCTTTTTATCCTCGATGGCAACAATACAATACATGTCATTTCCATTTCTGTCACTGGGATCGAGCACCGCAAGATTGAACCCAAAGCTAAGCACTTCTCCCATTGCAAGAACGATCAATCTAGTAGGACAAACCAAACTGTTAATTCGAAGAGACTTGCAAAGATAACCAATCATGCATAAAAGATTTCAGAGAAGAATCAAATATTGTTCATAGATAGACTTGATCATAAACCCACAATTCATCGGATCTCGACAAACACACCGCAAAAAGAGTTACATCGAATAGATCTCCAAGAAGATCGAGGAGAACTTTGTATTGAGATTCGAAGAGAGAGAAGAAGCCATCTAGCTAATAACTATGGACCCGAAGGTCTGAAGTAAACTACTCACACATCATCGGAGGGGCCATGGAGTTGATGTAGAGGGCCTCCGTGATCAATGCCCCCTCCGGCGGAGCTTGGGAAAAGGCCCCAAGATGGGATCTATTGGGTACCGAAGGTTGCGATAGTGGAAATAGGGTTTCGTGGTGCTCCTGGATGTTTTCGGGGTATGTGAACCTATATAGGAGGAAGAAGTAGGTCGGCTAAGCCACGAGGGGCCCACGAGGAGGGGGGCGCCCAGGGGGGTAGGCGTGCCCCCCTGCCTCATGGACCCCTCGTCCGTTTCTTGACGTCCACTCCAAGTCCTCTGGATCATGTTTGTTCCAAAAATCACGCTCCCAAAGGTTTCATTCCGTTTGGACTCCGTTTGATATTCCTTTTCTGTGAAACACTGAAATAGGCAAAAAAAACAGCAATTTGCACTGGGCCTTGGGTTAATAGGTTAGTCCCAAAAATAAAATATAAAAGTGTGAAATAAAGCCCATTAACATCTAAAACAGATAATATAATAGCATGGAACAATCAAAAATTATAGATACGTTGGAGACATATCAGGGATCATCCGACAAGGTGTTGAGGCTGCAAAAGCACATCAAAAGTATCATAGAGAAGGGCACCAACCTCACTGACGTGGTCCAGGTGAGGCTCATCCGCCAAACCCTTACCTGCTGATACGTCTCCAATGTATCTATAATTTTTGATTGCTCCATGTTATATTATCTACTATTTTGGACTATATTGGGCTTTATTTTCCACTTTTATATTATTTTTGGGACTAACCTATTAACCGGAGGCCCAGCCCAGAATTGTTGTTTTTTGCCTATTTCAGTGTTTCGGATAAACAGAATATCAAACGGAGTCCAAACGGAATAAAACCTTCGGGAACGTGATTTTCTCACCGAACGTGATCTAGGAGAGTTGGACCCTACTGCAAGGGATCAAAGAGGAAGTCACGAGGGTGGGGGCGCCTCCCCCCCCTAGGGCGCGCCCCCTGCCTCGTGGGCCCCTCGGCGCTCCACCGACGTACTCCTTCCTCCTATATATACACACGTACCCCCAAACGATCAGAACAGGAGCCAAAAACCTAATTCCACCGCCGCAACTTTCTATATCCACGAGATCCCATCTTGGGGCCTGTTCCGGAGCTCCGTCGGAAGAGGGTCGTCATCACGGAGGGCTTCTACATCATCCTAGCCCCTCCGATGAAGTGTGAGTAGTTTACCTCGGACCTTCGGGTCCATAGTTAGTAGCTAGATGGCTTCTTCTCTCTCTTTGAATCTCAATACCAAGTTCTCCCCCTCTCTTGTGGAGATCTATTCGATGTAATCTTCTTTTTGCGGTGTTTTTGTTGAGACCGAAGAATTGTGGGTTGATGATCAAGTCTATCTATGAATAATATTTGTATCTTTTCTGAATTCTTTTATGTATGATTGGTTATCTTTGCAAGTCTCTTCGAATTATCCGTTTGGTTTGGCCAAATAGATTGGTAGTTCTTGCCATGGGAGAAGTGCTTAGCTTTGGGTTCGATCTTGCGGTGTCCTTACCCAGTGACGGAAGGGGCAGCAAGGCACGTATTGTATCATTGCCATCGAGGAAAACCAACGCAAGCTCAAGACGTAGCAAGAA
The DNA here is from genome assembly GCF_003073215.2 of Triticum urartu. Taxonomy (NCBI): domain Eukaryota; kingdom Viridiplantae; phylum Streptophyta; class Magnoliopsida; order Poales; family Poaceae; genus Triticum; species Triticum urartu. Next base: position 696,738,989 of record NC_053024.1, on the reverse strand, counting down.
GGATTTCTGGCGCCGTTGCCGGGGAGTCTACGCAAAAAGTCAATATACCAAGTACCCATCATAATCCCTATCTCTCGCATTACATTATTTGCCATTTGCCTCTCGTTTTCCTCTCCCCCCAATTCACCCTTGCCGTTTTATTCGCCCTCTCTCTCTGTCCTCCCTCTCTGTTCGCCTCTTTGTTTGCTTGTCGTCATGGCTAGTCCTCTTTCTGCTCCTATGTCCCCTGAGTTTGAAGTCCTTCACTTCAAACAAAAGCAAGGAGAAAATTTAAAGGATGCTTGGTTTAGAATGATGGAATCTTATCGTAAATGCACCCTAGAAGTAAATTTCAGAATTTTGCTTCGCAACTTTTATGTTGGACTTAATTTGTCTCATAGACAACTTTTAGATTGTGTTGCCAAGGGCAATTTTATTGAAATTGATCCCAGTATCGCGCATGAAATTATAGAAGTTATAGTAGGAACTTTACCTCAACAAAAGGGGCTCCATCATACCCAAGAAAAAAACGCAAGTTTTTGAAAAAATTTGCGAAGTAACTAAGATTTTACAGAAATCTCTTGAACCTCTTAAGAGCGTTAGCTTAAATCTTCACCACATGAATATGTTGATTACTCTTTGCAATAAGCGGTTGGATTCTTTAGATCTCAAGATCTCTGAATATGAAGGGAAATGTAAGGAACCTCCCGGATTCGAGCATAACATCTCTAAAAGAATTAAGAATCAAGATGGCAATACTTAGACCTATCCTTGCTTGTTATGCCTAGCTAGGGGCGTTAAACGATACCGCTTCTTGGGAGGCAACCCAATTTTATTTTTATTCCTTGATTTTTGCTCCTGCTTAGTAATAAATAAATTATTTATCCTCTGTTTTGGTTGTGTTTTTTGCGTTTAATTAGTGTTTGTGGCAAGTAGAACCGTTGGGAAGACTTGGGGAAAGTCTTGTTGAACTTGCTGTAAAAAACAGAAACTTTAGTGCTCACGAGAACTGCTGTCATTTTTATTTGAAGAGCGATATTTAGTTAATTCTTTTTTCAGATGATTAATAGATAAATTCCTCACGTCCAGCAGTTAATTTTAGAATTTTTGGGGTTCTAGATCTTGCGCTAGCTACAGATTACTACAGACTTTTCTGTTTTTGACAGATTCTGTTTTTCGTGTGTTGTTTGCTTATTTTGATGAATCTATGGCTGGTAAAATAGTTTATAATCCATAGAGAAGTTGGAATAAAGTAGGTTTAACACCAATATAAATAAAGAATGAGTTCATTACAGTACCTTGAAGTGGTCTTTTGTTTTCTTTCGCTAACAGAGCTCACGAGTTTTCTATTTTGAGTTTTGTGTTGTGAAGTTTTCAAGTTTTGGGTGAATTCTTTTGATGGATCATGGAACAAGAAGTGGCAAGAGACTAAGCTTGGGGATGCCCATGGCACCCCCAAGATAATCCAAGGACACCAAAAAGTCAAAGCTTTGGGATGCCCTGGAAGGCATCCCCTCTTTTCGTCCACTTCCATCGGTAATTTACTTGGAGCTATATTTTTATTCACCAACATGATATGTGTTTTGCTTGGAGCGTCTTGTATTATTTGTGTATTTGTTTGTTAGTATGCCACAATCATCCTTGCTGTACACACCTTTTGAGAGAGCCATACATGAATTAAAATTTGATAGAATACTCTATGTGCTTCACTTATATCTTTTGAGCGTAGTAGTTTTGCTCTATGTGCTTCACTTATATATTTCGAGCTAGATAATTTTGCTCTATGTGCTTCACTTAGATATTTTATAGCACGGTGGTGGATTCGTTTTAAAGAAACTATTGATCTCTCATGCTTCACTTAAATTAATTTGGGAGTCTCTTAATAGCATGGTAATTTGCCTAATAATAATATGCTTGGTATTCAAGATTTGTGAAACTTTCTTTTGAGTGTGTTGAATACTAAGAAAAGATTGAAGCATGATAATTTTTTTGAGATATGGAGGTGATAATATTAAAGTCATGCTAGTTGATTAGTTGTGGATTTAAAGAATACCTGTGTTGAAGTTTGTGATTCCCGTAGCATGCACGTATGGTGAACCGTTATGTGATGAAGTCGGAGCATGATTTATTTATTGATTGTCTTCCATATGAGTGGTGGTCGGGGACGAGCGGTGGTATTTTCCTACCAATCTATCCCCCTAGGAGAATGCGCGTAATACTTTGCTTTGATAACTTCTAGATTTTTGCAATAAGTATATGAGTTCTTTATGACTAAAGTTGAGTCCATGGATCATACGCACTCTCACCCTTCCACCCTTGCTAGCCTCTCTAATACTGCGCAACTTTCGCCGGTATCATACACCTACCATATACCTTCCTCAAAACAGCCACCATACCTACCTATTATGGCATTTCCATAGCCATTCCGAGATATATTGCCATGCAACTTTCCACCATCTAGTTCATCATGACAAATCCATCATTGTCATATTGCTTAGCATGATCATGTAGTTGACATAGTATTTGTGGCAAAGCCACCGTTCATAATTCTTTCATAATTTTCACTCTTGATTCATTGCATATCCCGGTACACCACCGGAGGCATTCATATAGAGTCATACTTTGTTTTTGTATCGAGTTGTAATCATTGAGTTGTAAATAAATAGAAGTGTGATGATCATCATTCAATAGAGCATTGTCCCAAAAAAAGAGAAAGGCCAAAGAAAAAAAATAAGGCCCCAAAAAAAGGGGGCAATGCTACTATCCTTTTTTCCACACTTGTGCTTCAAAGTAGCACCATGATATAGCGAGTCTCATATATTGTGCTTCAAAGTAGCACCATGTTCTTCATATAGAGAGTCTCATATGTTGTCACTTTCATATACTAGTGGGAATTTTACGTTATAGAACTTGGCTTGTATATTCCAATGATGGGCTTCCTCAAATTGCCCTAGGTCTTCGTGAGCAAGCAAGTTGGATGCACACCCACTAGTTTCTTTTGTTGAGCTTTCATACATTTATAGCTCTAGTGCATCTGTTGCATGGCAATCCCTACTCACTCACATTGATATCTATTGATGGGCATCTCCATAGCCCGTTTTTATACGCCTAGTTGATGTGAGACTATCTTCTCCTTTTTGTCTTCTCCACAACCACCATTCTATTCCACCTATAGTGCTATATCCATGGCACGCTCATGTATTGCGTGAAGATTGAAAAAGTTTTGAAAAAGTTAGAGTATTAAGCTTGGGGATGCCTGATACGTCTCCAACATATCTATAATTTTTGATTGCTCCATGCTATATTATCTACTATTTTAGACATTGTTGGGCTTTATTATTCACTTTTATATTATTTTTGGGACAAACCTATTAACCGGAGGCCCAGCCCAGAATTGCTATTTTTTGCCTATTTCAGTGTTTTAGATAAACAGAATATCAAACAGAGTCCAAACGGAATAAAATCTTCGGGAACATGATTTTCTCACCGAACGTGATCCAGGAGACTTGGACCCTACTGCAAGGGATCAAAGAGGAGGTCACGAGGGTGGGGGGCGCCCCCCCTAGGGCGCGCCCCCTGCCTCGTGGGCCCCTCGGTGCTCCACCGACATACTCCTTCCTCCTATATATACACACGTACCCCCAAACGATCAGAACAGGAGCCAAAAACCTAATTCCACCGCCGAAACTTTCTGTATCCATGAGATCCCATCTTGGGGCCTGTTCCGGAGCTCCGCCGGAAGAGGATCGTCATCACGGAGGGCTTCTACATCATCCTAGCCCCTCCGATGAACTGTGAGTAGTTTACCTCAGACCTTCGGGTCCATAGTTAGTAGCTAGATGGCTTCTTCTCTCTCTTTGAATATCAATACAAAGTTCTCCCCCTCTCTTGTGGAGATCTATTCGATGTAATCTTCTTTTGCGGTGTGTTTGTTGAGACCGATGAATTGTGGGTTGATGATCAAGTCTATCTATGAATAATATTTGTATCTTTTCTGAATTCTTTTATGTATGATTGGTTATCTTTGCAAGTCTCTTCGAATTATCCGTTTGGTTTGGCCAACTAGATTGGTAGTTCTTGCCATGGGAGAAGTGCTTAGCTTTGGGTTCGATCTTGTGGTGTCCTTACCCAGTGACGGAAGGGGCAGCAAGGCACGTATTGTATCGTTGCCATCGAGGATAACAAGATGGGGTTTATTTCATATTGCATGAATTTATCTCTCTACATCATGTCATCTTGCTTAAGGCATTACTCTGTTTTTAACTTAATACTCTAGATGCATGCTGGATAGAGGTCGATGAGTGGAGTAATAGTAGATAATGTGGATAATGTTGCAGTGCATGTTAGAGGATCACAAAAAATTGTTGTACCCGAATTGCGTAGGTGACAAGAAAAAGCTGGGCACCACACTAGAATTGCTGCAATGGAAGGCAGAGAATGGTGTATCTGACAAGGGATTTGGAAAGTTGCTGGTAATGATAAAGGATATGCTTCCAAAGGACAACGAATTGCCCGAGAGTACGTACGAAGCAAAGAAGGCTGTCTGCCCTCTAGGGTTAGAGGTGCAGAAGATACATGCATGCCCTAATGATTGCATCCTCTACCGCGGTGAGTACGAGGATTTGAACGCTTGCCCGGTATGTGGTGCATTGCGCTATAAGATCAGCCGCGATGACCCTGGTGATGTCGAGGGCCGGCGCCCCAGGAAGAAGATTCCTGCCAAGGTGATGTGGTATGCTCCTATAATACCACGGTGGAAACGTTTGTTCCAAAACAAAGAGCATGCCAAGGCGATGCGATGTCACAGAGAAGACCGTAAGAAAGACGGAAAGTTGAGAGTACCCGCTGACGGGGCGCAGTGGAGAAAAATCGAAAGAAAGTATGGGAAGGAGTTTGCAGATGACACAAGGAGCGTATGGTTTGGTCTAAGCGCAGATGGCATTAATCCTTTTGGGGAGCAGAGCAGCAACCATAGCACCTGGCCTGTGACTCTATGTTTGTATAACCTTCCTCCTTGGTTGTGCATGAAGCGGAAGTTCATTATGATGCCAGTGCTCATCCAAGGCCCTAAGCAACCCGACAACGACATTGATGTGTACCTAAGGCCATTAGTTGAAGAACTCTTACAACTGTGGAATGGAACAGGTGTACGTGTGTGGGATGAGCACATGGGGGGAGAATTTGACCTAAAGGCGTTGCTGTTCGTGACCATCAATGATTGGCCTGCTCTCAGTAACCTTTCAGGACAGACAAACAAGGGATACCGCGCATGCACGCACTGTTTGGACGATACCGACAGTATATATTTGGCTAATAAGAATGTGTACCTGGGACATCGTCGATTTCTTCCGAGCAGGCATCCCGTAAGAAAGAAAGGCAAGCATTTCAAAGGTGAGGCGGATCATCGGACGAAGCCTCGCCACCGTACTGGTGCTGACGTACATGATATGGTCAAGGATTTGAAGGTGGTCTTTGGAAAGGGTCCTGGTGGACAACCTGTTCCGAATGACGCTGACGGACACGCACCCATGTGGAAGAAGAAATCTATATTTTAGGACCTGCCCTCTTGGAAAGACCTCGAGGTCCGCTCCGCAATCGACGTGATGCATGTGACGAAGAATCTTTGTGTGACCCTGCTTGGCTTCTTGGGCGTGTATGGGAAGACAAAAGATACACCTGAGGCACGGGAGGACCAGCAACGTATGCACGGAAAAGACGGCATACATCAGGGTCATGCAAGCTACGCTCTTACCAAAGAAGAGAAGGAAATCTTCTTTGAATGCCTGCTCAGTATTAAGGTACCGTCTGGCTTCTCATCGAATATAAAGGGAATAATAAACATGGCAGAGAAAAAGTTCCAGAACCTAAAGTCTCATGACTACCACGTGATTATGACGCAACTGCTTCCAGTTGCATTGAGGGGGCTTCTACCGGAAAACGTTCGATTAGCCATTGTGAAGCTATGTGCATTTCTCAATGCAATCTCTCAGAAGGTAATCGATCCAGAAATCATACCAAGGTTACAGAATGATTTGGTGCAATGTCTTGTCAGTTTCGAGTTGGTGTTCCCACCATCCTTCTTCAACATCATGACGCACGTCCTAGTTCACCTATGCGAAGAGATTAACGTTTTGGGTCCTGTATTTCTACACAATATGTTCCCCTTTGAGAGGTTCATGGGAGTCTTAAAGAATATGTTCATAACCGTGCTAGGCCAGAAGGAAGCATCTCCAAGGGCCGTCAAAATGAGGAGGTCATTGAGTTTTGTATTGACTTTATTCCTGACCTTAAGCCGATTGGTGTTCCTGAATCACGGCATAAGGGCAGACTGGATGGAAAAGGCACGCTAGGAGGGGAACAAATAATATGTATGGACGGACATTCTCTCACTAAAGCACACTACACAGTTCTACAGAATTCCACCTTGGTGGCTCCGTATATGGATGAACACAAGAATTTGCTACGCTCCAAACACCCGGAGCGGTCTGATGACTGGATTACACGTGAACAAACCAGGAGTTTCGCCAGCTGGTTGCAAGCACGTACCATGCATGACACCTCTATTGAAGATGACCTGTACTTGCTGTCCTAGTTACCATCTTCGAATATAATGACTTTCAAAGGGTACGAGATAAATGGTAATACATTTTACACGATCGCCCAAGATAAGAAGAGCACCAACCAAAACAGTGGTGTCCGCTTTGATGTAGAAACCAAGACGGGAAAGGAAACATATTATGGTTATATACAGGACATATGGGAACTTGACTATCGACGTGGTTTGAAGGTCCCTTTGTTTCGGTGCAAATGGGTCAATATGACACAAGGCGGGGTAACGGAAGACCCGCAGTATGGAATGACAACAGTGGATCTCAACAATCTTGCGTATGCAGACGAACCATTCGTCCTAGCCAATGATGTGGCACAGGTTTTCAATGTGAAGGATATGTCTACCAAGCCAAGAAAAAGAAAAGATAAGGAAGCGAATGCATCGTACGATGAGCCAAAGCGGCACATAGTTCTTTCTGGGAAGAGAAACATCATGGGAGTGGATGACAAGACAGACAAGTCAGAAGATTATGAAAAGTTTGATGAAATTGCTCCATTCACAGTGAATATTGACCCGAGCATCCCGTTAAATGATGAAGATTTTCCATGGCTACGATGCAAAGGGACACACGCGAAGAAAAAGTTTCACACCCAAAGATCTGGGATGTGATCGGCTTAACTATCATCACTTTCTTATGTGTTTCACACCCAGGAGGGAATCTCTGTAATAGTTAGGGTAGCTAGTTATGTGTTTTGGCATTTGAAACGCGAAGAAATTTTATGTGCAAGCAAATTCTTTCATGCATTTACTGATTTTTTTCAACTAAATGACCCTGAAATTGGAAAGCATTTCAAATGAACTCAGAGAAGGATGAAAGTTGGCATGGTATCATAATTTCACCCACATAGCATGTGCAAATAAGTAGAGAGGGTTACCGCAAAAACTGGATGCACTTCGTGTACAAAATGGACAATCTGTTTCGAAGTATCAGGGTTTCGGACGAAAACTCATCCGTTACAAAGGCATTTCATTTTTTAAATAACTTAAGCATTACCAAATTGAATATAATGATAAAACACACTAATATTAAACATAAGAAAAAAGAATCACTAAAAAATGTATTTTTAAAGTTAAGTTATTCACAAACTAGTGATTCACACAAATTTCAAATAATTCAAAATTTAAACTATTCAAATTAAAAAACTACCGGCACTAACTGAAAGTTTCTAAAAACTATCAAAAATATTCACAAAGAAACTCTAAATACAGCAAAAAACAACTAAAAATAAATAAAACAAAATAAATAAAGCAGAAAAGAAAAAAATAAATGAAAAAAGCCCACCTACCGGGCCACAGCGGCCTGCATACGACTAGAAACCCAACCTGATGTTAGGCCAGGATGCAGGCCCGCAAGCCCAATAGGCCCCACAGGGCAGAGTAGCAGAGGTAGGCCCAGAAGGCCTGCTTTAGAGAGGAGCTCGAGACAGCAGCGGTGGCGGGGCTTATAAGCAGGTGTGAGCGCCCTTCAGCTAGCGAGGTGGGACTAAACTTCTGCGCCCCTCGCCTAGCAGCGCACCCCCTTTAGTACCGGGTCGTGGCATCAACCGGTACTAAAGGGGGGGGGTCTTTAGTACCGGTTGGAGCCACCACCCGGTACTAAAGGCCTGCCCTTCCCGCTGCTTGGCCTGGCCAAAACAGGCCTTTAGTACCAGTTGGTGGCTCCAACCGGTACTAAAGGTGCCTTCTATATATACAGCACTTCGAAAAATTTCATTCTTCCCCCTCTGTTTCTTCCCGATCGACCAACGCCGTCGCTGCCCCCGTCCTACGCCGCCCCCGTCGCGCGTCGTTGCCGTCGCCGCCCCCATCCTCGTCGCCGCCCTCATCCCCGTCGCCGCCCCTGTCCCCGTCGCCGCCCCCGTCGCCGTCGCCGCCCTCGTCTCCGTCGCCGCCCCGGGCCCGTCCCCGTCACGCCGTCCCCGCGTCGCCGCCCCATCACGCCCCGGCCCGTCGCCGCCCCGGCCCGTCGCCTCGCCGTCGCCGTCGCCCCACTGTGAGCTCTCCCCCTCTAACCCCCCTCCCCCCCCCCCCGGGGGCCCCCTGGGGGCCCCCCCCCCCCCCCCGAGCCCATATACACACACACAAGCATGCATGATGAACACATACACACGCACATAGAAGTTGTTTTTTTGTTTTTAGTGTTAGATGCTTAGTGTTTAATTAGTATGGAATAGCATATAGAATTTTGACATATGCAATGCTTAGTGTTAGATGCTTACTGTTAGATGCTTAGTGTTTTTAGTGAGCCCGGATATAATTAGTGTTTAATTAGTATGGAATTTTTTTATATAATGTTGTTTTTCTGTTTTTGATGGATGTATAGAAGTTGTTTTTTCTGGTTTTAGTGTTAGATGCTTAATTAGTATGAAATAGCATATAGAATTTTGACATATGCAATGATAGCATAATTAGTGTTACATTTGCATATAGTATTTGTTGTCGACGATGCCCGGCCCGCATCCTCGCCGTCGACCTGTTCGCGACGACGTCCTGCTTCAGAGGACCCATGTCCGGGACTGGGCTCCGCCGGGCTGGCACTGGGAGGTGCTACCTTCAGGGGCGCGACGCTTGGTGAGGAACCCGGCCCCGGGTCCTGTCGTCAACCCTCATCTCCTTTGGTGGCATTCGCGTGGGCCACTTTCGGTGCGGAGGGAGCCGGCCCCGCCGGAGGTGGTACGTCGTCGTGTCAGGGAGGAGGACGAGCACGTCCATCGCTACATGGCTGCTATGGAAGTCAGGTTCTCCAATACCTGGCAGGTTTTTTTGGGAGATCACCCGAGCTATGATCCAGTGATGGTTCCTTCACTTTGGTTGTCCACCGCCTAGATTACTCTCTAGTATTTGATCTTTATTAGCTAGCTAGCTAGCTAGTGATGTATTCGATATATAATATTCGAGATGATTTATTCGAGATTATATATATTATTTGAGACGATGTATTCGAGATTATATCTATTATTCGAGACGATGTATTCGAGATTAAATCTATTATTCGAGATGATGTATTCGAGATTAAATCTATTATTGGAGATGATGTATTCGAGATTATATCTATTATTCGAGACGATGTATTCGAGATTATATCTATTATTCGAGATTATACTAAATTGTTTTACATTTCTTTTGGCATAGTTAAATAAAAGCTATGGCGGACAATACCGACAGAGAGAGAGAACAGACCATGTTCGATATCATACGCGGGCCAGATGATGATCAGAATGAAGAAGATTTTGACGGCTCCGAATTTCTAAACAACACCGGAGACGGTGATATGATATTCGATCGCGACGACCGAGAAGATGAAGTCATGAACTACGACGAAGAACATGTTGATCCTGAAACAACAAACACCGGCGAGGTATATATATTTATATAAGCAGGAATCTGGTGATCATCGCATGTTTTAAATGAGTTGAAGATATATTAACGAATCGATCTTTCTTCTTTCAGCCATCCGGATCGAGCAAATCTTCAGGCAAAAGGACGAAACGAGGCCAGAACAAAAAGTTGAAGGAGGGCGTAAAGTACAATATCGATGCATTCAAACCTAATGGCGAACCATTAGCGCCTAAGAAGATTGCGGACAAGTTCGTTCATCAGTGCGGAGTTCTTGTGAAGGACCAACTCCCGATCTCCCTTCAAGAATGGAGAAAGCCAGCAAATCCACGTCCAGATGTTACTTTTGTCGACGAGAATCAAAAAAATCTGCTTTGGGATACTCTCATGGAACATTTCACCCTACCATATAATTTCACAGAAGCAGATGTGCAGAAAGTCAAGGACGCTGCTTTTAGGAAGATGGCGGTTGCATTCAAGAACCACAAGAGAATGACGTGGGAGAAGTACGTCAAGGGAGGAAGGAAGACTCCAGTATTCGAGGGGATACTAGAGAATCAAAGTGCTCATTGGGACGATTTCGTGAAATTCAAGGATTCAGAATTAGCTAAGGAACGGTCGAGAATAAACAAGAAGAATGCCGAAAAAAGGATAAGTTCCATAAGCTGGGGCCAGGTGGCTACGCGGTGGCAATGCCTAAGTGGGATAAGTCTGAGAAAGAGATGGAGGATGCAAGTGTCACTCCGTTTACTAAGAGCTGGCCCCCCAGGTGCAGGACTTGGTTCTATGCGCATGGGGGGGAGTTGGACCCGAAGACAGGCAATGTTTCGACGAAGGCATGTCTGAACGGAGCCAACGATGCGCTACTTGTTGCAATAGAAGAGGCTCGATCGGGGGTGTTCCAGCCCAACAGAGAGAACGACGAGCTTACGCGTGCCCTGGGAAATCCTGAACACCCGGGAAGAACACGAGGCAAGGGCGCTCTTCCGTGGTATGAGGGGTTTTCGGACTGGAACGCCGACTACAGAACCCGTGCGAGAAAGAAGATTGCGGAGGAGAAGAAGAGGAAGATGGAGGAGGAGCAGAGGAAGCGGGACTATGAACGCCTTCAAGGCCTAGAAGCAAGTCAAGCGGAATTGGCAGCTAAATTCCAGCGGCAGCAAGAGCAGATCGACTCACTTAGCCAGCAAAGGGGGTCTCAGCATCTGCAGCAACTAGCGGATGATCCAGCATTGGATACCACCGCCCCATCCATGCCGAGAAGTAGCGTGGGTTCCGCCCCGGGCGACGCAGTAGTGCTGGATAGATACCCCATGGATGACATCACAGAGAACACTAACTGCGAGCTACACTTCAAAATGAAGAACATATCCATGAAGGTGGCGGACGCCGTTGCTTTTTCAGATTCCCCCGAGGCAACCTTCCATTGCAACCCGATTCCAGCGGGCTATGCTCGTGTCTTGGTTGATGAGGTGGTGGACCCATATTCGGAGCTACAGCTTGACATTCCTGGAGGTGACGACGAGCACACATTGGGAGAGGCCATACATCGTGTCATCCTATGGAGAAAGGATTGCATCATCTTTCGAAGGCCACCGACACCGCGTCACCCGATTCCTCGTCGAAGTCCGCCACCGAGTCAGCAGACTCCCGCTCCTCCAAGTCCACCAACGCGTGAGGCCACTCCTCCTCCTCCAAGTCTGGCAAAGTGTCAGGCCACTCCTCCTCCAAGTCCGACACAGCGTCAGACGTCCACTCCTCCTCCAAGTCCGGCACAACCTTAGGCCACTGCAAGTCCGGCACAGCTTCAGGCCACTCCTCCTCGTCCAACTCAGCCCCGTCAGCCGTCTCCGCCGCCTCAGCAATCGCAGAAGAGACACCCCGCAGCTATGGTGCGTAGCGGTACGAGTCGAGGTCATAGTACAGGAAGTACAGGCGGAGGCAAGCGATATAAATATGGTCCAGACCTCACTACTCCTCTTCCTGTGAGGGCTTACGACAGGACCGAGGAGGAAACCAATGCCATAGTGCAGGCAGAAGTCGACGCCCATTTTGGACCGAAACCGCCACCGCCGCCAAGGGAGAAAGTTCCTGTGGAAGTAGTTGACCACTTCATTCGTATGGCTCAACCACCAGCTCCTAAGCCTGTTGACTCAGACTATGAGCGCCACATCAGGAAGTTACATCGACGACGTCTACAGAAGGAGGCGAGCTCGAGCTCGAGCAAACAACAAGCAGCTGTCAAAAAATGCGGGAAAACCGTTGCCCAGCTGGGAAAACAGGCGGCACAATCGATCCCCCCGCTTGTTGTGCCGCCAACAACACGTGACAGTACGCGCGCCCAATATTATTGTGGCCAAACAGTTTACGTTCCCGAGGTGGGCGATGTGGTAATAACCCAGGAGCATATAATGCAGGCTGAAGAACTCAAGATCACTGTTGGACAACTCCTCGAGATCGAGGACATGCCTGGGATTACAGAGGAGGAAATAAAACGGAAATATGTCCGGGGCCAACCTTTGGTCGAGCCAGAAGATGTCAACAAGCTCCCAACGAGAATGTATGAATTGCATCAATGGTACATGGACATTACCAAGAGATCCAATCGAGAGTCCCTCATGGTGGATGTCAAGAAGGATGATTACTACCATGAGAAAGCTGTGGCCGTTGAGTATTCTGAACTGTTTCAGTTATACAATCAAGACGCACTCGACAAATCTATCGTCAGTTGCTATTGTTTGTAAGTGATTTCTTTCTGTAATTTAAGTCTCAAGCTAGCTGTAGTGATCCTTTTGATTAATCATTACCTGTAATTATCCTCACTATATTCTTTTCTGTGGTATTATGTAGGATGAAGATGTATGAAATGAGAAAAGGTGGACGCTATGGCATTGGGTTCATTGACCCAAACACCGTTAATGAATACACATGGAAAATGAACAAGTATTATGAAAAGCAGGTAGAGGACAGCATGCTAGAGTTCTTGAAGCGCCTCAAATACAATGAAGATATACTACTTCCTTACAACTTCCAGTGAGTCACACTTTCTTGTACTAGAAATTCTCTGTTTTTGCCTACTAGCTAGCTACATGTTTTTGCTTACATATGCCCGCTTAATTAAGACATGCAAACGTGTGTGCATGCAGATTTCACTGGATCTTGTGTATCATTAAAGTTGACGCCGGAACAGTTGAAATACTGGACTCGCTACTCAAAGCAAATAGTGACTATAACATCTTGTTTGGGATAGTCAACAGGTAATTTCAATCATTATTAACTATATATCTCGGCCTATTTAGTTCGTCATTTCATGATATGAACTATTTAATAACCCCTTTATTCATTTTCTTTCTCGGCGGGCAGGGCTTGGGCAAGGTTCATCAGCGTCACGGAAGGCGAATGGAAACCATAGCTGAAATGGTTTCGATCCAAGGTAAGTAATTAAGTAGTACTAGCTAGCTAGCTACCTGCCGCATCTCTGTAATTATCATGCTTGATTAATTATTATCTGATCAAATTAAATTCCATTCTCGTAATAAAGGCCCTGAAGCAGGCGCAGGGGACTAATCTGTGTGCATTCTGCGTTTGCGAGAACATTCGCATGATGGCGTCCGAAAGGAGCAGATCTCAAAGACAGGAATGGGTACGCTTGTCAGAACACTATTCACAATTTTTACACCATTATCGATATCTAGTCACACAACTAATACACATGCATATTGATCTCCTTCTTAACAGTTCACAGAGGTGCGGGACAAGCTCCTAGAAACAGAGCGCGTAGAAGCACTTCAAGAGGAAATAGCGGGATTTTTGCTCGACCGGGTCATAAATCCGAAGGGAGAATACTATTACCTGCTACCGCCCTCATGAACCACTTCCAATTGTCATCGTGCTCCGAAGGCACCAATTAGGCTAATGCCACTGGCTCCGAAGGCAACATGCATATGTAGGAGAAATTGTATATAGCTATACATGTGTGTATGTGTAAATTAATATGGTGGTTTGTGAGACATTGATGATATATATATGATTGGTTCTACTAGAAATTCTATTTATATATATATATGCATAACGTGTACAATGTGTAGTACCGTAAAATACCAGCAAACGAAAAAGAATTAAAATGGAAAACACAAAATTAAATGAAAAAGAAATCATAAAACCAAAAACACCACAACCATTTAGTACCGGTTGGTGTTACCAACCGGTACTAAAGGGCTCCCGGCCCCCAGAGCTGGCTCGTGCCACGTGGATCCCCTTTAGCACCGGTTCGTGCTGAACCGGTACTAAAGGGGGGGGCCTTTAGTGCCGAAACTTTAGTGTCGGTTCCTAAACCGGCACTAAAGGGCCTTACGAACCGGTGCTATTGCCCGGTTCTGCACTAGTGATGTCATACTTTGGTTCGGCGGTATTGTTGGACGAAGCGGCCCAGACCGACATTACGTGTACGCTTACGCGAGACCGGTTCTCCCGACATGCTTTGCACAAAGGTGGCTAGCGGGTGTCAGTTTCTCCAACTTTAGTTGAACCGAGTGTGGCTACGCCCGGTCCTTGCGAAGGTTAAAACAGCACCAACTTGACAAACTATCGTTGTGGTTTTGATGCGTAGGTAACATTGGTTCTTGCTTAAGCCCGTAGCAGCCACGTAAAACTTGCAACAACAAAGTAGAGGACGTCTAACTTGTTTTTGCAGGGCATGTTGTGATGTGATATGGTCAAGACATGATACTAAATTTTATTGTATGAGATGATCATGTTTTGTAACTGAGTTATCGGCAACTGGCAGGAGCCATATAGTTGTCGCTTTATTGTATGCAATGCAACTGCGCTGTAATGTTTTACTTTATCACTAAGCGGTAGCGATAGTCGTGGAAGCATAAGATTGACGAGATGACAACGATGCTACGATGGTGATCAAGGTGTCGCGCCAGTGACGATGGTGATCATGACGGTACTTCGGAGATGGAGATCACAAGTACAAGAAGATGATGGCCATATCATATCACTTATATTGATTGCATGTGATGTTTATCTTTTATGCATCTTATCTTGCTTTGATTGACGGTAGCATTATAAGATGATCTCTCACTAAATTTCAAGATAAAAGTGTTCTCCCTGAGTATGCACCGTTGCCAAAGTTCGTCGTGCCCAGACACCATGTGATGATCGGGTGTGATAAGCTCTACGTCCATCTACAACGGGTGCAAGCCAGTTTTGTACACGCAGAATACTCAGGTTAAACTTGACAAGCCTAGCATATGCAGATATGGCCTCGGAACACTGAGACCGAAAGGTCGAGCGTGAATCATATAGTAGATATGATCAACATAGCGATGTTCACCATTGAAAACTACTCCATTTCACGTGATGATCGGTTATGGTTTAGTTGATTTGGATCATGTAATCACTTAGAAGATTAAAGGGATGTCTTTCTAAGTGGGAGTTCTTAAGTAATATGATTAATTGAACTTAAATTTATCATGAACTTAGTACCTGATAGTATCTTGCTTGTTTATGTTTAATTGTAGATAGATGGCCCATGTTGTTGTTCCGTTGAATTTTAATGCATTCCTTGAGAAAGCAAAGTTGAAAGATAATGGTAGCAATTACATGGACTGGGTCCGTAACTTGAGGATTATCCTCATTGCTGCACAGAAGAATTACGTCCTGGAAGCACCGCTGGGTGCCAGGCCTGCTGCTGGAGCAACACCAGATGTTATGAACGTCTGGCAGAGCAAAGCTGATGACTACTCGATGGTTCAGTGTGCCATGATTTACGGCTTAGAATCGGGACTTCAACGACATTTTGAACGTCATGGAGCATATGAGATGTTCTAGGAGTTGAAGTTAATATTTCAAGCAAATGCCCGAATTGAGAGATATGAAGTCTCCAATAAGTTCTATAGCTGCAAGATGGAGGAGAACAGTTCTGTCAGTGGGCATATACTCAAAATGTCTGGGTATAATAATCACTTGATTCAATTGGGAGTTAATCTTCCAGATGATTGTGTCATTGACAGAATTCTCCAATCACTGCCACCTAGCTACAAGAGCATCGTGATGAACTATAATATGCAAGGGATGAATAAGACTATTCCCGAGCTCTTCGCAATGCTAAAAGCTGCGGAGGTAGAAATCAAAAAGGAGCATCAAGTGTTGATGGTCAACAAGACCACTGGTTTCAAGAAAAAGGGCAAAGGGAAGAAGAAGGGGAACTTCAAAAAGAACAGAAAGCAAGTTGCTGCTCAAGAGAAGAAACCCAAATCTGGACCTAAGCCTGAAACTGAGTGCTTCTACTGCAAGCAGACTGGTCACTGGAAGCGGAACTGCCCGAAGTATTTGGCGGATAAGAAGGATGGCAAGGTGAACAAAGGTATATGTGATATACATGTTATTGATGTGTACCTTACTAGAGCTCGCAGTAGCACCTGGGTATTTGATACTGGTTCTGTTGCTAATATTTGCAACTCGAAATAGGGACTACGGATTAAGCAAACATTGGCGAAGGACGAGGTGACGATGCGCGTGGGAAATGGTTCCAAAGTCGATGTGATCGCGGTCGGCACGCTACCTCTACATCTACCATCGGGATTAGTATTAGACCTAAATAATTGTTATTTGGTGCCAGCGTTGAGCATGAACATTATATCTGGATCTTGTTTGATGCAAGACGGTTATTCATTTAAATCGGAGCATAATGGTTGTTCTATTTATATGAGTAATATCTTTTATGGTCATGCACCAATGAAGAGTGGTCTATTTTTGATGAATCTCGATAGTAGTGATACATATTTTCATAATGTTGAAGCCAAAAGATGCAGAGTTGATAATGATAGTGCAACTTATTTGTGGCATTGCCGTTTAGGTCACATCGGTGTAAAACGCATGAAGAAACTCCATATTGATGGACTTTTGGTACCACTTGATTATGAATCACTTGGTACTTGCGAACCGTGCCTCATGGGCAAGATGACTAAAACACCGTTCTCCGGTACTATGGAGAGAGCAACAGATTTGTTGGAAATCATACATACAGATGTATGTGGTCCAATGAATGTTGAAGCTCGTGGCGGATATCGTTATTCACCTTCACAGATGATTTAAGCAGATATGGGTATATCTACTTAATGAAACATAAGTCTGAAACATTTGAAAAGTTCAAAGAATTTCAGAGTGAAGTTGAAAATCATCGTAACAAGAAAATAAAGTTTCTACGATCTGATCGTGGAGGAGAATATTTGAGTTACGAGTTTGGTCTACATTTGAAACAATGCGGAATAGTTTCGCAACTCACGCCACCTGGAACACCACAGCGTAATGGTGTGTCCGAATGTCGTAATCGTACTTTACTTGATATGGTGCGATCTATGATGTCTCTTACAGATTTACCGCTATCGTTTTGGGGTTATGCTCTAGAGACAGCCGCATTCACGTTAAAAAGGGCACCATCAAAATCCGTTGAGATGACGCCTTATGAACTGTGGTTTGGCAAGAAACCAAAGTTGTCGTTTCTAAAAGTTTGGGGCTGCGATGCTTATGTGAAGAAACTTCAACCTGATAAGCTCGAACCCAAATCGGAGAAATGTGTCTTCATAGGATACCCAAAAGAGACTGTTGGGTACACCTTCTATCACAGATCCAAAGGCAAGACATTTGTCACTAAGAATGGATCCTTTCTGGAGAAGGAGTTTCTCTCGAAAGAAGTGAGTGGGAGGAAAGTAGAACTTGATAAGGTAACTATACCTGCTCCCTTATTGGAAAGTAGTACATCGCAGAAACAGGTTTCTGTGACACCTACACCAATTAGTGAGGAAGCTAATGATAATGATCATGAAACTTCAGAACAAGTTACTACTGAACCTCGTAGATCAACCAGAGTAAGATCCGCACCAGAGTGGTACGGTAATCCTGTTCTGGAAGTCATGCTACTAGATCATGATGAACCTACGAACTATGAAGAAGCGATGGTGAGCCCAAATTCCGCAAAATGGCTCGAAGCCATGAAATCTGAGATGGGATCCATGTATGAAAACAAAGTATGGACTTTGGTTGACTTGCCCAATGATCGGCAAGCAATTGAGAATAAATGGATCTTCAAGAAGAAGACTGACGCTGACGGTAATGTTACTGTCTACAGAGCTCGACTTGTCACAAAAGGTTTTCGTCAAGTTCAAGGGATTGACTACGATGAGACCTTCTCACCCGTAGCAATGCTTAAGTTTGTCCGAATCATGTTAGCAATTGCCGCATTTTATGATTATGAAATTTGGCAGATGGATGTCAAAACTGCATTCCTAAATGGATTTCTGGAAGAAGAGCTGTATATGATGCAGCCGGAAGGTTTTGTCGATCCAAAGGGAGCTAAGAAAGTGTGCAAGCTCCAGCGATCCATTTATGGACTGGTGCAAGCCTCTTGGAGTTGGAATAAACGCTTTGATAGTGTGATCAAAGCATTTGGTTTTGTACAGACTTTTGGAGAAGCCTGTGTTTACAAGAAAGTGAGTGGGAGCTCTGTAGCATTTCCGATATTATATGTAGATGACATATTACTAATCGGAAATGATATAGAATTTCTGGATAGCATAAAGGGATACTTGAATAAGAGTTTTTCAATGAAAGACCTCGGTGAAGCTGCTTACATATTAGGCATTAAGATCTATAGAGATAGATCAAGACGCTTAATTGGACTTTCACAAAGCACATATCTTGACAAAGTTTTGAAAAAGTTCAAAATGGATCAAGCAAAGAAAGGATTCTTGCCTGTGTTACAAGGTGTGAAATTGAGTAAGACTCAATGCCCGACCAATGCAGAAGATAGAGAGAAAATGAAAGATGTTCCCTATGCTTCAGCCATAGGCTCTATCATGTATGCAATGTTGTGTACCAGACCTGATGTGTGTCTTGCTATAAGTCTAGCAGGGAGGTACCAAAGTAATCGAGGAGTGGATCACTGGGCAACGGTCAAGAACATCCTGAAATACCTAAAAAGGACTAAGGATATGTTTCTCATATATGGAGGTGAAAAAGAGCTCATCGTAAATGGTTACGTTGATGCAAGCTTTGACACTGATCCGGACGATTCTAAATCGCAAACCGGATACGTATTTACATTAAACGGTGGAGCTGTCAGTTGGTGCAGTTCTAAACAAAGTGCTGTGGCGGGATCTACATGTGAAGCGGAGTACATAGCTGCTTCGGAAGCAGCAAACGAAGGAGTCTGGATGAAGGAGTTCATATCCGATCTAGGTGTCATACCTAGTGCATCGGGTCCAATGAAAATCTTTTGTAACAATACTGGTGCAATTGCCTTGGCAAAGGAATCCAGATTTCACAAGAGAACCAAGCACATCAAGTGACGCTTCAATTCCATCCCGGATCTAGTCCAGGTGGGAGACATAGAGATTTGCAAGATACATACGGATCTGAATGTTGCAGACCCATTGACTAAGCCTCTTCCACGAGCAAAACATGATCAGCACCAAAGCTCCATGGGTTTTAGAATCATTACTGTGTACTCTAGATTATTGACTCTAGTGCAAGTGGGAGACTGAAGGAAATATGCCCTAGAGGCAATAATAAAGTTATTATTTATTTCCTTATTTCATGATAAATGTTTATTATTCATGCTAGAAATGTATTAACCGGAAACATAATACATGTGTGAATACATAGACAAACAGAGTGTCACTAGTATGCCTCTACTTGACTAGCTCGTTAATCAAAGATGGTTATGTTTCCTAACCATAGACAAAGAGTTGTTATTTGATTAACAAGATCACATCATTAGGAGAATGATGTGATTGACTTGACCCATTCCGTTAGCTTAGCACTCGATCGTTTAGTATGTTGCTATTGCTTTCTTCATGACTTATACATGTTCCTATGACTATGAGATTATGCAACTCCCGTTTACCGGAGGAACACTTTGTGTGCTACCAAACGTCACAACGTAACTGGGTGATTATAAAGGAGCTCTACAGGTGTCTCCAAAGGTACATGTTGGGTTGGCATATTTCGAGATTAGGATTTGTCACTCCGATTGTCGGAGAGGTATCTCTGGGCCCTCTCGGTAATACACATCACCTAAGCCTTGCAAGCAATGCAACTAAATGAGTTAGTTGCGTGATGATGTACTACGGAATGAGTAAAGAGACTTCCGGTAATGAGATTGAACTAGGTATTCATATACCGATGATCGAATCTCGGGCAAGTAACATACCGATGACAAAGGGAACAACGTATGTCGTTATGCGGTCTGACCGATAAAGATCTTCATAGAATATGTGGGAGCCAATATGAGCATCCAGGTTCCGCTATTGGTTATTGACCGGAGACATGTCTCGGTCATGTCTACATTGTTCTCGAACCCGTAGGGTCCGCACGCTTAAGGTTTCGATGACAGTTATATTATGAGTTTATGAGTTTTGATGTACCGAAGTTGGTTCGGAGTCCCGGATATGATCGCGGACCTAACGAGGAGTCTCGAAATGGTCGAGAAATAAAGATTGATATATTGAACGGCTATATTCGGACACCGGAAATGTTCTGGGGAAGTTTCGGATAAAACCGGAGTACCGGGGGGGTTAATGGGCCTCATGGGCCTAAAGTGGAGAAGAGGAGGGGCTGCCAGGGCAGGCCGCGCGCCCCCTCTCCCCCTAGTCCGAATTGGACAAGGAGAGAGGGGTGGCGCCCCCCCTTTCCTTCCTCTCCTCTCTCCCTTCCTTCCCCCTCTCCTACTTGGACAAGGAAAGGGAGGGGAGTCCTACTCCCGTTAGGAGTAGGACTCCTCCTGCGCGCCTCCTACTAGGGCCGGCCGCACCCCCCCTTGGCTCCTTTATATACGGAGGCAGGGGGACCCCTAGACACACAAGTTGATCCACGTGATTGTTTTCTTAGCCGTGTGCGGTACCCCCTTCCACCATAATCCTCGATAATATTGTAGTGGTGCTTAGGCGAAGCCCTGCGACAGTTGAACATCAAGATCGTCACCACGCCGTCATGCTGACGGAACTCTTCCCCGACACTTTGCTGGATCGGAGTCCGGGGATCGTCATCGAGCTGAACGTGTGCTGAAACTCGGAGGTGCCGTAGTTTCGGTGCTTGGATCGGTCGGATCGTGAAGACGTACGACTACATCAACCGCGTTGATATAACGCTTCCGCTGTCGGTCTACAAGGGTACGTAGATCACACTCTCCCCTCGTTGCTATGCATCACGATGATCTTGCGTGTGCGTAGGAAATTTTTTGAAATTACTACGTTCCCCAACAGTTCCCAATGTCACGAAACCCGCAAGTTGGTCGCCAAAACGTACATCAAGTGGCACGTGGTATCCCATTGTCACCACAGATATCCACGGCAAGACATACATCAAGTGTTCTCAAGTCTTTAAAGACTCAATCCGATAAGATTACTTCAAAGGGGAAACTCAATTCATTACAAGAGAGAAGAGGGGGAGGAGAAACATAAGATCCAACTATAATAGCAAAGCTCGCGATACATCAAGATCGTGCCAAATCAAGAACACGAGAGAGAGAGAGAGAAAGATCAAACACATAGCTACTGGTACATACCCTCAGCCCCGAGGGAGAACTACTCCCTCCTCGTCATGGAGAGGACCGGGATGATGAAGATGGCCACCGGAGAGGGATTGCCCCCTCCGGCAGGGTGCCGGAACGGGTCTAGATTGGTTTTCGGTGGCTACGGAGGCTTCTGGCGGCGGAACTCCCGATCTATCTTGCGTTCTGGAAGTTTTAAGGTATATGGAGTTATATAGGTAGAAGAAGCACGTCAGGGGAGCCACGGGGGCCCCATGAGGCAGGGGGCGCGCCCTAGGGGGGTGGGCGCGCCCCCCACCCTCGTGGGCAGCTCCCGTATCTTCTGACATGGGGTCCAAGTCCATCAGGTGTGTTTCCTTCCAAAAATAACTTCTCCAACTGATTTCGTTCCATTTCGACTCCGTCTGATATTCCTTTTCTTCAAAACACTGAAATAGGCATAAAACAACAAATCTAGGCTGGGCCTCCGGTTAATAGGTTAGTCCAAAAAATGATATAAAAGTGGATAATAAAGCCCAATATTGCCCAAAACAGTAGATAATATAGCATGGAGCAATCAAAAATTATAGATACGTTGGAGACGTATCAAGCATCCCCAAGCTTAATTCCTGCTCGTCCTTGAGTAGGTAAATGATAAAAGAAAGAATTTTTTATGCGGAGTGCTACTTGGCATAATTTCAATGTAATTCTTCTTAATTGCGGCATGAATATTCAGATCCATAAGATTCAAGACAAAAGTTCATATTGACATAGAAATAATAATACTTCAAGCATACTAACTAAGCAATTATGTCTTCTCAAAATAACATGGCCAAAGAGAGCTATCCCTACAAAATCATATAGTCTGGCTATGCTCCATCTTCACCACACAAAATATTTAAATCATGCACAACCCCGATGAGAAGCCAAGCAATTGTTTCATACTTTTGATGTTCTCAAACTTTTTCAATCTTCACGCAATACATGAGCGTGAGCCATGGATATAGCACTATAGGTGGAATAGAATGGTGGTTGTGGAGAAGACAAAAAGGGAGAGGATAGTCTCACATCAACTAGGCGTATCAACGGTCTATGGAGATGTCCATCAATAGATATCAATGTGAGTGAGTAGGGATTGCCATGCAACGGATGCACTAGAGCTATAAATGTATGAAAGCTCCACAAAAGAAACTAGTGGGTGTGCATCCAACTTGCTTGCTCACGAAGACCTAGGGAAATTTGAGGAAGCCCATCATTGGAATATACAAGCCAAGTTCTATAATGTAAAATTCCCACTAGTATGAGACTCTCTATATGAAGAACATGGTGCTACTTTGAAGCACAATATATGAGACTCGCTATATCATGGTGCTACTTTGAAGCACAAGTGTGGAAAAAGGATAGTAGCATTGTCCCTTTTATTTTTTTATTTGGCCTTTCTTTTTTTTGCCTTTCTTGTGGGGGGGGTGGACAATGCTCTATTGAATGATGATCATCACATTTTTATTTACTTACAACTCAAGAATTACAACTCGATACTTAGAACAAGATATGACTCTATATGAATGCCTCCGGCGGTGTACCGGGATGTGCAATGACTCATGAGTGACATGTATGAAAGAATTATGAACGGTGGCTTTGCCACAAATACTGTGTCAACTACATGATCATGCTAAGCAATATGACAATGATGAATGTGTCATGATGAACGGAACGGTGGAAAGTTGCATGGCAATATATCTCGGAATGGCTATGGAAATCCCATAATAGGTAGGTATGGTGGCTGTTTTGAGGAAAGTATATGGTGGGTTTATGGTACCGGCGAAATTTGCGCGGTACTAGAGAGGCTAGCAAAGGTGGAAGGGTGAGAGTGCGTATAGTTCATGGACTCAACATTAGTCATAAAGAACTCATATACTTATTGCAAAAATCTATTAGTTATCGAAACAAAGTACTACGCGCATGCTCCTAGGTTGATAGATTGGTAGGAAACGACCATCGCTCGTCCCCGACCGCCACTCATAAGGAAGACAATCAATAAATAAATCATGCTCCGACTTTGTCACATAACGGTTCACCATACGTGCATGCTACGGGAATCACAAACTTCAACACAAGTATTTCTCAAATTCATAACCACTCAACTAGCATGACTCTAATATCTCCATCTCCATATCTCAAAACAATTATCAAGTATCAAACTTCTCATAGTATTCAACACACTCATAAGAGAATTTTATTATTCTTGAATACCTAGCATATTAGGATTTTTAAGAACATTACCATGCTATTTAAGACTCTCAAAATAATCTAAGTGAAGCATGAGAGTTCATCTATTTCTTCAAAATAAAACTACCACCATGCTCTAAAATATATAAGTGAAGAACTAGAGCAAATGACAAACTACTCCGAAAGATATAAGTGAAGATCAATGAGTAGTCGAATAATTAAGCAACTATGTGAAGACTCTCTAACATTTAATAATTTAAGATCTTGGTACTCTATTCAAACAGCAAGCAAAGCAAAATAAAATAACATCTAAGAATAGCAAACATCATGTGAAGAAGCAAAAAATTAGGATCAACCGATACTAACCGATAATTGTTGAAGAAGAAAGGTGGGATGCCAACCGGGGCATCCCCAAGCTTAGATGCTTGAGACTTCTTGAAATATTATCTTGGGGTGCCTTGGGCATCCCCAAGCTTGAGCTTTTGTGTCTCCTTAATTCCTCTCATATCACGGTCTCCCTAAATCTCAAAAGCTTCATCCACACAAAACTCAACAAGGACTCGTGAGATAAGTTAGTATAAACCATTGCAAAAACCTTATCATACTCTACTATAGAAAATCACTAAAATTATTATTCAACATTGCATACTAAATGCATCTGCATATTTAATAGTCCTATCCTCAAATAGAATCATTAAAGAAGCAAACATATGCAAACAATGCAAACATAACAGCAATCTGCCTAAACAGGATAGTCTGTAAAGAATGCTGCAACATCCATACTTCCCTAGATCCAAAAATTATGAAATAAAATTCCCACTGTAGTAAATTTAGCAGAGCTTAATATGCAAAATGTTTCAACATTTTATCACATTCTGAATTTTCTAGGGAATTATTGCAACAGCGGTAAACTTTCTGTTTTCAAACAGCAACATGTATACTTGTAACATAGGCATAGTAAAGGCTATCAATGCCACTTTTATTGAAATAAAAGATGAAAAACATTGTGGCGAATCCTAACAAAATAAATTGATGCTCCAAGCAAAACACATATCATGTGGCGAATAAAAATATAGCTCCAAGTAAAGTTACCGATGAACGAAGACGAAGAAGGGGATGCCTTCCGGGGCATCCCCAAGCTTAGACTTTTGGTTGTCCTTGGATATTACCTTGGGGTGCATTGGGAATCCCCAAGATTAGGCTCTTGCCACTCCTTATTCCATAGTCCATCGAATCCTTACCCAAAACTTGAAAACTTCACAACACAAAACTTAACAGAAAACTCGTAAGCTCCGTTAGTATAAGAAAGTAAATCACCACTTCAAGTTACAGTAATGAACTCATTCTTTATTTATATTGGTGTTAAACCTGCTGTATTCCAACTTCTCTATGGTTTATAAACTATTTTACTAGCCATAGATTCATCAAAATAAGTAAACAACACATGAAAACAGAATCTGTCAGAAACAGAACAGTCTGTAGTAATATGGATCAAACGTATACTTATGGAACTCATAAAATTCTAAAATAAATTTCTGGAGCTGAGTAATTTATCTATTAATAATCTTCAAAAATAATTAACTAAATAGCACTCTCCAAATAAAAATGGCAGCAATTATCGTGAGCGCTAAAGTTTCTGTTTTTGACAGCATGATCAACAAGACTTTCCCCAAGTCTTCCCAAAGGTTCTAGTTGGCACAAACACTAATTAAAAGCATAAAACTACATCTAAACAGAGGCTAGATGAATTATTTATTACTAAATATGAGAAAAAATCAAGGAACAAATATAAAATTGGGTTGCCTCCCAACAAGCGCTATTGTTTAACGCCCCTAGCTAGGCATGATGATTTCAATGATGCTTACATAAAGGATAAGAATTGTAACATAAAGAGAGCATCATGAAGAATATGACTAGCACATTTAAGTCTAAAATGCTTCCTATGCATAGGGATTTTTTGAGCAAACAACTTATGGGAACAACAATCAACTTGCATAGGAAGGTAAAACAAGCATATCTTCAAGATTTTAAGCACATAGAGAGGAAACTTGATATTATTGCAATTCCTACAAGCATATATTCCTCCCTCATTATAATTTTCAGTAGAATCATGAATGAATTCAACAATATAACCAGCACCTAAAGCATTCTTTTCATGATCTACAAGCATAGAAAATTTACTACTATCCACACAAGCAAGATTCTTTTCATGAATAATAGTGGGAGCAAACTCAATAAAATAACTATCATGTGATTGAACATTAAGATCAAGATGACAAGGTTCATTTTTATTATTATTCTTTAAAGCATACGTGTCATCACAATAATTATCATAGATAGGAGGCATGCTTTCATCATAATAAATTTGCACATCAAAACTTGGGGGACTAAAAATATCATCTTCATAAAACGTAGCTTCCCCAAGCTTGTGGCTTTGCATATCATTAGCATCATGGATATTCAAGGAATTCATACTAACAACATTGCAATCATGCTCATCATGAAAATATTCAGTGCCAAACATTTTATAGATTTCTTCTTCTAGCACTTGAGCACAATTATCCTTTCCATCATACTCACGAAAGATATTAAAAAGGTGAAGCGTATGAGACAAACTCAATTCCATTTTTTTATAGTTTTCTTTTATAAACTAAACTAATGATAAAAACAAGAAACTAAAAGACTTGATTGCAAGATCTAAAGATATACCTTCAAGCGCTAACCTCCCCGGCAACAGCGCCAGAAAAGAGCTTGATGTCTAATACACAACCTTCTTCTTGTAGACGTTGTTGGGCCTCCAAGTGTAGAGGTTTGTAGGACAGTAGAAAATTTCCCTCAAGTGGATGACCTAAGGTTTATCAATCCGTAGGAGGCGTAGGATGAATATGGTCTCTCTCAAGCAACCCTGCAACCAAATAACAAAGAGTCTCTTGTGTCCCCAACACACCCAATACAATGGTAAATTGTATAGGTGCACTAGTTCGGCGAAAAGATGGTGAAACAAGTGGTATATGGATAGTAGATAAAGGTATTTGTAATCTGAAAATATAAAAACAGCAAGGTAACTAATGATAAAAGTGAGCGTAAACGGTATTGCAATGCGTGGAAACAAGGCCTATGGTTCATACTTTCACTAGTGTAAGTCCTCTCAACAATACTAACATAATTGGATCATAAAACTATCCCTCAACATGCAACAAAGAGTCACTCCAAAGTCACTAATAGCGGAGAACGAACGAAGAGATTATGGTAGGGTACGAAACCACCTCAAAGTTATTCTTTCCAATCAATCTGTTGGGCTATTCCTATAAGTGTCACAAACAGACCTAGAGTTCGTACTAGAATAACACCTCAAGACACAAATCAATGAAAACCCTAATGTCACCTAGATACTCAAATGTCACCTCAAGTATCCGTGGGTATGATTATACGATATGCATCACACAATCTCAGATTCATCTATTCAACCAACACAAAGGACCTCAAAGAGTGCCCCAAAGTTCTACCGGAGAATCACGACGAAAACGTGTGCCAACCCCTATGCATAGGTTCCCAATGTCACGAAACCCGCAAGTTGGTCACCAAAACGTACATCAAGTGGCACGTGGTATCCCATTGTCACCACAGATATCCACGGCAAGACATACATCAAGTGTTCTCAAGTCTTTAAAGACTCAATCCGATAAGATTACTTCAAAGGGGAAACTCAATTCATTACAAGAGAGAAGAGGGGGAGGAGAAACATAAGATCCAACTATAATAGCAAAGCTCGCGATACATCAAGATCGTGCCAAATCAAGAACACGAGAGAGAGAGAGAGAGATCCACTAGTAGAAAAAGGGCCTATTGTCCCGGTTCATAAGGGCCTTTTGTATCGGTTCCTGAACCGGGACTAAAGGGTCGGTACTAATGCCCTGTCCCTTTAGTCCCGGTTCAATCCAGAACCGGGACAGATGGGCCTCCATGTGGCCTGTGCGTGGAGCCCAGGCAGGAGGGCCTTTGGTCCCGGTTGGTGGCACCAACCGGGACCAATAGGCATCCACGCATCAGCATTTCTGTGGCTGGGTTTTTTGTTTTTTTTGAAAGGGGTGGGGGTTTTGGGGGGTTAATTTAGGTGTTTCATATATTGTGTTAGCTAGCTATAATTAATAGAGAGAAGTGTCCTCTCTTATGTCCGTGCTTGGTCGAGGCTACGTACTATACATATGTATAGAGAGGACTAGACACGCTAGCTAGCTCGTAAGCAAACGAAGGAAATAGAAGATCGTCATGAACATATATGCATACAGAGAGAAGTGATATCGACCACCTCTCCTTCTCCGAGAGATTGGTCGAACAACAAGTTCTCGTATATCTATCCGACACTACCGGCTACATATATATAATAATTATCTCTTACAGATATAATCTCCTAACATACGGACGCATGGTCCACATAGTATTCTCCGTCTTCAGCGATCACGTGGTCAAGAAAGAATGCCGCCAATTCCTCTTGAATTGCTCGCATGCGAGCTGGTGCTAGGAGTTCATCCCGCTTCCGAAACATCTAATTTGAAGAAGGGGGTCAATACATATATATATGAATGAATGAAACTCAACACAAATGATGGAAATAAAATAAAATTGTGAATGTTGTTATTTACGCACTTCATATTGTTCATCAGAGTAGCCCCGCTCACAAGTCGTGTGGCGGATGGACTCGCAAACGTAGTATCCACATAAATCATTCCCTTGTTCCTGCCACAACCACTTTACAAGAAATAGAGGTCAATCAAACTGATAAGCAAGAATGCCAAATGGTATTGATGAAACTAGCGCTTGAATCACTAGGAGATGCGCGGAACATGCTACTATAGTACTTACTTTCGGGTGTCTAAATTGCAGCTTCTTCGGGAGTCCCGGAGCTTTTTTGGTGAATTTTTTCCAAACCCTGCCAGACAAAGAAAACAATTACTTGATATATCAGGAAATGAACAAAGTTGCTGATATGGTGGGTAATGATCGATTTAACTTACTTCTCAAGCATTTGAGTCATGTCCGCATAGTCCTGGGGATCTTTTCGTCTTGAGTCTAAGACGGTTACTAGTCCCTGCTCAAGCTTAATCTCTAGGAGAATATAGTGGAAACTGCACACGCATGCATAACTCATCAATTACATTACTATAACCTTGACTAATATATAAGGGAAACTGAATATGCACAAGACAGTAACACTCACTTGAAGTTGTAAGGAAAGAGTATTATATCTTTGTTTTCATTTATTACCAATGATCGTAGCAAGTTGGCCTTGGTATCTGCGGCATGAAATTTAACCTCAGTTGCATCTATGAGATTTGTGTTAATGAACCCAATATCACCGATTTGTCTTTTCTTCAATTCGGCGATCTTCAATCTACATAATATTGTGAGGATAATTATAAATACATGCAATGAAAGAGCTGAGCTATATAGAGAGACTTAATGACAGAAGTAGTACTACTTACAGACAGTAGCAGGTGACCGTTGCTTTATTGAGGGCCAATTCATTGAAAAACTGAAAGAACTCCTCAAATGGAACAGGCAACAGTTCAATTCCAATGAGGTCATGCTCCTTTTTAACTCTCACATAAAAAGTACTCCTTCCCCCAGACTCTCTGCAGATTTTCAAGTACCAATCATGCAATCTTTGCATCATCATTGATAGAGATCTTTCATCTTTGACGAGAGGCTTCCCGTACTCGTATCTCTGTATCTGCACCTCCATGAAATCATAATGTACATCGTCGGGCAGGTAATCTCCAAGATTGCTATAACCGGGCACCATCCTCGGATCATTAGTGACGATGTCGCTAGGCACCTTGAGCGGGGGGCCCGATTGCTTCGCTTGTTCGCCGAGCTGGGCAATTTGTTTCCCAGCTCGTCGTTCTTTCAGCCTTTGATCACTGACAGTACTTCCCGACCGCTCCGCTTCGGCAAATTCCTTTCCAATAATGCGATCATAGTTGCCTTTCGGCGAAGACTTGGGTGGTTTTGTCAGGGCAGCCAGAGTGCGCTTCGCTTTCACCGGATCTACCTTCTCCTCCGGAGGTGGATGTTTCTTTGCTTTCACCCCTTCAAAGAAGTTCCTCACTTCTTCTCGCGCGATCTCGGCGTTCTCCTCCGGGGTCCTCGCGTATGGTAACTTCTATGGAGTCTTCAGAGAATTACCGAATCTGTATGTCCTCCCGCCTCTGGCTGTACTGCTAGACGCCGGCCGAGCAGACGGAGCGGCTGTCTTATTTACTTGCTTACGAGGCGGAGGAAAAGGACTATGACGCGCCGGAGCAGCCGGAGCGGCGGCGGGTCTCTTCTGCCCTTGCTGACAAGGCGGAGAAGGATGAGGTTGGCTGCTCGGGCACATCGGCGCAGGCGGAGAAGGAGGCGGAGTGCCACCATGCGCAGGAGAAGGAGCCGGCCGAGTGCCCTGATCGTCACTCGCCGGAGGAGGAGGCGGAGTGCCCTGACTCACCGGAGGAGGAGGAGGAGGCGGATGCATCCAGTTCGGAAGGTTGATGAGCTCCTTCCGCCATAGGCATGGAGTCTTCTGAGCAGAACCCAGCCGAGTCTCCCCTTCACCGGTAGGGTGGTCAAGTTGGAGGTCCTCAAATCCCTCCGTTATTTCATCCACCATCACCCTAGCATATCCTTCTGGAATTGGCCGGCAGTGAAAAGTTGCGCCGGGTTCAGTAGGAAAAACAGAGCCAACAGCCGCCTTGACCTTCATATTAATCCATTGCGTCATAAGGTGGCAATTTTGAGACTCCGTGATAGCATCCACGGGATAGCTGGCAGGAGCCGTCAAGACATGCTCCGGCTGAAGCAGCTCGGTGGAAGCCACGCTGCTTCTCCACTGAGATGGCGAGGTAGCTTCGGGGGAAGCTTCGGCAGTTCGTTTGCTGCGATTTGCTTCTCGTTCCTCTATCGCTTGTACCCTAGCGTGCAGCACCTGCAGTTGGGTCTACTCCACTTTCTTCCTCCTCTCGTGGCATTTGTAACCGCCTACGTCCGGAAACCCAGCCTTCCACGGAATGGAGCCTGGCATGCCTCATGTCCGTCCAGGGTGCTCAGGATTCCCGAGGCCCATTGTGAGCTCGTCGTTCTCTCTGTCTGGAACGAACGTCCCTTGCTACGCTGCTTCGATATAGTGCTTAAGCCTCTTGACTGGTATTTCCATTTGCTCGTCCATCCAAATGCACTTCCCTAATACAGGGTCCAAGTTTCCGCCAGCCCCGAAGAACCAAGTCCAGCAACGGTCTGGCCAGTTAATTGTCTCTGGTTCGATCCCTTTATCAACCAGATCATTCTCAGTCTTGGCCCACTTAGGCCGGGCAACGAGGTAGCCACCTGACCCCGTGCGATGGTGATGCTTCTTCTTCGCAGCATTTTGCTTGTTTGTCGCTGACATCTTCTTACTCTTTTCCGATCTCTTGTGGGCCACAAATGCGGGCCAGTGATCTCTGGTCTTCTCATATCTGCCCTTGAATTCTGGTGTCTCTTTGTTCTTGACAAACTTATTCAGCTCTTTTTCCACCTCCTGAATAGTTCTGCCATCCTCTTAAGAGCAAAAGACTTGATTAATTGCTCTTTAACTGGCTTCTCCGGATCATCCTCTACCGGTAGGGTGAAATTTGACTTTGTCGGATTTCGGGTTCCGGCAGACCCTTAAGGTTCGAACACTGGGGTGCGCGCGGAGATTACGCCTTCTACTTCCCCGTCTCGCAAAGATCTGAACTACTAAAAGAACTGCACAAGGGACGCAAGATTTATACTGGTTCGGGCCACCGTTGTGGTGTAATACCCTACTCCAGTGTGTGGTTGGTGGATTGCCTCCTGGGGCTGATGATGATAACAATACAAGGAAGAACAGCCTCGCGAGGGTCTGTTCTTGGCTGGGTGATGAACTGCTAGGAGTTCAGCCACCCTTCTCTCTCTCTCACTCTCTCTGGTTTGCTTTCACTTGTCGACCGTTCGAACGAACCTCACCGAACCGAACTGAGTTGAACCCCCAAACCAAACTGAGCTGAACCCAACCGAACCCCTTTGCTATGCGGGTGGCTGGTCCTATTTATAGAGGCCCTGGTCCTCTTCCCAAATATCGAGCGGGAAGGGAGCCAACAATGGCGGGCTAATTTGAAGGGGGCAGCAAGTATCAACTATCCAAGAAGGACGCTGCGCGCGCTGGCACCCGCCTGGCGCCCTGAGTCGTCATGGCTTGCGTCACGGGCACCTCGCGAGGTACCCCACCTTGATCTCTCCGTCTCCTCGCGAGCCAGCCTGATGAGGCCGTGCCTGAGGAAGCTCCGTGTCATCCGCCTCGCGAGGCTTGGCCCCTCGCCAGGGTCTTGAGTCTTGTGTTGATGAAGATGGGCCATGCTGGGCCTCCTTTGAGCCACGCCGCAGGCCGCAGGCAGGCAAGTCTGGGGACCCCCGTTCCCAGAACGCCGACAGTAGCCCCCGGGCCCAAGGTGCGCCCGGACTTTGCCGTGTCGAGAGGCAAAAGGGCAAGGGCGAAGCGCCGCGGGCCCTAACAGCCTGCGGCCTTGGGCGCCGCGTGGCGGTCGATGGGATGCAAGTGCCTCAGCAACCGCGCAGGTTGATAAAGGAGCGGCATCTGCCCAGACCTTGCCTTTTGTTTTCTCCGGTTGCTGCTCAGATCCCCTTTCTTGCGCCTCCCCTTTCTTCCTCCAAACTTCCAGATCTACTCCGGCTGCGTGACCTAGGAAGCCATGGCGCCTCGCCAGCCTCCGGCCGAAGCTTGGTACTCTCCTGCTCTGGACTTGCCGAACGTGTCCAAGGCTGGCCTTGCCCGGCTGCGCCAGATGGCGGCGGTGCAGGGCATCAACGGGACGAAGGTGTTCAAGGCCGGCTCCGCCACCCCTGAGGGCCGAGGGAGCACCTTTTATCCTCTCTTTGTGAGCTCCATTGCTGCGGGCCTGGTGCCTCCCTTCTCCGAGTTCTTCTTCTCTGTCCTCCGCCATTACAACTTGCAGGCTCTGCATCTCCACCCCAACTCCGTTCTTCTTCTGGCGATCTTCGCTTACTACTGCGAGGCCCACGTAGGGGTGCAGCCTTCGGTGGCCTTGCTGCGCCACTACTTCTCCCTCCGGGTCACTCGCGGTTCTCGTTCCGCGTGCGCGGGCTTTGTCGCGTACGGCGGCACCATTGCCATCTCGAATCCCGGAAAGAGGATTGAGGGCTTTCGGAGCAAGTGGGTCTTGGTAGATGCCGGGCGCGTCCATCCTAGGCTGATCTTGCCCGCGGAGCCGCCCGCGAGCTCCGGCGACCTGGGCCGAGCGGAGCTCACGGACCCCCGCACAAAACTGGTGTTGGAGAAGATGGACGCGGACCTGAGGCCGGCCAGCACGGCGGCGGCGAAGTTGACCGGTGCGTCGCTGCTGAGGGAGTTCCTGGAGCACCAGCTGGCTCCACTCCGGCGGTACTCACCTCCGATGTGGAGGCCTCACCCGAGCCCCACGGCCTTGAGCGACGAAGATTTGGCCACGGTCCTCCAATCTCTAGTCGGGGGCGAGGTGGCGAGGTTGGAGGGCGCTCCCAAGCCCTTGTTCCTTCGCGACGACTGGGAGCAGGTGGTGAAGTCCATGCCCGTTTTTAACGGGGACGGGCTCGTGCCCATGGCAGCTTCCGAGGGACCGGTGGACGTGCCCTCCGGTGACTCCAGCAAGGAGGAGGACGAAGAGGAGCGGGGAGAGGGGCCCGACTCTGGGGCGACCGATGGAGAGTCGAGGGCTCCCCTCCCCCGGCGCAGGCCCCGCAGTCTCCGCCTTTCTTCGAGCGATGATGATGAGGATGGAGACGAGCAGGTCGGCGGGAGCTCACCCCCGATCCCGAAGAAGGACAGGACCGGGCTGATCTCCCGCGGGACTGCCCCTGCCCCGAGGCAGCCTGCAGGCGCGCCTTCTGCTTCCGAGGTTGACCCTTCTAGCCGGCTGTCAGGCTTAAAGTTTGGCCGGAGGCTGCCCGAGCTCACCGGCGACGACCCGTAAGTGCTCTCCCCTTGTCTCTATTTCTTGTTCCACTGCAGAGGCTTGACGTTCATATCTCTTGAATAGGCTGGAGCCCGCGGCGAAGAAGCTGAAGGGGGCTCCGGAGGCTCCATCCGCGGCAACACCTCCGCCTGCGGAGGAGGGTGACCGCGGTGCGCGGGCTTCTCCTGCCTGGTCGGCCTCGCGAGGCCTGGTCGAGCTGGCGGGGGCGAGCTCAGCCCCCATGGCCCAAGTGACTCCTGTGGTGCCTTTGCCCACTGCCGCCACCACAGCCACTGGGGCGCAGCAGGCTCCACCTCAAGACGATGTGGTCTTGCCGTCGCCGCCTTCTTCCTCCGTTCCGCCGACTGTTGCTTCTCCAACTCCTCCTGCCGTCCTGGAGCGTGCTGTTGCTAGACTGGACCGGCTGCGGCAGGATCTTCTTGGTGCCGACCCTCGCCTGGTGGCCGGGCGCTTGGAGCTGGCTTCGGGATGGATTCGCTCCGACGCCTCGATCCGGGCAGCGCTGGTTCAAGCCTCGACGGCATGCGACGAGGATAGGCAGGCCATCCTTGAGACAAAGGCTGCTCATGACGCAGCCCTGGGGAAGGTGGTTGAAGTCCGCGGTCGTTGCAAGGCGCTGGAGGACGAGCTGCAAGGCCTGCGGGACCAGCTCACGAAGGAGGTTCGTCTCCGCCAGGAGCAACAAGAAGGCATGAAGGCTCGCGAGGCGGCCATCGAGGGCCGGGAGGACAAGCTCAAGAAGCGCCGCGACCGCTTAAGTGCGCTGGGGGAGGAGCTGGAGGCGACGAGGGTCGAGCTAGACAGCAAGGCCAAGGTTCTTGCCGAGGATCGCATGGCCTTCGCAGACATGGAGAAGAAGACTCGTGCTTCGCTAAAGATGCTCTACGCCAATGGGCTGGAGAGCCCGCTGGCCGGCGTCGAGGACGGCCCCGCCAAGCTGCTTCCCTTCCTGGTTTGTGCCCTTGAGGATGTCACCCTTGGCCTTGGCCCCACGGCCGAGGCCGAGGCGCGTGTCTTGTCTTCTGTCGCGCTGACGCGGGTCTTCACCCACATCTACCTTCGCGACACCAGCGCCGACCTCGACAGCCTGCTGGAGCCAGTAAGCGGCGAGGGTGCTACTGCCGCTGCCAAGGCCATGAAGGGTCGCGCAGAAGCTCTGCCGGGGAAGTTCCGGGCCTTCAGTACCAAGCCGAAGCGGGATGCTTCCGGTTCTGCTGCTCCGTGAGGTGGGGCCACCCGCGCTGCTCCACCGCCGCCAAGTGACTCCGCTACTGCTCCTGCCCTGCTTTTAATTCCTGCATCATGCATCATGCCTCGGGGAGGCGTTTAAACTTGCGTTTGGTATTGAGACGACAGTATGGACTGTAATATTTGCTTTTAAGTTCCTTGAATTTTATGCTTTCCCTCCCTACTTGCTTGTGTTCTATGCCGGCAGAGCCTGGCCCCGCGTGTACCTCACCCAGCATTAGCCCCGACCGGAAACCAGGACGGGACCAAAGGAGTGAGGGGCTACGGAGCCAATTAGGCTCCTGAGTCGCGATGCTCAGGAGTCCCCCTTAGCGCACGAACAGCAAGTAGGGAGGTGTGATGTAGGTGAATCTTCCGTTTTACGTCTGCAGAGCCCGACTCCGCGCGTACCTCACGCAGCATTAGCCCCGACCAGAAACCAGGACGGGACCAAAGGAGTGAGGGGCTACGGAGCCAGTTAGGCTCCTGAGTCGCGATGCTCAGGAGTCCCCCTTGACGCGCAAACAGCATGTGATTAGGTGAGATGCGAGTGGGACCACCGTTCTACGTCTGCAGAGCCCGGCCCCGCGCGTGCCTCACCCAGCATAGCCTTTCGGAACTAAGGAGTGAGGGGCTACGGGACCAGTTAGGCCCCTGAGTCGCGATGCTCAGGGGTCCCCCTTGACGCTCAAACGGCCTTCATACATTGGCTCCGCTCGGGGAGGGGCGCGCGACGAACCAGGCCCGAGGGGCCTGGCTGGGTGCCGTACGTCCGGGCGTGACCCAGGCGCAGCCCCCGTGCCCAGCCCCCTCGTGCGGCGCTCCCGAGGGGAGGCGTTGCGATGAGGCTAGACACTGAGCTCTGGGCTCCCTGAGGTTGATGCGGCCTGGGGGCCACCCTCAGTTGTTTATCACCAGCGCGGAGCATAGCGCTTCCGCATGTGTACGGGCATAGCCGCTCCTCGGCAGTGTCGTCAGCCAGCGCGGAGCATGGTGCTTCCACTGGTACGTGGGAGGGGGCTCCCCTCCGGAAGGAGCCCCCGGGGCGTGTACAGCCCCGCCCTGATACGTGGCCGGCATGGTAGGGCTAGGTGAGGTGTATCTGGGCACCCGTGAGCCAGCGCGGGACTCACGGGGCCCTACCTCTAGGCGGGTTGCGCCTGGCACTGGGCCTTATCTTGTGCTGTGTTCCTGCAAACTTGGTTAGATGCCGGCACTCTACGTCCTCGGGTCCTGGCCCTCGAGCTTGTCTCAGCCGTCGCTGGTATGCCAGGTCGCGATGCCGTGGACATAACCAGAGGGTGAGGGCTGGAGAGCCAGTAAGAGCCCTGAGTCGCGATGCTCAGGTACCCCCCCCCCTCTAACGTGCAAGTGGTCGGCATGGAGAAGAAAAGGTGCCGTGGACAGGCATCAAGTAATCATGCATGATGGGCGAATGCATAACCGGAAATAAATGCTAGGGAGATACATCCCGCTGGGCCTGGCCCGAGCGACTTGGGGATGATGCAGCCCGAGGGGCGCCCCCAACAAAGCAAGCTAACGACATGAAAATAACAAGGGATACATACCGCAGGGACGGACCCACGCGGCCTGGGAACGATGCAGCCCTGGGAGGGCGCTCCCAGCTGAAAGTGAAACTCGTAAGATGTCACCTGAGGGTGTCGAGGGCGAAGGGGTGTTGGTGCAGCAGACTCGGGAGGCTGCGGAAGCCGATCCTCACGAGCCCCCAGGCCCAGGGGCCTCGGGAGGCTCCGGAGGCACTGGTAGCTCTTCACGAGTCATCTCCATCTCCGCCAGGGCTGCGGAGCGCCTGTCTTCTTGAGCCTCCATGATGCTCCTCATGAGGCGCTAGCATGTAGCAACCACGCTCGGCAGGCCGTAAGGCATGTGAACGTAGCTGTGGGGCGGACCCCGGCAGCGCCCCACTCGCGAGGGCCAGAGGCACTCCATGGTAGCGACTTGGTTGAGCCCTGGTACATCGACGCAGATGCGGAGCCCACCATCCTCGCCTGGATGGGGAGCCGCAGCCGGTAGATGGCGGCAACCTCTCATGATCCTTGATTCATGTAGTTCTTGAATGGCTCTGTCAACGAACTCCTGCGGGTCTAACCTTCCTTTCCTTGCTCCTTCTTGAGGGAAACGCGCTTCGAAACACGCCTCCACGTGGTGCCCAAGCGCCTCCCTCGTGACCCTGGCCAGGTCGGTGGCCCTCCAGGGGAGAGCCCCCGAGCCCTGCCTGAGGAGGGCACCGGGCGCGCTTTCCTATGCGATAGAAGGAGGTTCCCCCAGGGCGGACGCGGGCCCTGAGGAGCCTGCCTCCCGAGGGGCCGGTCCGGATGATGTCTTCTTCTTCTTGGGGGTGGTCTCGGGAAGCCTCCTGCTTCCGCGATCCGGGTCTTCCAGCAACGCGGCCTGAAAGGCCCGCTCCAGGGAACACACTGCATCCCTCTCTTCAAAGGGCACCGTGATGACTCCACCACTCCCTGGCATCTTGAGGACGTTGTAGCCATGGTGAGTCATGGCCATGAACTTGGCCAGCGCTGGGTACCCGAGGATGGTGTTGTACGGCAGGCGGATGTGGGCGACGTCGAAGTCGATGAGCTCTGTGCGGTAGTTGTCGCGTGCCCTGAAGGTGACAGGGAGGCGGACCTGCCCAATCGGGATCATGGAGCCGTTGGTGATTCCGGAGAAGGGCCTGGTTGGCTGAAGCTGGTCGTAGGGCACTTGGAGATTGTTGAACGGTTCCACGGACAGGACGTTGAGTCCTGCCCCACCATTGATGAGGGTCTTGGTGACCAGTACATTGCTGATTACTGGGGAGCAGAGCATCGGGAGGACGCCAGCTGTGGCTGCACACTTGAGTTGATCCGCTGAGCTGAATGTGATGGCGCACGCCGACCACCTGAGAGGGCGCGTTGCTTCGAGCCTGGGGAGGGATGCGTTCACCTCGTGGGCAAACTACTTGAAGATGCATTGGGAGGCTGGGGCTTGAGCTCCGCCCAGGATGCAGGCGATTGCGCGTGGCTCCTGGAAGCCCCCAGCCCCCTCGTCTTGATGGCGGTCCTCGTTCCTTCTTGGCTGAGGCGGCAGTGGAGGGAGGCCTGCGTTGCCTTGCGGGCGATCCTCACGAGGTTGATCCCTCCAGTCCCCCTCGCGAGGCAGGTCTCGCCAGCGATCCTCGTGAGGCTGATCGCGCCACCCTTGGCGCGGGCCACGGTCTTCCCAGCGTCCTGCGTTTCTTCCTCCTCCTTGGCCGTAGCCCCGATCGGCGCGATCGGGACGAC
Organism: Triticum urartu; assembly: GCF_003073215.2. Taxonomy (NCBI): domain Eukaryota; kingdom Viridiplantae; phylum Streptophyta; class Magnoliopsida; order Poales; family Poaceae; genus Triticum; species Triticum urartu. The sequence goes on along the minus strand of NC_053024.1, from coordinate 696,700,763 downwards.
GGCCGATCCTTCCTTCCCGCACGGCGCAGAGTTCTTGGCATTCGTTGGTGTTGTGGGTGTGGAGGTCGTGGTACACACAGTACCGGCTGCCCCTGGAGGACTCAGGCAGATCTTTGCCCCACTTGGTGTCTGGTTCTGCTGCGAGCACGGCAGCCCCCTTGCACTTCACGTCCTTGGCCTTGGGCTTCTTCTCTTCTGGGTCTGCGGCAGGCACCTCGAGGAGGGAGAGGCGTCCCTCCTCAGCCATGGCGCACTTGGTCGCCAAGTTGAACAGCTCCAGGGAGGTGCACAGGTCTTCATGCATCGCCTGCTCCTCCTTCATCTTGACGTCGCGCACACCATCGGAGAAGGCCGAGATGATGGCCTCCTCGGACACCTTGGGGATCTTGAGGCGCGCGCTGTTGAAGCGCTGGATGTACTTTTGCAGGGTCTCTCCAGGTTGTTGCTTGATGCGGCGCATGTCGCTCACGGCGGGCGGCCGGTCGCGAGTACCTTGGAAGTTGGCGATGAAGCGGGTACGCATCTGGTCCCAGGAAGAGATCATGCCTGGAGCCAGATTCAGGAGCCAGGTGCGAGCTCCTTCCTTGAGCGCCATGGGGAACCAGTTCGCCATGACCTTTTCGTCCCCACTGGCAGCTTCGATGCCTAGCTCATAGAGCTGGAGGAACTCCGCAGGGTCAGTCGTGCCATCGTAACGTGGAGGCAGGTCTGGCTTGAACTTGCCGGGCCACGCGACGCTACGCAGCTCGGTGGTGTAGGCACGGCAGCCTGCGGTGGCTACGAAAGGCCTCGGCTGGTGGAGAGCTTGGTCTTGAGGGTCCCCTCGCGCTGCAGCTAGGAGCAGTGCGGGGTCGTGGCGTGCCGGAGCTGGTGCAGGGTGGCGGCGCGCCGGAGCAGGGAGCGCCCGGGCAGCTCCTTGCGGGCGAGGGATCTCTTGGCAGCTCCGTTCTTGCTGCGCTGACACCTGACGGAGCGGGTTCCGCCCAGGGGCCACGCGCCTTGGGGCCATGGCATCTTCTTGGAGAGGAAGCAGCTGGTACGCCTCTGGAGCTTCGTTGCCCGCGCGGGGCGGGGTGTGGCGCAGAGGAACGGACGGCGCGGGAGAGCCCCCTGCGGCACGGACAAGCTCGGCGATGCGGTCGAGCCACTCCTCGTAGACGTCGTCGACGGGATGGTAGCGCAGGAGCTCATTTGCCGCGAGTAGCGCAGCTCGAGCCTCCATGGGTGCGCGGATCGCGCGGGGCGAAGAACCAGCCGGTGCGAGCGATGGAGTAGCGGTGTGGCCGTCTTGCCGCACGGGGGGATGCTGGGACGACGCTTGCTGCTCGCCCCCCGCCGGGCCGGTGGCGGCGTTGACGGCGGGCGACGGGGAACGACGAGGACAGCCGCCAACGGGCGCCGTCTGGGTGACGCGAGAAGCGATGGCGGCCCGGCGCTCGGCGCGGGCCCGACGGGCGTCGGACATGGATGCGACGATCGGAGGAGAACGGGGCGGTGGACGACGAATTCCGGCGCACCCCTACCTGGTGCGCCAAATGTCGGATTTCGGGTTCTGGCAGACCCTTAAGGTTCGAACACTGGGGTGCGCGCGGAGATTACGCCTTCTACTTCCCCGTCTCGCAAAGATCTGAACTACTAAAAGAACTGCACAAGGGACGCAAGATTTATACTGGTTCGGGCCACCGTTGTGGTGTAATACCCTACTCCAGTGTGTGGTTGGTGGATTGCCTCCTGGGGCTGATGATGATAACAATACAAGGAAGAACAGCCTCGCGAGGGTCTGTTCTTGGCTGGGTGATGAACTGCTAGGAGTTCAGCCACCCTTCCCTCTCTCTCACTCTCTCTGGTTTGCTTTCACTTGTCGACCGTTCGAACGAACCTCACCGAACCGAACTGAGCTGAACCCCCAAACCAAACTGAGCTGAACCCAACCGAACCCCTTTGCTATGCGGGTGGCTGGTCCTATTTATAGAGGCCCTGGTCCTCTTCCCAAATATCGAGCGGGAAGGGAGCCAACAATGGCGGGCTAATTTGAAGGGGGCAGCAAGTATCAACTATCCTGACAAAAGCAGTCTTCGCCTGCACAAAGCTCTGGCGATGACGCCGTTTTGGGCTCCACGGTGACCTCCGTCTCGTAGTCCTCCTGGTCTTGGTCTCGTTGCACCGAAATGGCAACCTTTGCCTGATGCCTCGGTACTCCGCGGCTGCGCTTGCCCCTTTGCACCAAAGAGGAAAGAAGGACGCTGCGCGCGCTGGCACCCGCCTGGCGCCCTGAGTCGTCATGGCTTGCGTCACGGGCACCTCGCGAGGTACCCCGCCTTGATCTCTCCGCCTCCTCGTGAGCCAGCCTGACGAGGCCGTGCCTGAGGAAGCTCCGTGTCGTCCGCCTCGCGAGGCTTGGCCCCTCGCGAGGGTCTTGAGTCTTGTGTTGATGAAGATGGGCCATGCTGGGCCTCCTTTGAGCCACGCCGCAGGCCGCAGGCAGGCAAGTCTGGGGACCCCCGTTCCCAGAACGCCGACAGACTTCATCTCAGTCCAAAGATCATTTTTCTGCATATCATTGACATAAGACACCTTAGGGTCTTCTGTAGCCGGCTTTAACCATTGTTGGATGCTGATCGGGATCTTGTCCCTAACCATAACCCCGCACTGAGCAACAAATGCGCTCTTTGTCTGGAGGGGTTCAATTCGTTGGCCGTCGGGCGCGATTGCTATGATCTCAAACCTTTCATCCGAGCTCAACTTTCTCTTTGGGCCTCGTCTCTTTACCGAAGTTGTGCTCGATCCGGAGGGCTAGAAAAAAGGACAAAGACTTAATTAATATGTGTACATACCAAACCAATGAATGCATCAATTAGCTAGTCAGCACAAGCTTAACTAATATATATACCTGGCCAGACTCGGTTTGGTCACCGGAGACGTCATCACGGTCTCCTTCTTGCACCGGCATTGGGTCACCGGAGCCGTCCTCACGGTCTCCTTCTTGCACCGGCATTAGGTCACCGGAGCCATCATAATCATAGCCAGCTGCTTCCAGACCGTCGGTGTTGTTGAGAAACAACAAGCAGACGACATCACTTCCTCGTGCGATTATGTCCCCCAACAACTCTTCTTGTACTTCGTCTCGGGCGGTGTCCATAGTTTCTATAGTATATATGAACAAAACTTATAAACTTTCTCCCCAACTCATACACACATACATATATTTTGCAAAGGAGCAAGGGGGAAGGAAGGAAGGGGGGAGGATGGGGTGGTAGCTACCTCTCCTGGTGGGATCGGGGAGGAGACGCGGGCGGCCGACGTCGGGGGTGACGGCGACGAGGACGGGCTCGGGGTCGGCAAGGGCGAGGGCGACGGCGGGGCGCGCTCGGGGGCAGTGGACGGGCTCGGGGGTGCAGGGGGTGCTCGGGGGCGGCGGACGGGCGGCCGGCGACGACGGCGAGGCAGGGCGCGCTCGGGGGCGGCGGACGGGCTCAGGGGCGCAAGGGGTGCGATAGGGCATGCTCGGGGGCGGCGGACGGCAACGGCGGTGACGGCGAGGCGCAGAGGGGTAGCCTGGCGGCGGCGTCGGGGCGGGATCGAAGAACTGAACCAAAATTTTAACAAGTGTTGTATATATAGACCGAGCATTGGTCCCGGTTCGTGGCTCAAACCGGGACCAATGCCCCCCTTTAGTCCCGGTTGGTGCCACCAACCGGGACCAATGGTGTTGGGGATATTACTACTGGAGGTAAACCAGCCTTATGTAGCCAGGTTGACTCCTTGAAGATTAGAAGCCCATGAAGACGTAAAGATGCTAGTGCTTTACGGAGGGCCCAAAGGCCAGTTACAGTATGTAAATGTAAACCGGCCTAGTCATGTAACTTGTATAGTAAGATAGAAAGAAAGAGGCCGAACCGGATACGTTTATAAACCGGCTTCAGGACTCTGTAGCCCGGCGGCCATCAACCTATGTATATAAATGGACGACCCGGCCGCGGTTTAGGGACAGACAACAACAACTCGAAAGCCAGACAAAGCGTATTCGCTCCCTGGCCTTCGAAACCCTAGCAATACCAATCACAACTAGACGTAGGCTTTTACCTTCATCGAAGGGGCCGAACTAGTATAAACTCCCGTGTCCCCTTGTCCGGTTTAACCCCTTTAAGCTAACCCGTTGCGATGGCTCCACAACTAAGTCCTTTCACGAGGACATCTGCCGTGACAAACCCACGACGGTTGGCGCCCATCGTGGGGCTATCGCACGATGGTTTCGAGTTCTTGAAGGGCAGCTTCGATGGACTTAAGGGATACGCTGTGGGCCGGATGATGAAGAGTCGCCGCGGCAAGCTCTACATCGACAACGCAGGATGGGGTCCCGAGGCCGATTCAATCGAATACGGGTACCGGGTCCCCTTTGGTGGGATTCACGTCTTCATCGGCAAGATCGGCGAACCGGCCCCCGAGCCAGACATCTGCACCGACATCATCGAAACGGCTCAGCGTGCAAGTCCTTCGCCGGTTCAGCCCGAGGCAAGGCATGTTTTCGTAGGTGTCGTCCATGGATCAGGGCACAAGGACGGACCGGTGTCCGAAGGAGAAACCGTAGTCTGCTCTGATGACGAGTCTTCTGGAGTAACCGAATCGCTTTACCAGTTGCAGGACGGCCGGATTGAGGGAGGATCCGAGGGCAACAGTATTCCGGATTCCCCCAGTCTGCCAAACCGGGTCGCCATCTTCATGGCCGGCACACAATCGGCGCCTCATTCATCTACCGCCGCAGCAATGCTCTCCGGTTCAACAACGGCCACACCAGCAGGGGCAGGAAGCTCGGCGCCACCTCTGGCCCAAGTCTTATCTGATTTGTTCGACGCTCTGGCAACATTGATGTCCGCGGAGGTAGACGCAGCATCCAGGGATCAGCATGGTGCGGAGATTGTAAAGGTGAAAGATCAGATAGCCCAGGTCAAGGCGGACCTGGCAGCAGAGAACGCCAGGATGGCTACGGAGCGGGCCGAGTTGGAAGCACTGGCTTACCGGATTAGACTGGACCAGAATGCTTCAGAGGAAGTCATGAGAAGAAGGTACTGATCACGTCTCCCGTCGGTTTATGAGCCGCAGAATCTTTTCAACACGCCAGGCGCAGGAGCTGGTAACCAACCCACACTAAACCAGGCGGGGGCGCCGGGAGCAGGAGCGCCGGTTCAGCCGCGCACGACGGACCTGCCTCGCCAGAACAACATTGTACCATCAACGCCGCCCGGGCATTATTCCAACCCGTTGGACAACATTGTGGCCACTGCGTCACGCCTGGCGGCCCTCCCAACCGACAGCGAGTCACCAGTGGCAGTGGAAGCACGTCGGGCCAGGGATCTCCTTCAGACAACACTAAATCAACAGCAAGCATATTCACACAGTCGTGAGAGGATTCACTCCACTCCCTGCCCAAGCCGGAGTTATAGAAGACACGTGGAAGACGAACCGACCGTGTCCAATAGTGCACGCCGCCGAAATTTGCCACGAGGGAACAACCCGGCTAGGGGAGGTGCTAATGCACAAGATGTTGTGGATCATGGCCGCGCACGTCGAGAGGCCGAGTTGACAGCTCGACACGAGGCACGTCAGCATACTCCGGTTCACCCCACTGCCTCCGTGGAGCCAGGGGCGATGTTCAGTTCCTTAGGGGTACCGTGTTTATATCCTGCTTTGCGTAATGTGCGACTACCCAAGGATTTCAAGGGACCTCGTAAGGTACCAAATTATACCGCCGATTTGCAGCCAGAGGTGTGGGTGGAGAGCTATGAGATGGCAATGGAGATGTTAGATGTGGACGAGGCGGTGTGTGCTAAATATTTCACCATGATGTTGGAAGGAACAGCTCACACTTGGTTGAAGAGCTTGCCGACCAACTCTATTGGATCATGGGCCGAATTGAAGCATCGGTTTGTCTAGAACTTCAAGGATACGTGTAAGCAGCCGATGTCAATTGTAGATCTGGCCGTTTGTGTCCAAGAGGAAGGGGAGTCCACGACCCATTGGGTCAAACGGGTCTCGGCGATTTTACATTCGTCAGATCATATCAACGCAGACACCGAAGTGTTAACGTTAGAGGGTAATTGCAGTTTCAAACCGTTGAAACAAAAGTTGGGAAGGCTTAAACGTCACTGCAATGACATGTCAACACTCATGGCTGCTTTGGTTAAATACGCCAATTCAGATAATACCAAGGATCCGGATTCAGAGGAGGACAAACCGGAGAAGGGTAAGAAGACCGGCAATGCCAAAGGCCAACAACACAATCCGGCAGGCCATGGAAACACTGGTAAGCGCAAGGCCGATAGTGGTTTGGACTTTGTCGCAAATACCAACGCACAGGAGAATGGCCAAAGCCGTAAAGGCAAGCATCCCCAGAGGGGTGGAGGTCTAGGCAACAATTTGGAGCGTTTGTTAAATCAGCCCTGTCCAAAGCATGGATCAAAGGAGAAACCGGCATCACATCTCTGGAAAGATTGTTATATCATGCGGGATTTCAAGAATTCCAATATGTTCCAATATGACAACGGCCCGCCCGGCGGTTCAGGAGGAGGTTTCCACAGGCCGGGTTACGGAGGCGGTGGTTCTGGTTCAGGGTTTCCAGGCAATCAAACCAGACACGTCAATCAAGGACACCAAGGCAACCAGGGAGGTTACAACCATCAGGGGAGTCAACAGCAGCAGCAACAGCAGTCGGGTTATCAGAGCAATCCCAAACAGCTGAACAACGGGCAATATCATGTCTTCACTACTAGTTTGTGCAAACGTGATCACAAGCTTCACAAAAGGGTAGTCAACTCTGTTGAGCCGGCAGTACCTCAGTATTTATGCTGGTCGGAGAAACCTATTTTGTGGAGCAGAGAGGATCACCCGCCCCGGGTTGATAATCCAGGCCACTTGGTGTCAGGACCCCGATTCCAAGTCACATCGATATAGTCGGTAACACCTCATATCACTTTGCGGCCTCATGCACGGTATCCCACGGGTGTCGCCTTACCATGGCCCGGGACCGTTTGCGCCTTTTGGCTCAGGTATATGATAGTGTCGCTAGCATCCATATGACAGAGAACCCAGGCCGACATGGCTAGTCGTGAACCCAAAGCGGCACAGACCTATGGAGACAGGCATACATGAATCACATCGAGCATGTCGGTCATCAACAAGTGATTCCGGGCTGTAGCGCTGGGCTAACAGGACTCCGGGGAACCCGGGCTGTAGCAGGCTAGGCAGGACTCCGGAAGTCACCGCGTGACATTTCCCCGAAGGGACAGACATAGGAACGAAGTGAAACACATGCCAGCCAGTCAAGTGTCCTGAACAGTAGTGCTGGGCTAGCAGGACTCCGGTGAACCGGGCTGTAGCGGACTACTATGGCTCGAGGAACACTAGACTACATTTCCCCATAAGAAAGGCTGCCAAGGATAAACAACTAGATTGTCGGATTGCACTCATACCAAGCATTTCAATCATACACACAATATGCCCGATATGAGTACAAACAACATGGCATCACAACAAAACTCTACAACTCAAGTACTTTATTTAAAGGCTCCAGAGAGCCATACATAACATGTTCATACAGATAGGGGTCACATGACCCGAAACTCAAGTCATACAATCATACCAGCACATGCGGAAGCAACTAGTCTGAGTACAGACTCTAGAAAGAAAGAAGGCTTCTCGAAGCCTGTCTATCTACATAGGGCCCTCCATTGCCAGGATCACCACCTGGGTGGCTAGTCACTCGTTGACGTCAAGGTCTACGTAGAACCCATCGGAGGGGGCGGTGTTGTCGTCTGAAAATAGTAATTAAGCAAACATGAGTACAAAGGTACTCAGCAAGTCTTACATCAGAACCTACTATACATGCTTATTCTCAAGAAGGTGGTGGGGTTGATGCAGCAAGCCAGCTTTGAATCTTGGCTAAGCTATCCTACGGAACTCCACCAGTAAAATACTTTTCGCACACGAGTCCACTACTCACCAACACAATACTCCACTGGGGATCCTCCCTCGTCATCCTACTAGAGGGCCATCCTCGGTACTCACACTTATCTTGAGTCTTTTAGTAGTATCCATTAATTTTTCTATGAACTGTATAGGCAACCAAGTAGTCCTTTACCGCGGACGCGGCTATTCGAATAGTTTTATACCCTGCAGGGGTGTACTTCGTCATACACGCTTTCACCACTTACCGCCGTTTACACGACATGTACTCGGCAACCTTCAAGCGGAAGCCCAGCGAGGGTGTCGGCCACAGCCTACCTAAACACTTAAGTCTCTAGTCCAGGTTTATCGCCTATCCAGGTTCCATCCGCAGGGAGTCCGGCCGAGGTTTCCACATACGGCCCCGAACGATGTGAACAGGGTTCCCGAGACACCAAACGGGTGACTCGGTACACCATGCCACGGTGTATCTACCGCAACATAGCCCACCCCTAGGGTCAGCGCTAGGCACGGCCGCCAACACATAACCTACAAACACCAGAAACGATTTGCAACTCCTGGACAGAGTACTAAGGTGATTAAGAAGCCGAGAGGGTCCATTGGTTTCGGGCCCGATGTACGGTAGTAACTTCATCTTAAATCACACATACAGATCTCAGTTCTTATGGATGGCCTCAATGAAACAACCCACCATGTACTCCTACATGGCCTCTCATCGATACCTTTACCAAAACATGTTCAACACATCCCTCACATTACCGGCATAAGCATTTCACTCTAGCCCTTCACCCAGATGAACCAGACTTGACACAACTCTAAGCATAGCAGGCATAGCAAGGTAGGAATCACATACATGGCTCAATCAACTCCTACACATGCTAGTGGGTTTCATCTAGTTACTGTGGCAATGATAGGTCATGCAGAGGATAAGGGTTCAACTACCGTAGAACACAGCAGTTTGAATCGCGTTGTCTTAATGCAGTAAACAAGAGCAGAAGCGAGAACATGGGTTTGTATCGGAATGATCAATGGTTGCTTGCCTGATGGAGTGGTAGCGGGATACTGCCCTTCAGTTGGATACTCGTGAATATCCTCGGAGGCAGAACCTACCACGAAGAACACATCGGGACACAATCAACACATGACGATATGCAACAATATGATGCATGCTATGACATGGCAATATGAATGTGTATTGGCCTAATGCAAGCTAAAATAGAAAGGGATGAACTCATTTGAATCAAAGATTCAAATATTAGCTCATTAAACATGGCCTTAATAGTGCATTTCCTTATTCTGCTTAAACAGCAAGGTAAAATTGTTTTGTCATGCATGAAACCATTACAGATGGATAGATTGAATTTTTCTGATAATTTTTCATATATAAATTATTTCATTTGGAGTTACGGTTGAATTTCTATGATTTTTAGAAGTTTTAAACATTTTCTGGAATTTCCTGAATAAAAATAAATCCAGAAAATGCATTACTACGTCAGCACTACGTCAGGGTGACGTCAGTGGTCAACGGGGACGTCCAGGTCAAACCTGACTGGTGGGTCCCGCATGTCAGTAATTAATTAAGCTAATTATCTTTAATTAAAACTAATCTGATTTAGTTAACAGAGGGGGCCCACTTGTCATTGACTCAAGGAAGTCAAACTGGGCCCACCCAGGGGTCAAACTGGGTCAACTCGCCGGCGACTCGACGCCGGCGAGGCCCGAGACGGCGAAGGGCTTCGGATTTGGTCCTCCGGTGACCAAATCGACGGCGGAGAAGTGCTACGCGTAGCTGGGGAGCTGCCGCATCCAGTGGTGCAAGTTGTTGGACACGGGGACGCCAGAAACGACGCCGGCGAGCTCGACAGCGGCGGCCGGAGTTTGGCCAACGGCGGGTTAGGCGATGCAGGGCGCTAGGGGAGGCGCTGGTGTGTGCTACGTGCTCCTGGTGAGGTGTGGAGCACGGTGGTGTGCCCGGCTTCAAGCCACTGTGGCTCTGGCCATGATGGCGACGAGGCACGGCGCTGGCGAGCTTCGGCCATGGTGGAAGATGGAGCTAGGGGACGGGAACGGAGGGGGCGAGCACGGGGAAAGAATCAGGAGCTCACAGGGAGTCGTGTGGCGGTCTCAGCGGGCTCGGGGACGGGCTGGAGAAGAGGTGCGGTCGCCGGCGATCCCGGATGCCCGAGGTAGAAGACGATGGCGATGGCGGTGCTGCAGGGCCTCCGACGAAGCATGGCTCGGTGGGGAGGGCGAGGGAGTCGAGGCAGAGCTGATGGGCTCGTCGGAGGGGCGAGGGGATGTCTCTGGCGGCGACTACGGCGATCGGCGGCGAGGGACGCGCTCGGCCATCGCGGGAGAGAGTGAGGGAGACGAGGGGGAGAGTGAGAGAGGATGAGAGGGGGACGTGGGGGTCGCGTGGCGTCCCTGGGTGTCTCCCGGGCGTCGGCAGAAGCAGGAGGTGGCCGGCGCGCGGCGAGCACGCGCCCCTGCCTCCTGGCGCGAGGAGGACGACGACTGGCAGAGCCAGTAGGCTGGGCCGAGCCAGGTGGGCTGGCCAGCACTGGTAAGGCCCAGGTGGGCTTCCTTCTCTCTTTTTTTTATTTTGTCTCTGTTTTCTATTTAACTACAACTGTTTAGCTTTATTAAAAATACTAAAACATTTCCAAAAATCCTGAGAATAAATGTGAGCTCTGTTTAGAATATTTCGCACAGGAAACATTTATTCCCAGAATTATTTGAGCATTTAAATTATTTTATAGCATTTGAATGCCCAAATTCAAATACTTATGATTTAATTCAATGACCTTCTGTTGACCTAGAAAATTGTGCACCAATTTTGCCAGAGGTTCTAACCCAAGACAAAGAGGGTGAACTTTTTAGAAGGGCATTTCAGGTTCATTGAAAATAATTTTAGTAAACCCTAGTTGTTTCCACGGGGGGTGTTGGGGGTTCTGTCTTCCCCAATTCAAATTTAAGAAGAATTTAGACATGATGCACATTCTAATGCTTGAACTAGCTAGGGTGTGAAAACTCACCCCCACTCAAAAGAATCTCGTCCCGAGATTTAGGATCCTCTGGAAAGAAGGTGGGGTACTCGAGTCAAAGACGATCCTCCCTTTCCCAAGTGGCTTCCTTCTCGGAATGGTGTGACCATTGAACCTTGAGAAACTTGATATTATGACGTTGAGTGGTACACTCGGCTTGATCAAGGATACGAACGGGATATTCCCGATAGGAGAGGTTATCTTGTAGATCAAGCGTTTCGTGGTCTACTCCACGGATAGGATCCGCGAAGCAACGCCTGAGTTGTGAAACGTGGAAGACATCGTGAACTCTGGAAAGATGCGGAGGTAGTTCCAATTGGTAGGCAACTTCTCCTCGTTTGGCAAGAATGCGAAAGGGTCCAATGTAACGAGGAGCCAATTTGCCTTTGATACCGAAACAATGGGTTCCCTTTAGCGGAGTAACCCAAAGGTAAGCCTTCTCGTCGACTTCATAAGTCATAGGCTTATGTTTACGATCATATTGACTCTTTTGATGAGATTGGGCTGTTTTCAAATTCTCACGAATAGCGCGAACCTGCTCTTCTGCTTCCTGAATCATATCCGGGCCAAAGAGTTGTCTTTCCCCGGTTTCTGACCAGTTAAGAGGTGTTCGACATTTTCTTCCGTAGAGAACTTCGAAAGGAGCCTTGCCCAAGCTAGCTTGATAACTATTTTTATAAGCAAACTCCGCGAATGGAAGGCATTTCTCCCAACTCATTCCGAACGAGATGACAGAAGCTCGGAGCATATCTTCCAGAATTTGATTGACTCACTCTACTTGACCACTTGATTGAGGATGGAAGGCGGTGCTAAAAGAGAGATGAGTCCCCATAGCATTTTGGAAACTTTCCAAAAATAGAGAGGTGAAGAGACTCCCACGGTCTGAGTTAATTTCCAATGGAACACCATGAAGGGACACTATTCGGGAGATGTATAATTCGGCTAGCTGGCTAGCGGTGATACTCTCACGAACAGGTAGGAAATGGGCTACTTTGGAAAGTCGGTCGATCACGACGAAGATGGCATTATTCCCTCTCTTGGTACTGGGAAACCCAGTGATGAAATCCATACTGATTTTATCCCATTTCCACTCGGGAATAGCCAAAGGTTGAAGGGTGCTAGCAGGCCGTTGATGCTCTGCTTTAACACGACGACAAACATCACAATTAGCAATGTATTGAGCGATTTCTCTCTTCATCCTAGTCCACCAAAACCTCTGGCGTAGGTCTTGATACATTTTGGTACTACCGGGATGAATGGTGAGAGGGGATTCATGAGCTTCCTTAAGGATCAGCCGCCTCAGGTTTCGTGTCTTTGGAACCACTAGGCGATTCCCAAAGTATACGACACCTTGATCATCAATGGAGAAACAGTTCGCGACTCCTTTCTTAATGTTTCTTTTAATACGGGAGATTCCCGGATCTACCTTCTATGCCTTGATGATCTGATCCGTAAGGGTAGGTTTCGCCACCAGGGTGGATAGGAATCCTCGAGGAACAATGTGAAGATTAAGCTTACGAAATTCCTCATGGAGAAGTGGTTGACTTTGTTGTAACATCAGGTTGTTACAATAGGACTTACGGCTTAGCGCATCAGCCATGACATTGGCTTTGCCCGGGGTGTAAGTTATTCCTACGTCGTAATCCGAGATCAACTCGACCCAACGTCTTTGCCTGAGATTCAAATCTGGTTGGGTGAAGATATATTTCAAACTTTGGTTATCGGTGAAGATCTCGCAATGATTACCGAGGAGGTAATGTCGCCAAGTTTTAAGTGCATGGACTACAGCTGCAAGCTCTAGATCATGTGTGGGATAATTTTCCTCATGTGGGTGTAATTGCCGTGAAGCATAGGCAATTACCTGACGATCTTGCATGAGTATGCAACCTAGCCCTTGTCGTGAGGCGTCGCAATAGATAATAAAGTCCTTGGAGAAATCTGGTGGTACCAGTACGGGAGCAGATGTCAGGCGTCTTTTCAGTTCCTGAAAGCTGAACTCGCACTATGGAGTCCACTCGAACTTTTTATCTTTCTTGAGGAGTTCAGTTAGAGGTTTAGCAACCTTGGAGAAATTCTCGACGAAGCGGCGGCAATAGCTCGCTAAGCCAAGGAAGCTCCAAACTTGCTTAACCGTCTCAGGTGGAGTCCAATCAAGGACGGCTTGAACTCGCTCGGGATTGACAGCAATACCCTTACCAGAGATTACATGGCCTAGATAGGTTACTTCTGGCAACCAAAATTCACACTTGGAGAATTTGGCATAAAGGCAATGCTCTCGAAGTTTCATCAATACCAGCCTTAGATGTTCGGCATGTTCCTCCTCATTCTTGGAGTAGATGAGTATGTCATCGAGGTATACAATGACGAATTTATCCAAGTACTCCATGAAGACTGAGTTCATTAACCGAGAGAAGGTAGCTGGGGCATTGGTTAAACCGAAGGACATGACGGTGTACTCGTATTGGCCATAACGAGTAACAAAGGCCATTTTGGGAATGTCCCCGTTTCTGATTTTGATTTGATGGTAGCCCAACCTTAAATCCATCTTGGAGAAGACTGAGGATCCAGCGAGCTGATCATACAGGTCGTTGATCCTGGGAAGCGGGTATTTGTTCTTGATGGTGACCAAGTTGACAGGTCGGTAATCCACAACCATTCGATCCGTTCCATCCTTCTTCTTGACGAAGAGGACGGGGCAAGCCCAAGGAGAGGAACTAGGACGGATGAAACCCTTTTTCAAGGACTCATCGAGTTGGTTCTTAAGCTCGGCTAGTTCTAGGTGTGCCATCTTATAGGGTCTTCTAGAAATTGGAATGGTTCCCGGAACAAGGTCTATCACAAACTCGACATCCCTGTCAGGTGGAACACCTGGCAGTTCTTCTGGAAAGACATCCGGAAAGTCTCGGACTACCGGAACATCTTCAAGGTCTGGAAGGGGGTTGGCATTTAGGGAGTAAAGTTGGCGCTTGGCCACTCGAGTTAAGACATTAACTATCTTGCCCGATGGGTGAGTAAGTTGAACGGTTCTAGTGGCAGAATCAATCTTAGCATAATGAGATGACATCCAGTCCATACCCAAGATGATGTTTATGTCCGAGGACTTGAGAGCTATTAAGGATGCAAGGAAGACAAGTCTATCGACAAGAATTTCGTTCCCATGGCTTAATCTAGAAGTTTGCCATTTGGAACCCGGAGTTTGAATTACCATGGAAGTGGGCATGTCACAGAATGTCGTGTTATGCAATCGAGCATAGTTCTCGGATATGAATGAATGAGATGCTCCAGTATCGAAAAGAACAGATGCCAGATGGCAGTTAACAAGGAGCGTACCAAGGACGATGTTAGGATCCTCATGAGCCTCCTCGGCTGAAACATAGTTGACATGGCCACGGGCAGTAGTGACCGGCTTGGCGTAGAATGTCTTTCCCGCGGGCTTACCACGGCCAACTGACTTTCCAATTTGATTGGGGTTGTTCTGGGGACACTCTCGACTATAGTGACCCGGCTCTCCACACTTAAAGCATGTCACCACATTGGGGCGTGGAGCTGCATTAGCAGCGGGGCCACCATAGGGCTTGGGCGGTGCAAATTGCTGGTTGGCACGAGGCGCCTCAAAGGATGGCCTCGGGATGAACCTGGGTGGCAGTGCCGTGCTTGGGATCCACACCCGGCGCTTCTGAGCTCCAGAGCCGGATGAAGAGCCAAAATCCCAGGAGTGTTTGCGTGAAGCGTCATAATCAGTCTGGCCTGTCTCAGCACTGATGGCTTTATTGACCAACTTCTGAAAGGAGGTGCACTCGTGCAGACGAAGATCGCGGCGAAGCTCAGGGCTAAGTCCCTTGCGGAACCTTGCCTGCTTCTTAGCGTCAGTAGAAACCTCTTCGGGAGCATAGCGTGCCAGATTACCAAATTCACGACTATAAGCATCCACAGTCAGTCTTCCTTGGGTGAAGTTGCAGAACTCCTCCCTCTTGCGATCCATGAGACCTTCCGGAATGTGATGCTCACGGAAAGCCTCACTGAATTCAGCCCAAGTAGTGATTTGGCCGACCGGGCGCATAGCTTCGAAGTTTTCCCACCAAAGGCTAGCAGGGCCTTCGAGGTGATAGGCAGCATAAGTAACCTTGTCGGCTTCGGCTACGTTGGCAGAACGTAGCTTGTGGGTGATGCTGCGAAGCCAGTCATCCGCGTCGAGGGGTTCGACGGAATGGTTGAACTTTGGTGGGTACAGCTTGATAAAGTCATTGATTGACACCAAGTCATTTCGTGGGTGGCGTGTAGTGTTCTGCTCAATCCTCTCCAGCAGGCGGTTAGTCTCACGCTTGTTTCTTTCCGCCTCTAGCATTACTTCGGCCAGAGAAGGCGGGTGAGGCAGATTTTCACCTCTAGCTGCACTGGCTTCCCCCTGCTCCAAGACAGCAGGGTTGCTGCGGGTGTTGACCATCCTAGGAGAAAACAAGACAACGGTTTAGACAAGGATGGCTCAAACTTATCAAGGAAGTGCAGAATGTAATGGATAACACGGAATGCAGAGATGTTCATCCATATGTCATGGTAATATAAAACTGCCATATATATACCAACAGTCATACACATCATACATAGTTTAGTACAAGCCCAGGCTACAGTACAACTATGATGAAAGACGTTACATCTCATCGGAGGCATTCCAAGCTCCTATACATTATTTGTCTACACCTCCGGAATCGATTACACGCAAAGTCATATTCCACAAGTCACGCAGGACAGTGGAGATACAACTACCACAATACTAGTGGTACTACTACTAACTCTGACAGATCCGTAGTAGTCCTCATAGAAGTCACCTCCATAGCCTGGAAGTTCTATGTGACCATCCGGGAACAAACGGTCCTGAGGAGCCTGTGGACCATAGGGGCTAGGATGAGGTCTTGGACCAACAAACGGTGGCCTGCGGGGACCACGGGGTGGGGTGATGCCTCCCACATCACGCCAATCCACCATGTCTGGCAGAGCTGATCTCACAGGATACAGATCCCTTGTATCCATACATCCAGCTTGCACCGCAGGTGCAAACCGAGTCAATGTGGCCCAATGATCAGCACGGGTATTGAAAAGCTCCAGCCTCAAGGCCCGATTCTCTTGGTCCTTATCTTCGAGCATCTCGGCAGTGGTACGAGTTAATAGTCCTCCTGAGTGGAGTCAACATAGATAGCCTGAAGATACCCTTGCGCTCCCGGAAGTGAAGCTGGCATGTAACGGAAGTCGGTGTTCCGAAGCAGGCCAGTCCGGACTCGCATGATGGTCATCATGGAATAGGCAGCATCCTGCACAGCCATCTCAACAGTAACCCCGAGTCCATAGGAATAGTGAAGGGGCTCGGTAGATCCAGGATAAGAAGGAAATATCCTGACGGTGCAGAAATACTGGCTTTGATTAAAGTCGCGGAACTGCTCTTCGACAGTGTATTCGGGATACCAACGGTAACCCGTCTCGATCATTACCCGGACTAACATAGCAGTATGACCGGGCACGTCGAGGCACCGGGTCAGGCGAACCACTTGGTTATGAACACGGTTGGCCATCTGAAAGCACAACCACAAGGCAAAGACATCAGAATTTCTAGGGAAAATTGGACAGCATAACAACTGTAAATGCTCAGAAAAAGATTTGAGACATCCACAACAGTTTGCAATACCACTCAACAATATCATATCAAGGTTCTGATCCAATTAGCAACATACTAAGAATAGTAGGAACTTAACTAGAACTCGTAACAACAATCCTATAAGCTACTAAGGATTAGTAACACGTGAACCTGATAGAAAAAGAGAGCCTAGTCCTTAACCCACGTTGAATGAGAAGAGAACGACTCAGATCAGAGGCATAGGTAAAGGAGTAAAAGAACCTTACGTTCCCTCCCACAATCAATTTCCCTACATATAACTAAAGCATTTCTAGACTCGACATTGACCAGTTTGGCTCAGCGAACCTATAGGCAGTCCGGCTCTGATGCCAACGCTGTCAGGACCCCGATTCCAAGTCACATCGATCTAGCCGGTAACACCTCATATCACTTTGCGGCCTCACGCACGGTATCCCACGGGTGTCGCCTTACCATGGCCCGGGACCGTTTGCGCCTTTTGGCTCACGTATATGATAGTGTCGCTAGCATCCATATGACAGAGAACCCGGGCCGACATGCCTAGTCGTGAACCCAAAGCGGCACAGACCTATGGAGACAGGCATACATGAATCACATCGAGCATGTCAGTCATCAACGAGTGATTCCGGTCTGTAGCACTGGGCTAACAGGACTCCGGGGAACCCGTGCTGTAGCAGGCTAGGCAGGACTCCGGAAGTCACCGCGTGACATTTCCCCGAAGGGACAGACATAGGAACGAAGTGAAACACATGCCGGCCAGTCAAGTGTCCTGAACAGTAGTGCTGGGCTAGCAGGACTCCGGTGAACCGGGCTGTAGCGGACTACTATGGCTCGAGGAACACTAGACTACATTTCCCCATAAGAAAGGCTGCCAAGGATAAACAACTAGATTGTCGGATCCCACTCATACCAAGCATTTCAATCATACACACAATATGCCCGATATGAGTACATACAACATGGCATCACAACAAAACTCTACAACTCAAGTACTTTATTTAAAGGCTCCAGAGAGCCATACATAACATGTTCATACAGATAGGGGTCACATGACCCGACACTGAAGTCATACAATCATACCAGCACATGCGGAAGCAACTAATCTGAGTACAGACTCTAGAAAGAAAGAAGGCTTCTCGAAGCCTGTCTATCTACATAGGGCCCTCCATGGCCAGGATCACCACCTGGGTGGCTAGTCACTCGTCGACGTCAAGGTCTATGTAGAACCCATCGGAGGGGGCGGTGTTGTCGTCTGAAAACAGTAATTAAGCAAACATGAGTACAAAGGTACTCAGCAAGTCTTACATAAGAACCTACTATACATGCTTATTCTCAAGAAGGTGGTGGGGTTGATGCAGCAAGCCAGCTTTGACTCTTGGCTAAGCTATCCTACGGAACTCCACCAGTAAAATAGTTTTCGCACACGAGTCCACTACTCACCAACACAATACTCCACCGGGGATCCTCCCTCGTCATCCTACGAGAGGGCCATCCTCGGTACTCACACTTATCTTGAGTCTTTTAGTAGTATCCATTAATTTGTCTCTGAACTGTATAGGCAACCAAGTAGTCCTTTACCGCGGACGCGGCTATTCGAATAGTTTTATACCCTGCAGGGGTGTACTTCGTCATACACGCTTTCACCACTTACCGCCGTTTACACAACATGTACTCGGCAACCTTCAAGCGGAAGCCCAGCGAGGGTGTCGGCCACAGCCTACCTAAACACTTAAGTCTCTAGTCCAGGTTTATCGCCTATCCAGGTTCCATCTGCAGGGAGTCCGGCCGAGGTTTCCACATACGGCCCCGAACGATGTGAACAGGGTTCCCGAGACACCAAACGGGTGACTCGGTACACCGTGCCACGGTGTATCTACCGCAACATAGCCCACCCCTAGGGTCAGCGCTACGCACGGCCGCCAACACATAACCTGCAAACACCAGAAACTATTTGCAACTCCTGGACAGAGTACTAGGGTGATTAAGAAGCCGAGAGGGTCCATTGGTTTCGGGCCCGATGTATGGTAGTAACTGCATCTTATATCACACATACAGATCTCTGTTCTTATGGACGGCCTCAATGAAACAACCCACCATGTACTCCTACATGGCCTCTCATCGATACCTTTACCAAAACATGTTCAACACATCCCTCACATTACCGGCATAAGCATTTCACTCTAGCCCTTCACCCAGATGAACCAGACTTGACACAACTCTAAGCATAGCAGGCATAGCAAGGTAGGAATCACATACATGGCTCAATCAACTCCTACACATGCTAGTGGGTTTCATCTAGTTACTGTGGCAATGACAGGTCATGCAGAGGATAAGGGTTCAACTACCGTAGCACACAACAGTTTGAATCGCGTTGTCTTAATGCAGTAAACAAGAGCAGAAGCGAGAACATGGGTTTGTATCGGAATGATCAATGGTTGCTTGCCTGATGGAGTGGTAGCGGGATACTGCCCTTTAGTTGGATACTCGTGAATATCCTCGGAGGCAGAACCTACCACGAAGAACACATCGGGACACAATCAACACATGACGATATGCAATAATATGATGCATGCTATGACATGGCAATATGAATGTGTCTTGGCCTAATGCAAGCTAAAATAGAAAGGGATGAACTCATTTGAATCAAAGATTCAAATATTAGCTCATTAAACATGGCCTTAATAGTGCATTTCCTTATTCTGCTTAAACAGCAAGTTAAACTTGTTTTCTCATGCATGAAACCATTACAGATGGATAGATTGAATTTTTCTGATAATTTTTCATATATAAATTATTTCATTTGGAGTTACGGTTGAATTTCTATGATTTTTAGAAGTTTTAAACATTTTCTGGAATTTCCTGAATAAAAATAAATCCAGAAAATGCATTACTGCGTCAGCACTACGTCAGGGTGACGTCAGTGGTCAACGGGGACGTCCAGGTCAAACCTGACTGGTGGGTCCCGCGTGTCAGTAGTTAATTAAGCTAATTATCTTTAATTAAAACTAATCTGATTTAGTTAACAGAGGGGGCCTACTTGTCATTGACTTACGGAAGTCAAACTGGGCCCACCCAGGGGTCGAACTGGGTCAACTTGCCGGCGACTCGACGCCGGCGAGGCCCGAGACGGCGGAGGGCTTCGGATTTGGTCCTCCGGTGACCAAATCGACGGCGGAGAAGTGCTACGCGTAGCTGGGGAGCTGCCGCATCCAGTGGTGCAAGTTGTTGGACACGGGGACGCCGGAAACGACGCTGGCGAGCTCGACAGCGGCGGCCGGAGTTCGGCCAACGGCGGGTTAGGCGATGCAGGGCGCTAGGGGAGGCGCTGGTGTGTGCTACGTGCTCCTGGTGAGGTGTGGAGCACGGTGGTGTGCCCGGCTTCAAGCCACTGTGGCTCTGGCCATGACGGCAACGAGGCACGGCGCCGGCGAGCTTCGGCCGTGGTGGAAGATGGAGCTAGGGGACGGGAACGGAGGGGGCGAGCACGGGGAAAGAATCAGGAGCTCACAGGGAGTCGTGTGGCGGTCTCAGCGGGCTCGGGGACGGGCTGGAGAAGAGGTGCGGTCGCCGGCGATCTCGGATGCCCGAGGTAGAAGACGACGGCGATGGCGGTGCTGCAGGGCCTCCGGCGAAGCGTGGCTCGGTGGGGAGGGCGAGGGAGTCGAGGCAGAGCTGATGGGCTCGTCGAAGGGCCGAGGGGATGTCTCTGGCGGCGACTACGGCGATCGGCGGCGAGGGACGCGCTCGGCCATCGCGGGAGAGAGTGAGGGAGACGAGGGGGAGAGTGAGAGAGGATGAGAGGGGGACGTGGGGGTCGCGTGGCGTCCCTGGGCGTCTCCCGGGCGTCGGCAGAAACAGGAGGTGGCCGGCGCGTGGCCGGCGCGCGGCGAGCACGCGCCCCTGCCTCCTGGCGCGAGGAGGACGACGACTGGCAGAGCCAGTAGGCTGGGCCGAGCCAGGTGGGCTGGCCAGCACTGGTAAGGCCCAGGTGGGCTTCCTTCTCTCTTTTTTTTAATTTTGTTTCTGTTTTCTATTTAACTGCAACTGTTTAGCTTTATTAAAAATACTAAAACATTTCCAAATATCCTGAGAATAAATGTGAGCTCTATTTAGAATATTTCCCACAGGAAACATTTATTCCCAGAATTATTTGAGCATTTAAATTATTTTATAGCATTTAAATGCCCAAATTCAAATACTTAGGATTTAATTCAATGACCTTCTGTTGACCTAGAAAATTGTGCAACAATTTTGCCAGAGGTTCTAACCCAAGACAAAGAGGGTGAACTTTTTAGAAGGGCATTTCAGGTTCATTCAAAATAATTTTAGTAAACCCTAGTTGTTTCCAGGGGGGGTGTTGGGGGTTCTGTCTTCCCCAATTCAAATTTAAGAAGAATTTAGACATGATGCACATTCTAATGCTTGAATTAGCTAGGGTGTGACACTTGGCCTTGGTGGTAGCCCCTCAAGTTGGGGGATACGAGTTCACTAAAGTGCTCATGGATGGGGGAAGTAGTATCAATATTTTGTATTATGGTACATTCCACCATATGGGATTGAAAGATAAGGATCTTAAACCGTCGAATACGGTATTTCATGGTGTGGTGCCTGGTAAGTCTGCATATCCTGTTGGTAAGATAGCTTTGGAGGTAGCTTTTGGAGATGACTACGATTCAAGGTCAGAAACAGTGACATTTGTGGTGGTGAAGATCAAAAGTCCGTACCACGCCCTGTTTGGGCGGCCGGTTTATGCTAAGTTTATGGCAAGGCCATGTTATGTTTACCTGCAGCTTAAAATGCCAGGTCATAAGGGGACTATCACAGTACATGGAAGTAGAAAGATTGCTTTGGAGTGTGAAGAAGGCGATGCGGCTTATGCTAAGTCGGTTTGTGCCACGGAGGAGTTAACATTCTATAAGGAGCAAGTTGATCCGGCAGACATGACCTCCTTAAAAAAGCCAACCACGAAAAATGATCCAGCATTGAAGTTCAAATCAGCTACAGACACTAAGATTGTTGACTTTGTCCCTGGCGATTCATCCAAACAGTTCAGCATCAGCGCTAACCTGGATCCCAAATAGGAAAGCGCGCTCATCGAGTTCATCCGTGAGAATCGGGACATCTTTGCATGGAAACCTTCTGACATGCCAGGTGTACCGGGAGAACTCGCTGAGCACACACTCAACATTGATCCGAAATTCAAACCGGTCCCACAGTTCCTCCGCCGCTTCAACGAGGAAAGGTGCAAGGCCATAGGTGAAGAGGTCGCCCGTTTGTTGGCTGCTGGGTTTATTGTTGAAGTTTTTCATCCAGAGTGGTTAGCCAATCCGGTGCTGGTTCTTAAGAAAAACCGCACTTGGCGCATGTGTGTGGACTACACAGATTTAAACAAGGCTTGCCCTGCAGACCCCTTTGCTCTCCCTCGCATTGATCAGATAATTGATGCTACGGCGGGTTGTGACCGTTTGTGTTTTTTGGATGCTTACTCTGGTTATCATCAGATCAAAATGGCAGTTAAGGACTAGGAGAAGACAACCTTTATAACTCCCTTTTGGAGCCTTCTGCTATGTTTCCATGCCCTTTGGACTCAAGAGTGCCCAGGCCACTTACCAGCGATGTGTTTAGAATTGCCTTCATAAGCAAATTGGGCGCAATGTCCATGCGTATGTAGATGATATTGTGGTCAAATCCAGAAAGGAGGAGACTTTGATAGATGATCTACGGGAAACTTTTGACAATCTCCGGGTCTACAAGATGATGCTCAATCCGGAGAAGTGTGTTTTCGGTGTCCCGGCAGGCAAGCTCTTAGGCTTTCTGGTTTCAAACAGAGGCATTGAGGCTAATCCGGAAAAGATTGCAGCGATTACGTCCTTGGCTAAACCGGCGTGTATTAACGATGTGCAACGTCTGGCCGGCCGGATTACAGCCTTGAGCCGGTTTATCAGCCGCCTTGGAGAGAAGGCCATTCCCTTATATCAGATGCTCAAGAAAACAGATAACTTTGTCTGGAGTGAAGCAGCTGATAAGGCGTTTGAAGATCTGAAGAAACAGCTCGTGGAACCGCCCGTGCTGGCAGCACCGATCGATAAAGAGCCCTTATTATTATATGTGGCTGCTAATGCCCGGGCTGTCAGCGTAGCCATTGTGGTAGAGCGCAAAGAGCCTGGCAAAGAGTATCCGGTTCAACGGCCGGTTTATTATATCAGTGAGGTGCTCATTGAGTCAAAACAGAGGTATCCGCATTGGCAGAAACTGGTGTATGGGGTGTTTATGGCAAGCCGGAAGCTCAAACACTATTTTCAGGGCCATCCTATCATAGTAGTCAGATCAGCTCCTCTGGATGAAATCATTCAAAACAGAGAGGCAACTGGCCGGATTGCCAAGTGGGCCATTGAGCTCGAACCCCACGGGCTCAGATATATACCCCGCACGGCGATCAAGTCCTAGGCACTCGTAGATTTCATCAATGATTGGACGGAGTTACAGGCACCTGAGGAGAAACCAGATAATACATATTGGACTATTCATTTTGATGGGTCCAGACAGCTAGAGGGTTCGGGGGCTGGAGTCGTATTAACTTCCCCACGAGGTGATAAGTTTTGTTATGTCCTCCGTTTAATGTTCCCTTGTACTAATAATGTAGCTGAATATGAGGCTTTACTCCACGGTCTTCGGATGGCTAAAGAGATGAATTTGAGCCGGGTTAAGTGCTTCGGCGATTCAGATCTAGTGGCTCAGCAAGTGTCTGGCACTTGGGATTCTAAAGACCCACTCATGGCTGCATATCGGCGAGAGGTGGACACAGTGGCTGGTCACTTTAAAGGTTATCAGGTGGACCATATAGACCGGCGGAAGAATGAAGCGACGGACGCTTTAAGTCGTCTTGGTTCCCAACGTAAACCGGTTCCGCCCAATATCTTTCTTGATGTGTTGCACAATCCGTCAGTCAAAATACCAACCGAAGAAGTTTGGCTGTTCCTGATCCGGAGGCTCAATTGGTGGCAGCTTTGCATGCCATACCGGATTGGACGATCCCATATCTGGATTACATGAATCGGGGCGAGTTACCAGCTGAGGAAACGTTGGCTCCACAGATAAACCGGCGTACCAAGTCCATGACCATACTCAACGGGGAGTTAAATCGTTACAGTGTTTCAGGACCGATTCAACGATGCATTTCTCCTCAAGAAGGTTGTGAGATTTTGCGAGAAATTCATGAAGGGGATTGCGGTCATCACGCCGGTTCAAATTCGTTGGTTGCTAAAGCTTTTCGCCACGGTTTTTACTGGTTGACGGCGCATGCTGATGCGGAGGATTTAGTCAAAAGATGTGATGGATGTCAAAAGTTTGCCCGCCGTGCACACGTTCCGGCTCAAGAGTTACGGATGATTCCAATTACGTGGACGTTTGCCACTTGGGGGCTGGATATGGTTGGACCCTTCAAGCGCTCCAAGGACAAGAAGACCCATCTGTTAGTAGCAGTTGATAAATTCACTAAATGGGTAGAGGCAGAGCCAGTCAGCAAGTGTGATGCAGCCATAGTGGTTCAATTCATCAAAAAGGTGATATTCCGGTTTGGCTTTCCACATAGCATTATAACAGATAATGGCACTAACTTGTCAAAAAGAGAGATGGAAGAATTCTATCAACGTGAGCATATCCGGCTTGATCTAGCATCAGTGGCTCACCCCCAATCTAATGGTCAAGCGGAAAGGGCAAATCAAGAAATTTTGCGGGGTATCAAACCAAGGCTTATGGTTCCCTTAAAGCGGACGCCGGGTTGTTGGGTCGACGAGCTACCTTCTGTGTTATGGAGCATCAACACCACACCCAATAGGTCTATGGTTTACACACCTTTCTTCATGGTTTATGGAGCAGAGGTGGTTCTTCCTAGTGACATCCGTCACGATTCGCCCCGTGTGGCAGCTTATGTTGAAGCTGATAATGAGAAGGCACGTCAGGATTCTCTGGACCTGTTGGATGAAGAGCGGGATCTTGCAGCAGCGCGTTCGGCGATTTATCAACAAGATCTCCGACGTTATCACAGCCGCCGGGTTAAAACTAGAACCTTTCAAGAAGGTGATTTGGTGCTCCGGCTCATCCAGGATCAGACTGATATGCATAAGTTATCCCCCCCTTGGGAAGGACCCTTTATGGTCAGCAAAAATCTGCACAATGGATCCTACGACCTCATTGATGTTCGAGAGCATGAAGACTCACGTCAATCGGAGGAGGAGACAAAGCGGCCATGGAACATAGCTCTCCTTCGGCCTTACTATACTTGAATCCATAGGCTTTTTCACCTGTACATATTTATGACAGTGTATATACCATATAATAAACCGGAGCCTCCGTTATAAGTGGGGTATCTATTCTTTCTTATATCATATGTGTGCTTTTACAAATTAACGGTCAAAGCGCAGTCTTTGTTAAACCGGATTTAGCAACTGCATAAAGATAAAGAAAATCACTAGGGGGCTTGGTCATGTTTGAACCACAGCTACACCTCTTGATAGGCATTTCAGCCACACAAGGAAAAATTTGTGGAGCCAAAGAGAGTATTGTACACTGTACAAACTCAAACATAGGCACACGCTGAGCATCGCTCACAAAGTTACTTGGGGGATCTTTTTTGCAAAGCAACAAAGAGTTTGAAAGGACCCTCGTAATTGCCTATCAAGCCACGGCTTGGAAGCCTGGTGTATTCATCTAAAACCCCGGGTTAACCTGCCTTCATTAAGTAAGCCACTCCTATCCAGGTAATCCTGGCATGACCCATCGAACGTTTGACAAGTCAATCTTTTACAGACCCTGAACTTGTCATAGTTAAAACGATGATTGGTTAATTGGAGGCCCATCTTAAAAGGCTTTGTTAAATGGTTTAACTCAGAGGCCTGGCAGCCCATGAAAAGCCTCGATTTGGAGCCTGGCAGCTCATAAAAAGCCTCGCATATTTTCCTATTTGAATTCTGTTTGTTGACAATCATAAGTATTTTTTCATAAACCGGCATCCTTGATCCGGCTTGCTTTCCAACCACCAGCCATTGGCTCGTGATCAGTTATAAACCGATGGTCACTGACCCGGTATGGTTTGACTAAATCACCAGTGTTATGAAGAAAATCCGGTAGGTATACCAGTCCGGTTTAATAGATAGACCAGCATTATGAAGATGAGATTATCAAACATATCGGGTTGGTGCTAAACACCTTTGTTGTATACACGTTTGCTCACTCAATGAGGTATGTTCTGTACATTATTTTTTGTACAAACACTTGATTATTTAGCTCAAGTACTATATACTTCTTGGATATTATGACATGTTTAGTGGTAAACCGCTAGACACTTTTAAGTTTTTTGTACCCAGGAAGAAAGTCATCATAGACTATGCATAAAATATATCCTGAAGGGCGGCACAGATTGTCACAATGGACTATGAAGCATGCTCGATGGCATGGCAGATAAACAAAGTTTTAGCTATCCTATTACATGATGCTTTAAAGCGGCTCAACAGTTCCATTGTTTTTCACAGTAGCCATATAAACCGGCAACCGGATTAGGACTCTTCATCATGACGGTTTGACGGTTGCGGATCAGTTGGTGTACGCACTTCTTCATCCCTCCCCAGCCGCTGGAAATCAGCCGTTGACCAATCGATTCTGGTTAAAGCTTGGAATACTGCTTCTTCATGGATAAGATCGGAAGGGTTATTATCAGGGGCATAAGTGTGCTTATGAATCAGAGGCACAAGTTCTTCGACTTCATGGATCTCGGCCGGTTGTCTTTTCCCTTCTGCATCATAAAACGGTTGAAAATGGGACAAATCGGTGTCTTCAGCTAATTTGCTGGCCGCTGGCCGCATCTGTTTGGTCAACCGCCGAAGATCATCATTATCAAAGTTTGAACCGTCTTCTTTAACGTCTGGATACCCTTAATGATATCCTCCGCTTCAAGATCTGGAATCTAGGCCTTGGCTCGAATAAGGGCAGTTAATGCTCCGGCTCTTGCAGCGGCTCTTTTCAACTCGGCAATACATGCTGGTAACATGCCCAGCTTCTCAAGGGTTTCCTTAATCAACGTTGGCGCTGGTTTGTTATAAGCTGCTGTACTAATGGCTCGCTGAGATCCAGAGTATAGCTGCTCAACCAATGTGTATGCCGCTTTGAGCTTCATTTGCATATCTGCACCAAGATGAGTGATCCGAGTTCCTGCCAAAGATTTTTTTCAACATCGTGGTCAGTTTTAAGATTCATTGACTGATGCAACATACATAAGCAGATACTTACCAAAGATAGCAGAGGTCATAGCATTGATTTGGCACTTCAAATCGGCTAGTTCTTCAGCCACCGGTTTCAGGGCTTCCTCGGCATCTACGGCTCTTTTGGTCAAACCGGCTTTTTCGGTTTCCCATGCAGCACGATCTTGATTGAAGGATTCTTTCAATTTTTCCATTCCGGCCAGGGCCTGGGTCAGCTCCTCTTTGGCTTCTGCAGCTTCGGCTTGTTGTGACTTCACATTTTCTTGCAAGTCAGAGTTTTTGGCATCTTTGCTTCTCAGTTTAGCCTGCAACATTGAAGGTATCTTCAACAAAACAACATATATATGCACTAAGTATAAAGCATATAACAAGTTATCCACTTCATACTTGGGGGCTAATTCTTATTTGCTCTCAAATACTGCCTTCTATGCAAGTCTCCAGAATAATGCAAGCATTATCCTTGACACTTGGGGGCTAATGTACGTTTGTTCTACACTGGCGGTGTGGATTAAAAACCGGATTAACTTGCCAAGTTAAACCGGCCTTTGGGGGCTATGCTACAGAACGTTATCTAAATTTTCAAACATGAGTTTTATCTATGATTGAAGACACGCCTTGGCAAGGATTAATGATGGGATGCTTAAAGTATTACAAAGACCCGGTATATGATTGACAATCATAAAATGGCTCTTGGGGGCTACTTGGAATAGTATTTCAGCTATAAATCAATGTGCAAGGGAGAAGAATTTACCTCATATCGTTCTTTCATCAAATTCACCAAACCGGCTTCATAATCCCGGTTTGAGTGCAGACGGTTCAAGAAGCCGGAATGAAGCTCATCAGCTTTAAGATGAGCATAGTTTGATAAGTCGCTGCTCCATTTACCTTTATCCCTGGTAATTTGCTCTTCTTTGGCACTATGCTGAGCCAAAATGACGGGATGACTAGGAGAGCTGTGGCCTGCTCCAGTAATAATAACGTCATCGCCTTGGCCTTCAGGATTTTGGGCGGATGATGATGGAATTTCAGTGTCTTTCATTCGATTAGCCTGGTTTGGTTCTGCCGGTTCAGCATCAGGGGCGGCAGGCTCAATATCTATGGGTTCGTCAGTATGTTGGCCGTCAAGGGGCGGATCATCAAAAGTTGTTTCGGGATGGAGGCCTTCCGGTTCACCTGTTTACTCCGGTTCAACTCTTGGTTCTTCTTCCTCAGCAACAGGGTCTTTCTTGCTGGGTCTGGCTTTGGCCCTGCAAACAGAATAAAAAGGGTTAACATCATGTTCAAAAGATGTAGGGTGCATTGAAAGGAAAGGTTTTTCATAACTCACCCAGCCACAGTTTTCAAAGGGGGGAGTTGAGTTGCTGTCGATTCACCAGAAGAGGAAGGAGGTGTCACCTGATAATTTGAATCAGACGGATTAAGAGGCTATCTGAAATAACCTGCCTTGGGGTAAGAATGGTCAGAAGTAGGAGAGACCTCAGACCGACGCTTCCGAACCGGAGTATCAGGTAAACCGGTAGAGGTGACATGTTGGCCACTATGCCGAGTTGTCCGGCGAGCCTCATGCTGTTGAGTCTTCAAAATAAATGTTGGATCCAAGTGAGCAAGAAGATGAGAAAAGCTTACTTTCCGGATTGTTTGGCGAGGTTTTTGTGTTGGCATAGAGTCTGAACCGGAGGAAAGGGTAATTACCTCTACGTCCTCAGCCTGACTAGCTTCGGCCTCCTCCTGAGGAAGATCATTGTTAACAAGATGCATAAAAAGAGAGCCAAGTGAGTCAAGTTCTACCTCAGCTTCTGGGTCATCAGTATCATCATCAAGCTCCATATTAATCCGGTCAGCCGTTTTCGCTTTGACGTCCGTTTTACGGCTTTGGTCTTCGGGCGGGTTGGCTTGGCCACTTTGTCTCCAGTTGGCTTTGCCGCTTTCTCTATGGATTTCCGTTTCCAGAAGGGGTCATCACCCTATACATATAAAGAAGAAGGGTTACAGCTTGTATAAGTCAAAGATATTAGAGATGAAGAGGAAGTGTAATGCTTATAGCAGGCGGTTTGTTCTTGGTGTAGAAGAGACTTAGACCGGTTTGACTACAGACCAGTTCCAATTCATTCAGAATCTTCTTTACACCTTTAGTGACTTCTTCCTCAGATAATTGGATGTGGCAGTGGCGTTGATGATCGTCAACCTCACCGGTATATTCTCACATTAAACCGGGACACCGGCTTAGCAGCAAGATACTCCAGGATATCCAACAGCGTACAAAATCCACACATGTTAAACCGTTTGCCATAAAGTCCCAGAGCTTGGCGATTTGAGGAGCATATTTTGCCCTTTCTGAGGAGCTCAAGCATTGTGGCATTGGGTGAGTATTGGATAATCTATGATGCATTGGGTGAGTATTGGATAATCTATGATGCATTGGGTGGAAGCCGGGGAGGGGATTCTCATCTTCAGGAGAAGTGTCTCTGCAATAGAACCATGTTTGGTTCCATTCCTTTGGGTGGCTATGGTGTTTGGCATGAGGAAATTCCACTTCTTTCCGCTTTTGAATCGAAACACCACCAAGCTCTGTATTCGGGCCATTCACAAACTCTGTGCGCCGGTTTAAGTGAAAGAAATCCCGGAACAATTATGCAGTTAGTTCTTCCTGTAAATAGGCTTCACAGAAGACTTGGAAATTGCATAAGTTGGAGACTGAATTGGGACCAATATCTTGTGGATGCAGTTGAAAGCTGGCAAGCACATCTCGATAAAATTTTGACCCTGGCGGTTTGAAACCACGGCTTATATGGTCAACAAAGATTACCACTTCGCCTTGTCTTGGGGTTGGAGGATTCTCAGTTCCTGGGGCTCGCCATTTGATCTTCGTTTTCTTAGGCAGAGAGCCGATGCTAACCATCTCATCCAGTTGAGCCTCAGTAACCCGGGAACGAGCCCAGTTGCAGGCAGTGAATTGTTTGGCCATTGCAAAGCGAACAAACTAAAAATGAAAGGCCGGTTTATAAATTATGCATGATCATACACAAGAGACAAGGGAGTAAGAAATGTACTAATATAATAAATGGTACAACCCGAAGACTAGTATAATGAGAAAGAAGGTAATGCTAGCGCAGGATTGATCAGACGTTGTTAAACCGAAGCGTAATTATGAAGGTAACATGCTCTTCCGGTTTATCAGAGGGCTAATGGCATAGACTATTTATCCAATGTCAAATTGCTTATATTGGTGCGAGGAGAAACAGATCTCACAGTGATGTATGGAACTTTCGGATCTAGAGATAAGACAGAAAAGCAAAAATAATTGGATCTTGAAGGGGTGCAGAACTGAAGCAATTTTTGACAGACAGATCAGTTCTTTGCGCATAAACATTTGTGATGATCATGGTAGGTAAGCTACGGTAAGAGATGTATCAAGCATGAAGTGTCCATCTATTAAAGGAAGAACATGGAAGAATAGCACTGATGAACTTCGGAAGAACTGCGAGGAATATCGAAACCCTAGAACAGATCTATGGTGAAAAAATCAGAGAACTTACCGGAGCTAGTGAGGAAGCGGAAGGGTGCTGCAGTTCTCTGGTGCGTTCAGGGCGATGCAGCGGCCGAGGTCGGAGCAGAAACAACGGTCGACGGTGGCGGCGGAGTTCCAGAGGCTGAGCGGCGCGAGGAAGACGATGCGAAGAGGCACGGGGGGGCGGTAAAAATGACCCCTCGGTCCTATTTATAAGGCAAAGTGAAAAATGGCAAGTGCGGGAATTGAGGAGTCCAAAAAATGGATAAGTTAATAAAGGTGTCGCCTCGACAACTGGATATATATTAAATGAAGGAAATCTCCGATATCAACGGACGGATGACGTCAGGACGGTTTATCGTAATTTTGAAGTATGACGTCACAGCGGTTTACAAGATCAAAAATGAAGACAAGAGAGAAGATTTTTTCTAAAGTGTGGAAGATTGACATGAACAAGTTCAAACCAATCTGGGGCCTAATGTTGGGGATATTACTACTGGAGGTAAACCGGCCTTATGTATCCGGGTTGACTCCTTGAAGATTAGAAGCCCATGAAGATGTAAAGATGCTAGCGCTTTACGAGGGCCCAAAGGGGAGTTACAGTATGTAAATGTAAACCGGCCTAGTCATGTAACTTGTATAGTAAGATAGAAAGAAAGAGGCCGAACCGGATACGTTTATAAACCGGCTTCGGGACTCTGTAGCCCAGCGGGCGTCAACCTATGTATATAAAGGGACGACCCGGCCGCGGTTTAGGGACAGACAACAACAACTCGAAAGCCAGACAAAGCGGATTCTCTCCCTGGCCTTCGAAACCCTAGCAATACCAATCACAACTAGACGTAGCCTTTTACCTTCATCGAAGGGGCTGAACTAGTATAAACTCCCGTGTCCCCCTGTCCGGTTTAACCCCTTTAAGCTAACCCGTTGCGATGGCTCCATAACTAAGTCCTTTCACGAGGACATCTGCCGTGACAAACCCACGACAAATGTCCTGCGCTTGCCAAAGCCGCAGTGCAGTGGGATGTTTAGTCCCACCTCGCTAGCCAAGGAGCGGCAGGACCTGTTTATAATCCCTGACCCCCCATCTTCATTGAACTCCTCTGAATTGCAGGCCTCTAGGCCTAATCTCGCACTGCTATGCCTGTGGGCCTGCTGGGCCTTCTACGGGCCTGAATCCTGACCCATGGATGGGTTTCTAGTCGTATTCAGGCCGTGGTGGCCCAGTAGGTGGCATTTTTTTTGCTATTTATTTTTTCATTTCTACTTAGAACTAAATACTTATAGTTTTTTAGTGATTTTTTTCTTTTAGGTCACAAAAATTATAAACTTTCTGTTAGTGCCATTAGTTTTAAAATTTGAATTTTTTAAAATTTGTGTGAATCACTAGTTTATGAATAACTTTACTATAAAAATTGATTTTTGAGTCATTCTTCTTCCTGCTATTTAATATTACTGTGTTTTATCATTATACTCAATTTGGTAATTTTAGTTAGTCATAACAAATATTATAGGCTTTTTTCTTTTTTTCTATTTATTTTTTCATTTCTACTTAGAACAAAATACTTATAATTTTTTAGTGATTTCTTTTTTCTTTTAGGTCACAAAAACAATAAACTTTATGTTAGTGCCATTAGTTTTCAAATTTGAAAACACTTTTTTAGTTTTTTTTGCTTTTAGTGCCTATTTTTTCCAGTTTTTTTGTTTTGTTTTCTGCATTATTTATTTTCTTTTGTTTTTTGTTTTATTTTTTAATTCTTTTTGCTTTTAGTTTCAAAAAAATTATAAACTTTCTGTTAGTGCCATTAGTTTTCAAATTTGAAAAAACTTTTTTAGTTTTTTTGTTTTCTTTGTTGCTTTATTTATTTTATTTTGTTTCTACTTACAACAAAATATTATTGTTGCTATTTTTATTTTTTATTTTTCTAGTTTTTTTGTTTTGTTTTCTGTATTATTTATTTTCTTTTGTTTTTTTCTTTATTTTTTAATTCTTTTTGCTTTTAGGTCAGCAAAATTATAAACTTTCTGTTAGTGCCATTAGTTTTTGAAAAATTATAAACTTTCTGTTAGTGCCATTAGTTTTCAAATTTGAATAGTTAAAATTTGAATTCTTTGAAATTTGTGTGAATCACAAGTTTGTGATTAACTTTACTAAAAGAATGAACATAGATGCACCTATAGAGAAAATTCGACCTAAATTCATAGTTTTCAAATGAACTCTGAAAAAGTTGGCATAGCATACTCGTGTGTTACAAAGTTGGCATGGTATCATCATAATAGTTGCGGGAGAAAGTCTTCACTTTTTCTTCGCTTGTGTCATTTGCTTATTGCATCATAACCATGGATAATATTCATCGTTTATCAGGATGCTTGGGTCAGCCTTGACATTGAAGGGAGGAATTTCATGAAACTTTTCATAATCTTCAGACATGTCTGTCTTGCCCTCCACTCCCAGGATGTCCCTTTTTCCTGAAAGAACTATGTGGCGCTTTGGCTCATCGTATGATGTATTTGCTTCCTTATCTTTTCTTTTTCTCGGTTTTGTAGACATGTCCTTCACATAGATAACCTGTGCCACATCATTGGCTAGGACGAACGGTTCGTCAGTGTACCCAAGATTTTTCAGATCCACTGTTGTCATTCCGTACTGTGGGTCTACCTGTACCCCGCCTCCTGACAGATTAGCCCATTTGCACTTAAACAAAGGGACCTTAAAATCATGTTCGTAGTCAAGTTCCCATATGTCCACTGTGTAACCATAATATGTGTCCTTTCCGCTCTCGGTTGCTGCATCAAAGTGGACACCACTATTTTGGTTGGTGCTCTTTTGATCTTGGGCGATCGTGTAAATGTATTCCCATTTATCTCGTATCCTTTGTAAGTCAATACAGTCAAAGATGGTCCCCTGGACAACAAGTACAGCTCATCACAAACAGTGTTGTCACCTCTGAGACGTGTTTCCAACCAACTGCTGAAAGTCCTGATGTGTTCACATGTAATCCAGTCGTCGCACTGCTCTGGGTGTTTGGAGCGCAGACTGTTCTTGTGTTCATCGACATACGGGGTCACCAAGGTAGAGTTCTGTAGAACTGTGTAGTGTGCTTGAGACCAAGAATATCCGTCCCTGCATATTATTGAGTCACTTCCAAGAGTGCCTTTTCCAGTCAGTCTCCCCTCATACCGCGATTTAGGGAGACCTATCTTCTTAAGGCTAGGAATGAAGTCAACACAAAACCCGATGACATCCTCTGTTTGATGGCCCATGGAGATGCTTCCTTCTGGCCTAGCGCGGTTACGGACATATTTCTTTAGGACTCCCATGAACCTCTCAAAGGGGAACATATTGTGTAGAAATACAGGCCCCAGGATGACAATCTCGTCGACTAGATGAACTAGGACGTGTGTCATGATATTGAAGAAGGATGGTGGGAACACCAGCTCGAAACTGACAAGACATTGCACCACATCACTCCTTAGCCTTGGTACGATTTCTGGATCGATCACCTTCTGAGAGATTGCATTAAGGAATCGACATAGCTTCACAATGGCTAATCAGACGTTTTCCGGTAGAAGCCCCCTCAATGCAACCGGAAGCAGTTGCATCATAATCATGTGGAAGTCATGAGACTTTAGGTTCTGAAACTTTTTCTCTGGCATATTTATTATTCCCTTTATATTCGACGAGAAGCCAGTCGTGACCTTCATACTGAGCAGGCATTCAAAGAAGATTTCTTTCTCTTCTTTCGTAAGAGCGTAGCTGGCAGGACCATTATACTGCTTCGGAGGCATGCCGTCTTTTTAGTGCAAACGTTGCAGGTCCTCTCGTGCCTCAGGTGTATCTTTTGTCTTCCCATACACGCCCAAGAAGCCTAGCAGGTTCATGCAAAGGTTCTTCGTCATGTGCATCACGTCGATTGAAGAGCGGACCTCTAGGTCTTTCCAGTAGGGTAGGTCCCAAAATATAGATTTCTTCTTCCACATGGGTGTGTGTCCCTCAGTGTCATTCGGAATAGCTAGTCCGCCGGGACCCTTTCCAAAGATTACGTGTAAATTGTTGACCATAGCAAGTACGTGATCACCGATACGCATGGCGGGCTTCTTCCGGTGATCTGCCTCGCCTTTGAAATGCTTGCCTTTCTTTCGACATTGATGGTTGGTCGGAAGAAATCAACGATGGCCCAGGTACACATTCTTCCTATATTTGTCCAGGTATATACTTTCAGTGTCATCTAAACAGTGCGTGCATGCGTGGTATCCATTGTTTGTCTGTCCTGAAAGGTTACTGGGAGCGGGCCAATCGTTGATGGTCATGAACAGCAACGCCTTTAGGTTAAATTCCTCCTGTCTGTGCTCATCCCACGTACGTACACCATTTCCATTTCACAGCTGTAAAATTTCTTCAACTAATGGCCTTAGGTACACATCAATGTCATTGCCGGGTTGCTTAGGGCCTTGGATGAGAACTGGCATCATAATGAACTTCCGCTTCATGCACATCCAAGGAGGAAGGTTATACATACATAGAGTCACTGGCCAGGTGCTGTGATTGCTGCTCTGCTCCCCAAAAGGATTAATGCCATCTGCGCTTAAAGCAAATCATACGTTCCTTGGGTCCTTTGCAAACTCATCCCAGTACTTTCTCTCGATTTTTCTCCACTGCGACCCGTCAGCGGGTGCTCTCAACTTCCCGTCTTTCTTACGGTCCTCACTGTGCCATCGCATCAACTTGGCATGCTCTACGTTTCTGAACAGACGTTTCAACCGTGGTATTATAGGAGCATAACACATCACCTTCGCAGGAACCCTCTTCCTAGGGGGCTCGCCATCAACATCACCAGGGTCATCTCGTCTGATCTTATACCGCAATGCACCGCATACCGGGCATGCGTTCAGATCCTTGTATGCACCGCGGTAGAGGACGCAGTCATTAGGGCATGCATGTATCTTCTCCACCTCCAATCCTAGAGGGCATACGACCTTCTTTGCTGTGTATGTACTGTCGGGCAAGTCGTTATCCTTTGGAAGCTTCTTCTTCAATATTTTCAGTAGCTTCTCAAATCCTTTGTCAGCCACAGCATTCTCTGCCTTCCACTGCAGCAATTCTAGTATGGTACCGAGCTTTGTGTTACCATCTTCGCAATTGGGGTAGAACCCTTTTTTGTGATCCTCTAACATGCGATCAAACTTCAGCTTCTCCTTTTGACTTTCGCATTGTGTCCTTGCATCGACAATGACCCGGCGGAGATCATCATCATCGGGCACATCGTCTCGTTCCTC
This sequence comes from Triticum urartu, assembly GCF_003073215.2. Classification (NCBI taxonomy): domain Eukaryota; kingdom Viridiplantae; phylum Streptophyta; class Magnoliopsida; order Poales; family Poaceae; genus Triticum; species Triticum urartu. Next base: position 696,665,075 of record NC_053024.1, on the reverse strand, counting down.
TTAATCTTCAGCAGCTTCACCCGTTGCAGCATCATTGGGCACATCGTCTGGTTCCTCCTGATCTTCACCAGCTCCCCCCGTTGTAGCATCACCGTATTCAGGGGGCACATAGTTGTCATCGTACTCTTTGTCTTCGCCGTCTTCCATCATAACCCCTATTTCTCCGTGCCTCATCCAGACATTATAGTGTGGCATGAAACCCTTGTAAAGCAGGTGGGATTGAAGGATTTTCCTGTTAGAGTACGACCTCGTATTCCCACATTCGGTGCATGGACAACACATAAAACCATTCTGCTTGTTTGCCTCAGCCGCATCGAGAAACTCATGCACGCCCTTAATGTACTCGGAGGTGTGTATGTCACCGTACATCCATTGCCGGTTCATCTGCGTGCATTATATATAATTAAGTGTCCAAATTAATAGAAGTTCATCATCACATTAAAACCAAAGTACATACATAGTTCTCATCTAACAACATATAGCTCTCCAGAGCATCTAATTAATTAAACCATACATTGAAATTATGTAAAACATTTCAATGCGAAAACAAATGCGATCATAATCGCAACCAAGGTAACAATTGATCCAACGGCATAATGATACCAAGCCTCGGTATGAATTGCATATTTTCTAATCTTTCTAATCTTCAAGCGCATTGCATCCATCTTGATCTTGTGATCATCGACGACATCCGCAACATGCAACTCCAATATCATCTCCTCCTCCTCAATTTTTTTTATTTTTTCCTTCAACAAATTGTTTTCTTCTTCAACTAAATTTAACCTCTCGACAATAGGGTCGGTTGGAATTTCCGATTCACATACATCCTACATAAATAAAATCTATGTCATGTTGGTCGGCATAATTTTCATAAACAATAAATGAACCAATAGTTATAAAGATAATATATATACCACATCCGAATCATAGATAGGACGAGGGCCGACGGGGGCGGATACCAAAACCATCGCACTATATAAGATGCAATAATAAAAGTAAGAAAATAATACAAGTATCTATGTAAACATACAAGTAAGAATATTTTTTTCCTTTCAGAAAGAAGATAAGAACAAGAGGCTCACCACGGTGGTGCCGGCGATGAGCTCGGCGCGGGTGATCGACGGCGGTGAAGACGGGGACGGGGTGTGATGGACCGCTAAACCTAGACAAATATTGAGGAAAATGGAGCTTGGAGGTCGAGCTTGGAGAGGAGAAAGCTTAAGTAGTGTGGCTCGAGCATTCCATCGAACACCTTGTGTGCATAGGAGGTGAGCTAGAGCACCACCAAGCCCTCTCCCCCTCGGCCAGAAAAAATAGAGCAGTGTGCTCTGCTCTTACGCGAGGGGGTATATATAGGCACCTCATTGGTCCCGGTTGGTGGCATGAACCGGGACTAAAGGGGAGCCTTTGGTCCCGGTTCAAGCCGCCAACCGGGACCAATGGTCGTGGGCCAGGAGCGAGGCCCATTGGTCCCGGTTCATCCCACCAACCGGGACCAAAAGGTCCAGACAAACCGGGACCAATGGCCCACGTGGCCCGGCCGGCCCCTGGGCTCATGAACCGGGTCCAATGCCCCCATTGGTCCCGGTTCTGGACTGAACCGGGACTAATGGGCTGACCCGACCTGGACCGTTGCCCCCTTTTCTACTAGTGATCAAACACATAGCTACTGATGCATACCCTCAGCCCCGAGGAACTACTCCCTCCTCGTCATGGAGAGGACTGGGATGATGAAGATGGCCACTGGAGAGGGATTGCCCCCTCCGGCAGGGTGCCGGAACGGGTCTAGATTGGTTTTTGGTGGCTACAGAGGCTTCTGGCGGTGGAACTCCCGATCTATCTTGTGTTCTGGAAGTTTTAGGGTATATGGAGTTATATAGGCAGAAGAAGCACGTCAGGGGAGCCAAGGGGGCCCCACGAGGCAGGGGGCGCGCCCCCCACCCTCGTGGGCAGCTCCCGTATCTTCTGACGTGGGGTCCAAGTCCATCAGGTGTGTTTCCTTCCAAAAATAACTTCTCCAATTGATTTCGTTCCGTTTCGACTCCGTCTGATATTCCTTTTCTTCAAAACACTGAAATAGGCATCAAACAGCAAATCTGGGTTGGGCCTCCGGTTAATAGGTTCGTCCCAAAAATAATATAAAAGTGGATAATAAAGCCCAATATTGCCCAAAACAGTAGATAATATAGCATGGAGCAATCAAAAATTATAGATACGTTGAAGACGTATCATACCTCATCGGTGAAGCATAGGGGGTGTGCGGCGCCTCTGTATCGGGGGACGTCACGACACAATTCGGATGAAGTCCGTATGCGGTTTTCGGGCCTGGTGAGGTTATGCCTATCAAGCCAAGCTTGATGCTCATCATCCCGTGTTGGGGCACGCCCCCTTGATACGTATATTGATCTTGTTTGTCCTGCTCTATTATTCAGGTCTTAACGAAGGTCGTAGGTGTATCCTGGAGCCACTGTCTCTCTGCCTTTACGACGAGGTGGTGCGGGCTGGTGTTTGGCGGACGGTCTGGTTCATCAGCATGGGCGTATCTTGACGATGTGGGCTCGACGGCCTCGTCGTCGAATTGTGTAAGTAGCCGACGCTTCGGATAACTCTTAGTTGGGCGTTGAAGGCCATACTCTTCGGCGGCTAGGATTTGGGTCAACATGTAGTTGAGTGTATCCTGTTCGGCTTGGAGCTGTTGTTGCTGCTTTTTTAGACTTCTCGCAGTGGCGATTAGATGGCACTTAAAGCGCTCCTACTCGAGTGGTTCCTCTGGCACGATGAAGTCTTCGTCGCCGAGGCTCACATCGTATTCGGAGAGCGGTAGATAATTACTATCTTCCGAGTCCCCATTCCCGACCGGATCGTCGGGGTTGACTTGCCCCTCTCCCACATCGTCTTGTTCGGATGTGGGCCCAACGGGAGCTTCGGGCTCTTTGGCACCCACCGGAGTGTTATCGTCTCCGGTGCCGGTATTACTGTCTTTGCCACGACGCGATTTTGAGCGGCGTCGCTGGTGTCGAAGTTTCAGTGGTGCCTCATCAGGTTTGTCCTCTACCGGATCTTTCATGTTTGTGTCATCATCCTATTTGGGTGTTGTCGGTGTCAAAACCAGCGGATCTCGGGTAGGGGGTCCCGAACTATGCGTCTAAGGCAGATGGTAACAGGAGGCAGGGGACATGATGTTTACCCAGGTTCGGGCCCTCTTGATGGAGGTAATACCCTACGTCCTGCTTGATTGTTCTTGATGATATGAGTATTACAAGAGTTGATCTACCACGAGATCAGAGAGGCTAAACCCTAGAAGCTAGCCTATGGTATGATTGTCCATTGTCCTACGGACTAAACCCTCCGGTTTATATAGACACCGGAGGGGGCTAGGGTTACATAGAGTCGGTTACAAGGGAGGAGATTTACACATCCGTATTGCTAGCTTGCCTTCCACGCCAAGTAGAGTCCCATTCGGACACGAGACGAAGTCTTCAATCTTGTATCTTCATAGTCCAACAGTCCGGCCAAAGGATATAGTCCGGCTGTCCGGAGACCCCCTAATCTAGGACTCCCTCAGTAGCCCCTGAACCAGGCTTCAATGACGATGAGTCCGGCGTGCAGTATTGTCTTCGGCATTGCAAGGCGGGTTCTTCTCCAAATCTTGAATATCTGTTAAGTAGTGTCCGGCTCCCATAAATGTTGGACTTCTTGGCTTCTGTGCCCAATAAGGGCCATCTTCCACGCATCGAGCGAATGCGAGGAGCCAGGGAGTTTTTACATTCGCCCTCCTAGCCAGGTAAATAAATTGTCTATTAAAGGGATGGGGATTCTTAGATCCAATCCACACCATCCTCCCACGGCGAGAATCCATCGGTGCACGCTCGGAGAAATCCATTCCATCATGGCCGACCATCGCCGCTCCTCCTCCCGCCCCCGTAGCCCTAAGCCCGGTGATTGGGAGAGGTGTTCCATCCCGCACAGTCGATTAGTAGAGCTGCAGACCCAGGGATTTCTCCCTCCAGCGTATATGGTCCCCGTCCGAGCCGGGCTCGCCACCTATAATGGCGGGGAGCAAGCGGAGAGCTTCCCCAGCCCCTCTAAGGGGGAGCGGGTGTGCCTTGTCCCTTACTTACTAAGGGGACTCGGATTTCCAATTCATCCGTTCCTCCACGGGCTCCTGGAGTTTTACGGCCTCCAACTGCATAATTTCACCCCTGCTTCCATATTACACATCGCCGGTTACGTTGCCCTTTGCGAGCTGTTTCTGGGCTGCGAGGCTCATTTCGAGCTGTGGAAAAGGTTATTTTGCCTTGTGCCCCGCACACAGAAGGGGTCACTTTGTCAACTGGGCGGAGCCGAAATATGGCGCATCACCGAAACCAGATACATGTCCGGTACTCCGAAGAAGACGCCCGAAGACTGGCCTTCGGAGTGGTTTTATATGGAGGACGTCCCCCTTCCAGACCCTGTTCGGCGGGGTCTTCCTGAGTTCAACAATGCTCCTCTGAAGAAACGCCAAAGCTGGCGCCCACGGAGCCCCCAGGAGGAAGACAACGGAGAAGTCATTTACCTGATGAACCGGATTAAAGCGCTGGCTCAATCAGGATTGACAATAACCGTGGTTATGTCAATATGCATAATGCGGGGAGTGCAGCCACTCCAATATCGATGGCACCCCATGTGGTGTTTTAACGGGGAAGATGATGCCACCCGCTGCGGGCGTAAGGGACCAGACTCCATTGCTGCTTTAGCAAAAATTCTGTCTGAGTTGTTCAAGGGAGAGGAAGAGGAGTTCATCCGTATCAAGCCACGGGATGGATTCTCCATGTACAACCCTCCAAGATGGGTAAGTTGTACCTCTTTACTCCCATCCTTGCCGTATTCTTTGTCGTAGGTACTCACCTTGACATTTTATGGCAGGAAATGCGAAAAGTTGTAAGGGAGGTCAACAGCCCACCTCCACAACCAGAGGACCCTGGTCGGGCCCTTGGTCCCGGACTCGAAGAGGATCCGGACATATTCGTGGAGCTCATAGACAGGCAATTCTATCAACTGAGCTCCGATGACGCCATGGTGGCCATAACGGCCGACTATCCCGGACTACTCCCTGCGTCGCACGTAAGAAAAACCAAAATCCTAACTCCAAAAATAGGATCCCCTTTTATACACTTCACCTGCGATACGCATATGGTGTTTTACAGGGAAGGCATTCGGGACGTCGTGCCAAACCCGCAGGAACTCGCCAACAAGAGGCACCGAGGCCGGGTAGGCCAAAAAGGAAGGCGGTCAGGACGGAGACGCTGGCACAGAGGTATGACACGAAACCTCGCTCCATGGTTGTCGTCTTTCTCAAAATATAATGACGTCCATGTTTCTTTAATAGAAAGAATGCTCGCTGGACTATATCCGGAGAGGTTGCTGATCACGCCTCCACCAGTCGGGCTCCAAGGCCGGACATAGAGGCAGAAGCCAACATGGGGCGGACGCCGGATGCTCCTCCTACAGAGGATGCGGATGGACTATCCGCTACAAATTCAGAAGTGGAGAGCGCCATGAATCACAGGCGTCGCCGGGCCGTACTCCCTGACGCTTGTTCTCACCAGAGGCATTTGATGCCTTCAATTTCGGAGACGCGTACATCCGTGCTGCTCAAAATGGTCTAGCTAGAGCCACGGACCAGTATGTAAGGGATATACGGGTAAGCAAATCTGACAATTATATGTATCAGTAGCCCCTGAGACTTGAAACAGTTGACGCAACTGATTTAAGGATCATTATTTGTGCAGGTTCTTACGGAGAAGAATTCCCAATTGTCTCAAGAGCTGGACGAGTGCAAGGCCCAGCTGGGAGCTGCTATTGCTGCGTTGAAGGCGTCCGAAAAGGGTACCCCTGGTAACACTTGTATCTATTGCAAAGAATATGGGTACCAGGTAGTATGCGACATGTATGCAAACCTAACAATAGATGTTGCAGGTGGCCCCGGAGTGAATCCGGAGGCCGTGGAGGCGGATACGGCATGTGATGATCGACAGCGAAATGCTGGCGAGCGCATGCTGACGCGAGTCAGGCAGGAGAAAAATGATCTCCAAGACGCCAATATCCGGCTGGGCGTGGAACTGAAAGATGTCCGAGCCCAGCTTGCGGACTCCGTGAAGGAGAATAAACGGCTTCGGCGCGGCATTTTTAGTAAGTGCTTGAACGAACTTTCAAAGGACTTCGGCGAAGAAGCCGGCTAACAGCGTTATGTCTGCAGGTATGCTGACGGGTCGTCCCGCGAAGGAGATGCTCGGGGTCTTCGGGTGATCTTCTACCAGAGCTCTCACAACTGCAGGAGCAAGTTCGGCAGGTGATGCAAGGTATTGCCCAAGCCTTGTGGCCATCCGCGTCCCCGCCAGGAGGCATGGGGGAGCTTATAGAGAAGCTCAAGGGAGCATGGCGGCGCTTCCGATTATGGAAGATATCAGCCTGCCGACAAGGTGCAAGGGAAGCCTGGGCTATGGTGAAGACACGATATACCAAGGCGGACCCAAACCATATGGCCGAGGTCAGACCTGTGGGGCCCAATGGGAAAGAAATCCTTGTCAGTTTAGTGTATGATCAAGTAGAATTAGCCACAAAGTATTCCCAATAGGATTGTAGGCTAGACAGCTTGTTGTATGGTATAGAAGAAGAATTTAATCAGTCTTAGTGACTGTGTACTTCAAGTGACATATGTAATGTCCCTATCCGAATTGTAAATCATTTGTCATGGCGGACCTGTTCGCTTCGACCTCTGGACCCGATAGTCCGGAGTGTATCCGAATACCCGCTCGGTTATGTAAAAACCGGGGTATGCATGGAAACCAGGCATAGGGGTCATAAGTGCTTGAACAGACAAGTACCCAACTAGCTATGTTATATTACATGGATAGTAAGAAACATCTTCCAGGGAGAATAGTTCCATTAAGGGTTCCTTTCCCTGGGTACGCATGCCCTAATGTGCATGTCTAAACTGCGAGACACAGGCTAAAAACATCTGGGGGCGTGTAGTAAATTAAATGAAAGTCATATTTTATTCACCGGCCGAATATTACCTTAAGAACGCTAGCTTTCGGCTTCACCCAGTCTGAGGTACACATCCGGCTGACCCGGTAGTAACAATCGCAGAGGTGCTCCACTTATGCCCTAGCCGAATTAGTGGGAACGTAGGGCATAAATACAAGAGCCGGGAAACCCAGCTTGGCCAAAACTTAAGTCATATCGATGCATATAATGGCGAAAAAAGGTACATGCGGAAGAATAACACATGTGTGGGGCATGAAGCCCGGAAAGATAATTAGATTAAGCTTATGTATAAGAAGCCCCCAAGTATATTGAGCGCGGTTAGTGCGTCAAGATTGTGTAACCAAGACACAAGTTTAGCCCTTTAGGGCCTTGAAGAGAAAAAAGAGAAAGAAAGAGAGAAAAAACAGATGTGCAAAAAATTTATGGAGGTAAGGAGACGAACATAGAGTCCGATGCTAGGCGTAGAATCTTTGGAGTCTGGCTGCGTTCCATGGGTTTGGCTCGAGTCGATTATCCGATGCATCCCGCAGACGGTACGCTCCACTGGTCAGAACCTGGTCGATAATGAAGGGACCTTCCCATTTGGGCTTGAGCTTGTTCTTTTTCTTCTCCGGCAGGCGTAGAACTAGTTCACCAACGTTATAGGTTTTGGCCCGCACTTCTCTGCTTTGATACCTTCGAGCCTGTTGCTGATAGAATGCGGAACGGGATTTTGCCACGTCGGGCTCCTCCTCCAGGGCATCCAAACTGTCCTGCCGATCGAGCTCGGCCTCTCTTTCTTCGTACATGCGCACTCGAGGTGAGTCATGAATTATGTTGCAAGGCAGCACCGCCTCAGCGCCATACACCATAAAAACGGTGTGTATCCGGTAGTGAGATTCGGCGTGGTCCGCAGCCCCCATAGTACGGAGTCGAGCTCCTCTAGCCAATGCGTGTCTGATTCCTTTAAGGACCGCACTAATCTGGGTTTAATACCGCTCATGATAAGACCATTCGCTCGTTCGACTTGACCGTTAGTTTGCGGATGATAGACGGAAGCATAATCGAGCTTGATGCCCATGTTGCTGCACCAAAGTTTCACCTCGTCGGCTATAAAGTTCATGGCGTTGTCAGTGATGATGTTGTGGGGGACGCCATAACGGTGTACAACCCCGGATATGAAGTCTATCACCAGTCCGGATTCAGTCGTTTTGACGGGTTTGGATTCTATCCATTTGGTGAATTTATCCACCATGACCAGTAAGTATTTTTTCTTATGGGTTCCCCCTTTGAGGGGACCGACCATATCAAGCCCCCAGACCGCAAAGGGCCAAGTAATGGGGGTTGTTTGGAGGGCGGTAGGTGGCATGTGGATTTCGTTTGCAAAAAGCTGGCAACCGACACAATATTGGACCAGATGTTGTGCATCTTCCCGGGCCGTCGGCCAATAAAAACCTGTACGGAAGGCCTTGCTTACAAGGGCCCGGGCTGCGGCATGGTGGCCGCCGAGTCCGGCATGGATTTCTGCCAAAAGCTTCCGCCCTTCCTCTTCGGAGATGCACCTTTGAAGGACTCCGGTTGTGCTTTTCTTATAAAGCTCTCCCTCGTGGACCTTGTAGGCTTTAGATCGCCGCACTATGCAGCGTGCCTCATTTTGGTCCTCGGGTAGTTCCTGCCTAGTTAGGTAGGCCAGGAATGGTTCTGTCCACGGGGCGATGATGGCCATTATCACGTGGGCTGAAGGTGTTATTTCGGTGGCAGAGCCTTCGATTGTGTCAGAGTGTTCGGTATCTGGGGTTGTGGCCGGGTCCGGACTATTTTTGCCGGTGTCCCCTTCCCATACCAAGGATGGTTTAAACAGTCTTTCCAGGAAGATGTTCGGTGGGACAGGGTCGCGTTTAGCGCCGATACGGGCGAGGATGTCCGCCGCCTGGTTGTTTTCCCGGGCCACATGGTGGAATTCAAGACCCTCGAACCGAGCTGCCATTTTATGGATGGCGTTGCGATATGCCGCCATTTTTAGATCCTTGGCATCGAAGTCTCCATTTATTTGGGGTATTGTGAGGTTCGAGTCCCCACGCACCTCTAGGCGTTCAATTCCTATGGAGACTGCCATCCGGAGACTGTGTAATAGGGCCTCGTATTCGGCTGCATTATTGTAGTATGTGTATAGTATTTGGAGTACGTATTGCACTGTATCTCCGGTGGGGGACGTTAGGATGACGCCAGCCCCCAGACCAGCCAGCATTTTAGAGCCGTCGAAGTGCATGATCCAATTGGAGTATGCGCCGTACTCTTTAGGGAGTTCGGCTTTTGTCCATTCGGCGATGAAATCGGCCAATACTTGCAACTTAATGGCTCACCGTGGTTTGTATGTTATGTCGAACGGGAGGAGCTCGATGGCCCATTTGGCAAATCGGCCCGTGGCATCGCGGTTGTTTATTATGTCATTGAGTGGTACTTCGGAGGCCACCGTGACTGAACACTCTTGAAAGTAGTGTCGTAATTTCCGGGATGCCATCAATACCGCGTATGCTATCTTTTGATAATGTGGGTACCGTGATTTGCATGGAGTGAGGACAGTGGATACATAATATACCGGCTTTGAAGTGGGAATTTGTGTCCGTCCGCCTATCGTTCGACGACGAGCACTGCACTTACGACTTGGTGAGTTGCCGCTATATATAACAGCATTGGTTCGCCGACGTTTGGCGCGGCCAAGATTGGGTTGGTGGCCAGGATGGCCTTTATTTCTTCCAATCCGGCCATGGCTGCGTCCGTCCACTCAAAGTGTTCGGTGCGCCGAAGAAGGCGATAAAAGGGAAGTGCCTTTTCTCCTAATCGGGAGATAAAGCAGCTTAAAGCTGCCACACATCAAGTTAATTTCTGGATTTCCTTGAGGTCAGTTGGGATAGCCAACTGCGACAGAGCTCGGATTTTAGCCGGATTTGCTTCAATTCCTCTACTGGAGACGATGAAGCCCAGGAGCTTTCTGGCGGGAACGCCGAAAACGCATTTTTCCGGATTGAGCTTAATGTCGTATGTTCGGAGATTGGCGAACGTGAGCCTCAAGTCGTCTATTAAAGAGTCGACATGTCTGGTTTTAATGACCACATCGTCTACATATGCCTCCACAGTCTTGCTGGTCTGCTTTTCCAGACATGTCTGGATCATGCGCTGTATGTTGCGCCGGCGTTTTTGAGCCCAAAGGGCATTTTGTTAAAACGGAAGGGGCCGTATGGCGTGATAAATGTCGTGCGGCTTGATCAGACTCTGCCATCTTAATCTGGTGGTAACCGGAGTATGCGTCGAGGAAGCACAATGATTCGTGTCCTGCGGTAGCGTCGATGATTTGATTGATGCGAAGGAGTGGGAAGGGATCCTTTGGGCAAGCCTTATTAAGGTCTTTGAAGTTGACGCATAGGTGCCAGGATTTGTACTTCTTTGGTACCATCACCAGGTTTGCTAGCCCGTCCGGATGTTTTATTTCTCTAATAAATCCGGCCTCCAGTAGCTTGGCTAGCTCCTCTCCCATGGCTTGTCGCTTAGGTTCAGATAAACGCCGAAGAGTCTGCTTGACTGGCTTGAATCCTTTTAGAACATTAAGGCTATGCTCGGCCAATCTGCGTGGGATTCCTGGCATGTATGAAGGATGCCAGGCGAATATGTCCCAATTCTCGCGCAGAAACTCCCGTTTTTGTGGGGTCTGTTGGATGGACTTGGAATTTGACTATTTTGTCCGCTGGTTTAAAGGAGGTGGACTTGGATCTTTTGTCTAGTATCACAACGTCCCTGTCCACCGTGGAGTGCAGCGCGGTTAACTCCTCCGCCACAAGGGCTTCGGATAATGCCTCGAGGGCTAGTGCGGCTGTTTTGTTCTCGGCGTGGAGTGCTATGTCCGGATCACTAACTAGAGTGATGATTCCATTGGGTCTGGGCATTTTGAGCTTCATGTACCCGTAATGGGGTATGGCTTGAAAAATCATGAATGCCTCCCGCCCTAGAAGGGCATGGTATCCGCTACTGAACGGAGCCACTTGGAATGTAATTTCTTCAGACTTGTAATTCTCCGGAGTGCCGAATACCACATCAAGTGTGATTTTCCCAGCGCAACGTGCCTCCCGACTAGGGATGATTCCTCGGAAGGTCGTACTGCTTTGCTCAATACGGTTGCTGTCTATTTCCATTTTTTGAAGAGTTTCCTCATAAATGAGGTTAAATCCGCTGCCACCGTCCATGAGCACCTTAGTGAGCCGAAAGCCGTCCACAATTGTACTGAGGACCAAAGCGGCTGGTGCTCGGGCTGTTCGGAATTTAGGTTCGTCACTGGCATTGAAGGTGATAGCCGTGTCGCTCCATGGATTTATTGCTGCCACGTGGCAGACTTCGGCAAGGCTGTGGAGTGCTCGCTTACGCCTATTATTTGAGGCGAAGGTCTCGAAGACCGTTAATACTGTATTGTTATCCGTGGGAGGGTGCTCTGAGGTATTTTGGATGAGGAGATCCTCACCGCTTTTGGCCACCTGCCGGAGTACCCAACATGCTCTAAGGCTGTGTATTGATATGGTATCCGCTGTACTATGGATTTTGCAGGGCCCGTTAAGACATCCCTCCAATACGGTTCCATGCCCTGTAGTGGGCTTTTCTTCTTTGTAATTGAGTCGGGCAACTTATGAGATTGCACCCTTTTAGTTCGGACTGGGGGTTTTGTCCGAGCCGGATTATCCCAAAATTGCATTTGGGTTTTCCAGGCACTTTCCATCGCACAGTATTTCCGTACTATGGCCGCCAAGTCAGCGAAGTGTGCTATGTCATGGCAACTTATGGCGTTGAGGACTCCCTTGTCCGTGCAATTGTTGCAAAAGAATGAAATTGCGTCTTCCTCGCGACAGTCCTTGACCTTGTTCATTACAAGGAGGAATCTGGCCCAATAGTGATGTGTTGTCTCTTGGGCGCTTGCCTAATGTGGGAAATATCATTTGCATCTGGGTGGGTGGGTGGATTTAAGTCTAGACCTTGACCCAATCTGTGATCCCGGGGCAGGGGAGTTTCCGATCTTGGAAGTTCGGGCTTCGGGATGTTTCCCTGTGGGTTCGGTATGCGGCCTGATTCTGGATTCAGGGTTAGGGCGGTATCCTCCCGTGAATGAGTATCCGGCTGGGAGAGCTCGGGAATCCGGACATAGTTCGTCCTCAGGATAGAGGGAGAATCGCCGCATTGCTCCTCCGCCACCGCTCGGCGGAGAGTTAATCTCCCTTTGGTCGGGTTTAAGCCCGATCCGATCGTAGTCCGTAGTGACTCCCAAAGCGGCGATCCGATCCAAGAGCTCGTTCAAAGAGGAGAGCTCCATTGGATCCATCTGCTTGGCAAATTTCGAGCCGATGTGGAGGCTATTTTCGATGACCCGAGAAGTCATCGTCGGCGCAGCGGCCGAGCGGGCAGTCATGACGAAGCCGCCTAGTCGGAGAGTTTGGCCTACAGCCAGGGCTCCCCTAGAGGTGATGTTGTCCTTGACAACGAGGCGAGCCATCCTCCTTATGATGACGACACAATGGAACTCTCAATGAAAGCACCAATGTCGGTGTCAAAACCGGCGGATCTCGGGTAGGGGGTCCCGAACTATGCATCTAAGGCGGATGGTAACAGGAGGCAGGGGACACGATGTTTACCCAGGTTCGGGCCCTCTTGATGGAGGTAATACCCTACGTCCTGCTTGATTGTTCTTGATGATATGAGTATTACAAGAGTTGATCTACAACGAGATTAGAGAGGCTAAACCCTAGAAGCTAGCCTATGGTATGATTGTCCGTTGTCCTACGGACTAGACCCTCCGGTTTATATAGACACCAAAGGGGGGTAGGGTTACATAGAGTCGGTTACAAGGGAGGAGATCTACACATCCGTATTGCCTAGCTTGCCTTCCACGCCAAGTAGAGTCCCATCCGGACACGAGACAAAGTCTTCAATCTTGTATCTTCATAGTCCAACAGTCTGGCCAAAGGATATAGTCCGGCTGTCCGGAGACCCCCTAATCCAGGAATCCCTCAGGTGTGTCCATGATACATCTCCAACGTATCTATAATTTTTTATTGCTCCATGCTATATTATCTACTGTTTTGGACATTATTGGGCTTTATTATCCACTTTTATATTATTTTTGGGACTAACCTATTAACCGGAGGCCCAGCCTAGAATGGCTGTTTTTTTGCCTGTTTTAGGGTTTCGAAGAAAAGGAATATCAAACGGAGTCCCAACGGAATGAAACCTTCGGGGACGTGATTTTCTCAACGAACAAGACCCGGGAGACTTGGACGCTACGTCAAGAAAGAAAAAGAGGAGGCCACGAGGTAGGGGGGCGCCTACCCCCCCCCAGGCGCACCCTCCACCCTCGTGGGCCCCTGTTGCTCCACCGACGTACTCCTTCCTCCTATATATACCTATGTACCCCCAAACGATCAGATACGGAATCAAAAACCTAATTCCACCATCGCAACTTTTTGTATCCACGAGATCCCATCTTGGGGCCTATTCCGGAGCTCCGCCGGAGGGGGCATCGATCACGGAGGGCTCCTACATCAACACCATAGCCCCTTCGATGAAGTGTGAGTAGTTTACCTCAGACCTACGGGTCCATAGTTAGTAGCTAGATGGCTTCTTCTCTCTTTTTGGATCTCAATACAATGTTCTCCCCCTCTCTTGTGGAGAACTATTCGATGTAATCTTCTTTTTGCGGTGTGTTTGTTGAGACCGATGAATTGTGGGTTTATGATCAAGTCTATCTATGAATAATATTTGAATCTTCTTTGAATTCTTTTATGTATGATTGGTTATCTTTGCAAGTCTCTTCGAATTATCAGTTTGATTTGTCCTACTAGATTGATCTTTCTTGCAATGGGAGAAGTGCTTAGCTTTGGGTTCAATCTTGCGGTGTCCTTTCCCAGTGACAGTAGGGGCAGCAAGGCACATATTTTATTGTTGCCATATAGGATAACAAGATGGGGTTTTCTTCATATTGCATGAGTCTATCCCTCTACATCATGTCATCTTGCTTAAGGTGTTACTCTGTTTTTAACTTAATACTCTAGATGCATGTTGGATAGCGGTCGATGGGTGGAGTAATAGTAGTAGATGCAGGCAGGAGTCGGTCTACTTGTCTCGGACGTGATGCCTATATACATGATCATACCTAGATATTCTCATAACTATGCTCAATTCTGTCAATTGCTCAACAGTAATTTGTTCACCCACCGTAGAATACTTATGCTCTCGAGAGAAGCCACTAGTGAAACCTATGGCCCCCGGGTCTATCTTCATCATATTAATCTCCTACTACTTAATTATTTCCTTTGCTATTTACTTTGCCTTTATTTTACTTTGCATCTTTATCATAAAAATACCAAAAAAATTATCTTATTATATCGATCTATCAGATCTCACTCTCGTAAGTGGCCTTATAGGGATTGACAACCCCTATTTGCATTGGTTGCGAGGATTTATTTGTTTTGTGCAGGTACGAGGGACTCGCGCGTAGCCTCCTACTGGATTGATACCTTGGTTCTCAAAAACTGAAGGAAACTTACGCTACTTTTCTGCATCATCCCTTCCTCTACGGGGAAAACCAACGCAGTGCTCAAGAGGTAGCAAGAAGGATTTCTGGCACCGTTGCCGAGGAGGTCTACGCAAAAGTCAACATACCAAGTACCCATCACATACCCTTATCTCCCGCATTACATTATTTGCCATTTGCCTCTCGTTTTCCTCTCCCCCACTTCACCCTTGCCGTATTATTTGCCCTCTCTCTCTCTCTATCCTCCCTCTCTTTCTCTATTTTCCTCTTTTTGCCCGCTTGCTTTCTATCTGCTTGTGTGTTAGTTTGCTTGCTTGTCACAATGGCTGAAGATAATACTAAATTGTGTGACTTCACCAATACCAACAACAATGATTTTATTAGCACTCCGATTTCTCCTCTTACCGATGCTGAATCTTGTGAAATTAATACTGCTTTGTTGAGTCTTGTCATGAAAGATCCGTTTTCTGGCCTTCCTAGTGAAGATGCCGCTACCCATCTAAATAGCTTCATTGATTTGTGTGACATGCAAAAGAAGAAAGATGTGGATAATGATATTGTTAAATTGAAGCTATTTCCTTTTTCTCTTAGATATCGTGCTAAAGCTTGGTTTTCGTCTTTGCCTAAAAATAGTATTGATTCATGGAACAAGTGCAAAGATGCTTTTATCTCTAAGTATTTTCCTCCCGCTAAGATCATCTCTCTTAGAAACGATATTATGAATTTTAAGCAACTTGATCATGAACATGTTGCACAAGCTTGGGAGAGAATGAAACTAATGATACGTAATTGCCCTACTCATGGTTTAAATTTGTGGATGATTGTTCAAACAATTTATGCCGGATTGAATTTTGCTTCTAGAAATCTTTTCGATTCGGCCGCGGGAGGCACTTTTATGGAAATCACTTTAGGAGAAGCTACTAAACTTCTAGATAATATTATGGTTAATTATTCTCAATGGCATACTGAAAGATCTACTAATAAAAAGGTGCATGCGATAGAAGAAATTAATGTTTTGAGTGGAAAGATGGATCAACTTATGAAATTATTTGCTAATAAGAGTGTTTCTTCTGATCCTAATGATATGCCCTTGTCTACTTTGATTGAGAATAATAATGAATCTATGGATGTGAATTTTGTTGGTAGGCACAATTTTGGTAACAACGCGTATAGAGGAAATTCCAACCCTAGGCCTTATCCTAGTAATCCCTCTAATAATTATGGTAATTCCTACAACAATTCTTATGGAAATTATAATAATATGCCCTCTGATTTTTAATCTAATATTAAATAATTTATTACTTCGCAAAAGAATTTTAATGCTATGATTGAAGAAAAATTGCTTAAGATTGATGATTTGGCTAGGAAGGTTGATAGAATTTCTCTTGATGTTGATTGTTTGAAAAAGTGCAAAGAAAGAACCGCTAGGATGCGTGCTAAGAAAGATGCCTTTATAAGAGCGTGTTCTTCTAGTTCCTATGAAAATAAAGATGAAGATCTAAAAGTTATTGATGTGTCCCCTATTAAATCTTTGTTTTGCAACATGAATCTTGATAATGATGGGACTGAATATGATCCACCCTTACCTAGAAGGCGTTCCAACAATTCAGAATTTGTTGATCTTGATGCTAAAATTGATAAAAGTGGGATTGAAGAAATTAAAACCCTAGATGTTGCTAAACCCGGTATTATGGATTTCAAGGAATTTAACTATGAAAATTGCTCTTTGATTGATTGTATTTCCTAGTTGCAATCCGTGCTAAATTCTCCTCATGCTTATAGTCAAAATAAAGCGTTTACTAAACATATCGTTGATGCCTTGATGCAATCTTATGAAGAAAAACTTGAATTGGAAGTTTCTATCCCTAGAAAACTTTATGATGAGTGGGAAACAACTATTAAAATTAAAATTAAAGATCATGAATGCTATTCTTTATGTGATTTGGGTTCTAGTGTTTCCATGATTCCAAAGACTTTGTGTGATTTGTTAGGTTTCCGTGATTTTGATGATTGCTCTTTAAACTTGCACCTTGCGGATTCCACTATTAAGAAACCTATGGAAAGAATTAATGATGCACTTATTGTTGCAAAAAGGAATTATGTGCCCGTAGATTTTATTGTTCTTGACATCGATTGCAATCCTTCATGTCCTATTATTCTTAGTAGACCTTTCCTTAACGATTGGTGCAATTATTGATATGAAGGAAGGAAATATTAGATTCCAATTTCCATTAAGGAAAGGCATGGAACACTTTCCTAGAAAGAAAATTAAATTACCTTATGAATCTATTATGAGATCCACTTATGGATTGCCTGCCAAAGATGGCAATACCTAGATCTATTCTTGCTTGTTATGCCTAGCTAGGGGCGTTAAACGATAGCGCTTGTTGGGAGGCAATCCAATTTTATTTTTATTCCTTGCTTTTTTCTCCTGTTTAGTAATAAATAATTTATCTAGACTCTGTTTTGGTTGTGTTTTTTGTGTTTAATTAGTGTTTGTGCCAAGTAGAACCGTTGGGAAGACTTGGGGAAAGTCTTGTTGAACTTGCTGTAAAAAAAAGAAACTTTAGCGCTCACGAGAACTGCTGTCATTTTTATTTTGAAAGTGATATTTAGTTAATTATTTTTGAATATTATTAATAGATAAATTACTCACGTCCAGAAATTTATTTTAGAATTTTTGGGGTTCCAGATCTTGCGCTAGCTACAGATTACTACAGACTGTTCTGTTTTTGACGGATTCTGTTTTTCATGTGTTGTTTGCTTATTTTGATGAATCTATGGCTAGTAAAATAGTTTATAAACCATAGAGAAGTTGGAATACAGTAGGTATAACACCAATATAAATAAAGAATGAGTTCATTACAGTACCTTGAAGTGGTGTTTTATTTTCTTTCGCTAACGGAGCTCACGAGATTTTCTACTTTAAGTTTTGTGTTGTGAAGTTTTCAAGTTTTGGGTAAAGATTTGATGGATTATGGAACAAGGAGTGGCAAGAGCCTAAGCTTGTGGATACCCATGGAACCCCCAAGATAATCTAAGGACACCTAAAATCCAAAGCTTGGGGATGCCCCGGAAGGCATCCCCTCTTTCGTCTACTTCTATCGGTAACTTTACTTGGAGCTATATTTGTATTCGCCACATGATATGTGTTTTGCTTGGAGCGTCTTGTATTATTTGAGTCTTTGCTTGTTAGTTTACCACAATCATCCTTGCTGTACACACCTTTTGAGAGATCCATACATGATTTGGAATTTGTTATAATACTCTATGTGCTTCGCTTATATCTTTTGAGTTATATAATTTTGCTCTAGTACTTCACTTATATCTTTTAGAGCACGGTGGTGGATTTGTTTTATAGAAACTATTGATCTCTCATGCTTCACTTAGATTATTTTGAGAGTCTTAAATAGCATGGTAATTTTCTTAAAATCCTAATATGATTGGTATACAAGATTAAGAATAAAAATTTCTCTTATGAGTGTGTTGAATACTATGATAAGTTTGATACTTGATAATTGTTTTGAGATATGGAGATGGTGATATTAAAGTCATGCTAGTTGAGTAGTTGTGAATTTGAGAAATACTTGTGTTGAAGCTTGTGATTCCCGTAGCATGCACATATGGTGAACCGTTATGTGATGAAGTGGGAACATGATTTATTTATTGATTTTCTTCCTTATGAGTGGCGGTCTGGGACGAGCGATGGTATTTTCCTACCAATCTATCCCCTAGGAGCATGCGCGTAATACTTTGCTTTGATAACTTGTAGATTTTTGCAATAAGTATATGAGTTCTTTATGACTAATGTTGAGTCCATGGATTATACGCACTCTCACCCTTCCACCTTTGCTAGCCTCTCTAATATCGCGCACCTTTCGCCGGTATCATACACCCACCATATACCTTCCTCAAAATAGCCACCATACCTACCTATTATGGCATTTCCATAGCCATTCCGAGATATATTACCATGCAACTTTCCACTGATCCGTTATCTAGTTGTAATTGTTGAGTTGTAAGAAAAATAAAGGTGTGATGATCATCATTATTAGAGCATTGTCCCAGTGAGGAAAGGATGATGGAGACTATTATTCTCCCACAAGTCGGGATGAGACTCCGGACGAAAAATAAAAAGGAGGCCAAAAAAAGAGAAAAGGCCCAAATAAAAAAATAAAAATAAAAATAGAATGAGAGAAAAAGAGAGAAGGTACAATGTTACTATCCTTTTACCAAACTTGTGCTTCAAAGTAGCACCATGATCTTCATAGTAGAGAGTCTCTCATGTTATCACTTTCATATACTAGTGGGAATCTTTCATTATAGAACTTGGCTTGTATATTCCAATGATGGGCTTCCTCAAAATGCCCTAGGTCTTCATGAACAAGCAAGTTGGATGCACACCCACTAGTTTCTTTTGTGCTTTCTTATACTTATAGCTCTAGTGCATTCGTTGCATGGCAATCCCTACTCACTCACATTGATATCTATTGATGGGCATCTCCATAGCCCGTTGATACGCCTAGTTGATGTGAGACTATCTTCTCCCTTTTTGTCTTCTCCACAACCACCATTCTATTCCACCTATAGCGCTATATCCATGGCTCACGCTCATGTATTGCGTGAAGATTGAAAAAGTTTTGAGAATGTCAAAAGTATGAAACAATTGCTTGGCTTGTCATCGGGGTTGTGCATGATTTAAATATTTTGTGTGGTGAAGATAGAGCATAGCCAGACTATATGATTTTGTAGGGATAGCTCTCTTTGGCCATGTTATTTTGAGAAGACATAATTGCTTAGTTAGTATGCTTGAAGTATTATTATTTTCATGTCAATATGAACTTTTGTCTTCAATCTTTCGGATCTGAATATTCATACCACAATTAAGAAGAATTACATTAAAATTATGCCAAGTAGCACTCCGCATCAAAAATTCTGTTTTTATCATTTACCTACTCGAGGACGAGCAGGAATTAAGCTTGGGGATGCTTGATACGTCTCCAACGTATCTATAATTTTTGATTGCTCCATGCTATATTATCTACTGTTTTGGACATTATTGGGATTTATGATCCACTTTTATATTATTTTTGGGACTAACCTATTAACCGAAGGCCCAGCCCAGAATTGTTGTTTTTTGCCTATTTTAGGGTTTCGAAGAAAAGGAATGTCAAACGGAGTCCAAACGGAATGAAACCTTCGGGAACGTGATTTTCTCAACGAACAAGACCCGGGAGACTTGGACCCCACGTCAAGAAAGAAAAAAGAGGAGGCCATGAGGTAGGGGGCGCGCCTCCCCCCCCCAAGCGCGCCCTCCACCCTTGTGGGCCCCCTGTTGCTCCACCGACGTACTCCTTCCTCCTATATATACCTACGTACCCCCAAACGATCAGATACGGAGCCAAAAACCTAATTCCACCACCGCAACTTTCTGTATCCACGAGATCCCATCTTGGGGACTGTTCCGGAGCTCCGCCGGAGGGGGCATCGATCACGGAGGGCTTCTACATCAACACGTAGCCCCTCCGATGAAGTGTGAGTAGTTTACCTCAGACCTACGGGTCCATAGTTAGTAGCTAGATGGCTTCTTCTCTCTTTTTGGATCTCAATACAATGTTCTCCCCCTCTCTTGTGGAGAACTATTCGATGTAATCTTCTTTTTGCAGTGTGTTTGTTGAGACCGATGAATTGTGGGTTTACAATCAAGTCTATCTATGAATAATATTTGAATCTTCTCTGGATTCTTTTATGTATGATTGGTTATCTTTGCAAGTCTCTTCGAATTATCAGTTTGGTTTGGCCTACTAGATTGATCTTTCTTGCAATGTGAGAAGTGCTTAGCTTTGGGCTCAATCTTGCGGTGTCCTTTCCCAGTGACAGTAGGGGCAGTAAGGCACGTATTGTATTGTTGCCATCGAGGATAACAAGATGGGGTTTTCTTCATATTGCATGAGTCTATCCCTCTACATCATGTCATCTTGCTTAAGGCGTTACTCTGTTTTTAACTTAATACTCTAGATACATGCTGGATAGCGGTCGATGAGTGGAGTAGTAGTAGTAGATGCAGGCAGGAGTCGGTCTACTTGTCTCGAACGTGATGCCTATATACATGATCATACCTAGATATTCTCATAACTATGCTCAATTCTGTCAATTGCTCAACAGTAATTTGTTCACCCATCGTAGAATACTTATGCTCTCGAGAGAAGCCACTAGTGAAACCTATGGCCCCGGGTCTATCTTCATCATATTAATCTCCTACTACTTAGTTATTTCATTTGCTATTTACTTTGTCTTTATTTTACTTTGCATCTTTATCATAAAAATACCAAAAATATTATCTAATTATATCTATCAGATCTCACTCTCGTAAGTGGCCTTATAGGGATTGATAACCCCTATTTGCGTTGGTTGCGAGGATTTATTTGTTTTGTGCAGGTACGGGGGACTCGCGCGTAGCCTCCTACTGGATTGATACCTTGGTTCTCAAAAACTGAGGGAAATACTTACGCTACTTTGCTGCATCATCCCTTCCTCTTCGGGGAAAACCAACGCAGTGCTCAAGAGGTAGCAGTCCACCATGTATACTCATATGTGGAGGTGGACGACCAACGTCCGGTAATCAGTGGGTCTTGGCCTTGTTCATCTCCAGCATCGTCGTCCATGTCGTCGATGTCTTCGGAGGCGTAATCCAGCCCCTAGTCCGGGCTGGGCGTAGTTCGGAAGTGATTCCTCTGTAATAGCGAGGGATTGCATTAAGTTCAGGGCCTCATTTAAGAGCGAGGTTTGGACGTGGAAGCGAGAGTCCGCGGGGCTAGCCAGGGTGAAAGCCTCCTGGCCCTGCCTACTTGGCGCGGACTTCGAGAGTTCGAATCTGGAGTCCGGGGGCGAGTCCGGCCTTTCAATGATAGGGGAACTAGGACTGATTCCGAGTTCGCCGTGGACACGATCGCCTCCGGATCCTCGATAATGCAGTTTGTAATGGAGAGTCTGGTGGGCTTCACACTCCCATCTTCGAACCTGATGGTTTGCTCCGGATCTAAGGCCAGAGCAATGGTCGGGGATGCGAACCCTTCGAAGATCAAGTCTCCTCGGATATCAGCGACATAGTTTAGGTTCCCGAAACGGATCTGCTGACCAGGGGCGTAGCTGTCAGTTTGTTCAAGGTGGCTAATTGAGTTGGCACGCAGTGCGAAGCCACGGAATACGAAAATTTGGCCGAGGAGGAAAGTCTCCCTCGGAACAGCATCATTGTAGATGATCGATCGAGCCATCGAACCTTCTGTCGACGGCATAGTGGAACTCTCAATTAAAGCACCAATGTCGGTGTCAAAATCGGTCGATCTCGGGTAGGGGGTCCCGAACTGTGCGTCTAAGGATCAAAGGCAACAGGAGACAAGGGACATGATGTTTACCCAGGTTTGGGCCCTCTTAGTGGAGGTAATACCCTACTTCCTGCTTGATTGACTTTGATGAGTATAGGGGTTACAATAGTTGATCTACCTCGAGATCGTAATGGCTAAACCCTAGATGTCTAGCCTATATGATTATGATTGCCTCTACGGACTAAACCCTCCGGTTTATATAGACACCGGAGGGGCCTAGGGTTGTACAGAGTCGATTTACAGAGAAAGGAATCTTCATATCCGAACGCCAAGCTTGCCATCCACGCAAAGGAGACTCCCATCCGGACACGGGGGAAGGCCTTCTATCTTGTATCTTCATGGTCCATCAGTCCGACCCATGTCACATAGCTCGGACGCCCGGGGACCCCCTAATCCAGGACTCCCTTACCCGCTGAGCCCGCTGGATACGAGCGAGGCAACTCGTTGCTCCACCTCCCTCGCCTAGCTCGATGGAGCCAGTTGCCGCCCCAAGCCGGCGCGTGGTTCAACAACTCGCCGCTCCGGGCCAGCTCGATGAGGAGTTGTGAGTTGCTCCACCGGCACGGCGGGAGCATGGCGGGCACGGGTGTTGTCGATGTCGTCGACGATGCCGCGTCGTAACACGCCTTCCGTGTCTGCGACTGTGCCTCTCGTGCCTGCGGACGGACCATGCAGGCACAGACAGAAGCCGGGTGCATGGAGAGCGGCGAGTCGGTGGCCAGCGCCTTCGCGTCCGCAATCATCAATTAGTAGAAGTAGAACATGGGAGGTCGCCACTACTTGGGTCACGTGAAGGCCACTGCCGAGGCGACGCCGGCGTACACAGCCGCTGTCTTGCCCGGTTCTTCTCTTGTGATGACCTTCGTTGATCCCACATGGGCTCCATGGAAGCGGAGGCGCCGCCTTCCCCTACCGCTGAAGCACCAGCCGGGTTCCGATGAGCTATGGGGAAGCGAGTCGTCCTTTGCACTGAAGCATATACCTTCGGGGCTTTCGGCAGTCCGTGATCGGGTTGCCGAACATGAGGAAGACAAAGCGATCCATGGACGGCCATTTAGATTAGGTATTAAGTATACCTCCAGAGCCGGACTAGCACCGCTTAGTTAGTGTAAATGTAATAAAATTCGTTATGTTTATATGAAAATCTGGCATTTCTATATGAAATTTGTCATGTTTATATGAAATCCGTCCGTGTTTGCACGAATTTCGTCTGATTTGTTCGAGTTGTTGTGAAAATGTATGCGGTTACGGTTAGATGGCGTCCTCCCGCATCTTTGTCCACGGACTGACATCCAGTCCGCGAACGGATGCGGGATGAAATTTACGGATCACCGTTGGAGATGTCCTTACACGGACACTCGAACCCAATCTCCAAATATCTTGAGAATTCTTATTAAGCTTACGGAAGGGGAGAGAATGTAGCAACTCTTTTTCATTATATTTTACAATGTCTAAAGAAGAAATATTCTGGTCCATTGAACAAACTACTAAAATTGAACAAAGCTATTTTTATCAAGTATATATATGGGCTGATCCACCATGTGTGCGATGTGAACCGCGTAGATTGTGGCATGCATGAAAGAATACCATGGAAATAGGACTCCAAGTCTCGAATGTTTAGACGCTTCTGGGTAGTCTCACGGATAGAGAAGCAGTAGGAGAAAAGGACTGCAAGAGAGTTGATCAATCAATTAATTAGATTGCCCATCATCAACCATGTCTTATTTACGGAAAAAATCGATAGATTTTCTCAAGACCTTCGATGTGCCGGCGAAGAATCCGTCGGAGGACGCGCAGCGCCGATGGCGGGAGGCCGTTGGCACGCTCGTCAAGAACCGGCGACGCCGCTTCCGCATGGTCCCCGACCTCGACAAGCGATCCCAGGCCGAGACGCAGCGTCGCAACATCCAGGTTCGTCGATTTGTCCATCTGATGATACACCCTCGATCTCGCCCACGTTCTTCTTCGTGGAGCTAGCTATTAGATCTACTGCCCTGCAACGCCAATGCATGCATCATGGCATATGGCTCTTGATCTAATTTGTTGCAATCAATTTCCGATCTGCATGGACGACAGTTACGTGGATCACATCAATCAACATGTTTTAGAGCGATCGAAATTTGTTAGCGATGGCTGCAATAGATGGAGAGATTGACTGTATTTGTAACCTACGTGGTAGAATTAAGCTGCCTTAAATTCGCCTTGACCAGGCTTAAATTTTCTCCTCTGATGTTTGGTTGCATCTCCATAGGAAAAGCTTCGTGTCGCTCTCTACGTGCAGAAGGCCGCTCTGCAATTCATCGATGGTATGTTCGTCTGCATCACCGGCAACCTGCCATAAACGTCCCATTAGTTTGATTTATGTCCAAATATGTTCCTCTGATCGATCGTAACAATGGCGATGTTTCTCCGGTGCCCCGGCGCAGCCGCCCGCAGGGTGGAGCACCCGCTGTCGGAGCTGGCGCGGCAGAGCGGCTTCTCTATCAGCGCCGAGGAGCTGGCCTCGTTGGTGCGCGGCCACGACACCAAGAGCCTGCGCCTCCACAAGGACGTCGAGGGCCTGGCGCGCAAGGTGAACGTCTCCCTCGCCGACGGCGTCCGGTCCGACGACGTGGGCGTCCGCGGCGAGGTCTACGGCGCCAACCACTACCCCGAGAAGGCGGCCCGCACGTTCTGGATGTACCTGTGGGACGCCAGCCAGGACACGACGCTCATGCTGCTCGCGTTCTGCGCCGTCATCTCCGTCGTCATCGGCATCGCCACCGAGGGGTGGCCGGGGGGCATGTACGACGGCCTCGGCATCATGCTCACCATCTCCCTCGTCGTCACCATCACCGCCGCCAGCGACTACAAGCAGTCCCTGCAGTTCCGGGACCTCGACAGGGAGAAGAAGAAGATCGAGATCCAGGTCACGCGCGACGGCTTCCGGCAGAAGGTGTCCATCTATGACATTGTCGTCGGCGACATCGTGCATCTGTCCATCGGCGACCAGGTTCCGGCGGACGGGCTGTTCATTGATGGGTACTCGTTCATCGTCGACGAGTCGAGCCTGTCCGGCGAGAGCGAGCCGGTGCACGTGTCGGCCACGAACCGGTTCCTGCTGGGCGGTACCAAGGTGCAGGACGGGTCAGCGAGGATGCTGGTGACGGCGGTGGGGATGCGGACGGAGTGGGGGAATCTGATGGAGACGCTGAGCCAGGGCGGCGAGGACGAGACGCCTCTGCAGGTGAAGCTCAACGGCGTCGCCACCATCATCGGCAAGATTGGGCTCGCCTTCGCGGTGCTCACCTTCACCGTGCTCATGGCGAGGTTCCTGGTCGGCAAGGCTGGTTCCCCAGGCGGCCTGGTGACATGGGGGATGGCGGACGCGCTGTCGGTGCTCAACTTCTTCGCCGTCGCGGTCACCATCATCGTGGTCGCCGTGCCGGAGGGCCTGCCACTCGCCGTCACGCTCAGCCTGGCGTTCGCCATGAAGAAACTCATGCAGGAGCGCGCTCTCGTGCGGCACCTCTCGGCGTGCGAGACCATGGGGTCGGCCAGCTGCATCTGCACCGACAAGACAGGCACGCTCACCACGAACCACATGGTCGTCGAGAAAGTCTGGGCTGCCGGTGGGGCGACCACGGTGAGCACCGCCAAGGGCTTCGAGGAGTTCACCTCGTCGGCGCTGTCGGAGGGGTTCGCCAAGCTTCTTCTGGAGGGCGTCTTCCAGTGCTCCGGCTCCGAGGTCGTGCGCAGCAAGGACGGCAAGACCAGCGTCATGGGCACGCCCACCGAGTCGGCCATCCTCGAGTTCGGGCTCGGGGTGGAGAAGAACACCTGCATCGAGCACGCGGCCGCCGCGAAGCTCAAGGTGGAGCCGTTCAACTCGGTGAAGAAGACGATGGCCGTGGTGGTCGCGTCCCCGAGCGCCGGCGGCCGGCCACGCGCGTTCCTCAAGGGCGCGTCGGAGGTCGTGCTCCGCCGGTGCAGCAACGTGGTCGTCGACCGCCACGGCAGCATCGTGGCCCTCACGGAGAAGAACTACATGAAGCAGGTGGCCGGCGCCATCGACAAGTTCGCGTGCGAGGCGCTGCGCACGCTCTGCCTGGCGTACCAGGACGTCGGCGGCGAGAACGAGGTCCCCAACGACGGGTACACGCTCATCGCCGTGTTCGGCATCAAGGACCCGCTCCGGCCGGGCGTGAGGGAGGCCGTGAGGACCTGCCACGTCGCGGGGATCAACGTCCGCATGGTCACCGGCGACAACATCAGCACGGCCAAGGCCATCGCGAGGGAGTGCGGCATCCTCACTCCGGACGGCGTAGCCATCGAGGGCCCTGAGTTCCGGCAGATGAGCCCCGACCAGATGAGGGCGATCATACCAAAAATCCAGGCACGTATCTCTCATATCCTCAATGCTCTGCTTCTCGGAGGACTTGATGCCGATGGTGACACTGTTTGGTGTTCTTGCGTGCAGGTGATGGCACGGTCGCTGCCGCTGGACAAGCACACGCTGGTGACCAACCTGAGGGGCATGTTCAACGAGGTGGTGGCCGTCACCGGCGACGGCACCAACGACGCGCCGGCGCTGCACGAGGCTGACATTGGCCTCGCCATGGGCATTGCCGGAACAGAGGTTTGCACCGTACTGCGCTGCTATCTTCCACTCTTCGTCCTGGCATGAGGTTACACTCCTTGTTTACGCTGGAGCAGGTTGCCAAGGAGAACGCCGACGTGATCATCATGGACGACAACTTCTCCACCATCATCAACGTGGCCAAATGGGGACGCTCCGTGTACATCAACATCCAGAAGTTCGTGCAGTTCCAGCTCACCGTCAACGTGGTGGCACTCATGGTCAACTTCGTGTCCGCATCTTTCACAGGTACTACACACAACTGAAACTCCATTGATTCTTGACACATAGGGTCTGTCTCTGTGCCATCTCCTGGTATTATCTTAAGTGTACACTGATAAATTTGAGATATGTTTCAGGGAGCGCGCCGCTGACGATTGTGCAGCTGCTGTGGGTGAACCTGATCATGGACACCCTGGGCGCGCTGGCGCTGGCGACGGAGCCGCCGAGCGACGACATGATGCGGAGGCCGCCGGTCGGCCGGGGCGACAACTTCATCACCAAGGTCATGTGGAGGAACATCGCCGGCCAGAGCATCTTCCAGCTCGTCGTGCTCGGCGTGCTCCTCGCCAGAGGGGACAGCCTCCTGCAGATGAACGGCGACAAGGAACTGCTCAACACCTTCGTCTTCAACACCTTTGTCTTCTGCCAGGTACCACACTCTCCTACACACAAGATCGAAACACAAATTAATCTCCGAACTTCCATTGACACTTTCACCTTGTGACGATCCAGGTCTTCAACGAGGTGAACAGCCGGGAGATGGAGAAGATCAACGTCTTCAGCGGCATGTTCAGCAGCTGGGTCTTCTCGGCGGTGGTCGGCGCCACCGTCGGGTTCCAGGTGATCCTCGTGGAGCTGCTGGGGACGTTCGCCGGCACGGTGCACCTCAACGGGAGGCTGTGGCTCATGAGCGTGCTCGTCGGGTCGGTCGGCCTGGTCATCGGCGCCGTCCTCAAGTGCATCCCTGTTGGCTCCGGCGATGCCTCGTCGGATCGCCACGACGGATACCAGCCCATCCCCACCGGCCCCAGCGCCGTGTGATTTTGAAGACTTTTTGCTGTTGTTTTTCTCTAGGAAGAGGAAAATATGTTAATCCTTTGATGAAAACGATCTTTGCATGCAGCTTCAGTTCAGTGTAGGACGTGCCGGAGCATACTTGCGGCAATGACCATTCCGAGAGACTTGAGTTTCTTTTTTGTCATTGTTTATTTGTTGTGCTTTCTAGCCAAAGATGGTTATGAATTTCGTATTAGGATTAGTAATGATGAATTCAGTTTCTTATCATGTATACACAAACTTCTCTCTAATAGAGAGATGAGTTTTAGCCACGCCAAGGTGGATCGTTGCTAAAAGTCCAAAACTCGTTACCATTGAACTGACTGCATGCCCTCGGCGGAGGACGATCAACGGTTCCTACACCAAGGCCATGGCTTCTCCACCAAGCACACGTACGGCGCCCTCATGGCTGGGCCAAAGAACGATCTCATTGCCCCTCTCATTTGGAGTGCCAAGGCTCCTTGCAAGCTAAAAATCTTCGTCTGGCTACTCTTTAAGGACCGCCTCAATACCAGGGTCAACCTTGCCCATAAGCATATAATATCCTCGGATATATGCCCCCGGTGTGCTAGGTTATCCGAAGATTCCATGCACCTCTTCCTCACATGCCCACTTGCCAACAGGATTTGGCAACGCATTGGGGTTCTGCCACAAAGCAATGACATCACTGAGCTTTGGGACGCCACTCTGCCTCCTCAGCTCCCTACCAAGGCATGGTCCTTGGTCCTCATGGCAATACTGTGGAAGATTTGGGCGGCACGCAACGACATGTTGTTTAGGAGTGTTGATCAATGTTCTGTAATAACCCTTAGAAACATTATTTCTGATTTAGACATTTGGTCTCACCGTCTCGTGGAAACACGAGACAAGGAGGACGTCTTCTCGTGCCACTCCTACATCTCTGCACGTTGCACCATGCCTATGTAATTCTGCACTTGCTGCCCCGGCAGCCCTTTGAGTAATATATTCAGGTGGGGGAGCTCCCCACACCCCACAACCCCCCCCCCCCCGGTGATTCTAAAAAAACTTGTTACCACTAAGAGCATCTATAGATTGATTTGACAAATCTGACTTATCAAACGTTCGCCGACGTGCAGGCAGACAGTGATCTGTCACGCCTCAAATAATCGATTCCACAATCGGATACCTCGAATTAGAAGCCTCAAATCCATACTATTACATGCAACATAGCGATCTTTAAGCAGAGCTCGTCCGGCTCCGCCTTGACCATGTTCGGCAGCTGGCTGCACTTTGGTCCAGTCGCCAGCGAGGTAGAGTAGGGCATGGGACACGGACCAACTCACGAGACTCAAGGCATCACCGTCTCCCATGCCCTACTCTTCCTCGTCGGACCCGAAACCCTCACGGTACCGCTGGACGTCCAATCGATGATGGATCCATCCTAGAAGGAGCCGGCGACACCCACCATGACACGGTTGTGGCACCCGAACTGGTGCACCATACAGGGCGCTAGACAATGCGACTCCGCCTCTCCAACGTTCAACACCGCCAGGGTTGTCGCCATCTCTCGCGCCCGCTGCCTCGTAAGGCAAGCACGCTGCGCCATGTTTGTGTCGACGACGCCCATGCGTTCACCTCCTGCTCGGCGCGCCAACAGATGGGTTGCGCATCCGCCACAGAGTTCGGACATTAGACGGACAACACCGCCTTTGGTGAGGCAGCAGCGACACACCTCGCGGCATATCCATTCGCCATTTCGGCGGACACAATGCATTCCCGACGGCAGGACTCCATGTGCTGTCATCGGGCGACCTACTGACAGGAGCAGTGGAGCGCAAGCCAGAAGGTCATCTCCTCCTCTGGGTCACATGGGAAGAGCTCGGGGTCCACGGATCTAGAGGTGTAGCACTCAGATCCGCTGCCCACCATGTTGGAGAAAGCCAGACATCATCGGACGGGGGCTTGGTGGTGGAGGGGAGTGGCGTGAAATGGCTAGTGTTTGGTCCAGGGAGCAGATGGGGAGGAATATATGTGGGGTTGAGTGGGCCACCATGGGTCGGGTCTGATGTGGAGGACGTGCCCAGTCAAGTCCGGGCCTCCCCATATCAACGACATATTTTGGGTTGGATATGAGGGGTGTCGATCAAGTCTGGCGTTTGAGGAGGGCTTGAGGCGCTGGACTAGGTCGGTCTTGTTATCGGTCATTGATCGGGCCGTCTGCCCGGGCATATGATGCGGGTTTGAGGGGCCCGGCTTTAGATGGTCTAATCTTTCAACGAGTGCACTTGCACATTTTGAGCCTCGGTGATGGACTAGTCTTCATCTCGCATGCTTTTTTTAACACAATATAGACGCAAGCGCTTATATACACGCACATACACTCATCCCTACGAATGCACACATGCACACCCTACCCCCATATGAACATCTCCGAAAGACTGAGCCGACATATCATCTTGAAATTTAAGAAGTCACCGTAGGCACCTCGTCATCGATGGGAACGTCTTCTCCCACTGAATGCACATCACCGAAAACCTAAACTAAATTCAGGAATAAATGCGAGCACCAGGATTTGAACCCTGGTGGGCTGGGGATACCACAGTCCCTCTAATCATCCAACCACAGGTTGGTTCGCCTTCATCCCGTGTGCTGATGGGTTCTTTTCTATGATTTTTGTTTTGCTTTTTCATCAGTTTGTTATGGCTTCCTACTTGCCTTTGGTATACTTTGGTTTTTCTTTGTTTCTTTTCTTGTTTTTCATTGTTTACATTTTTTTCTTGGGTTTTATTAGGTTTCCCTTTTACTTTTTTCGGTTCTATTTGTTTCATTTTCTTTTTTATGGTTTTCTTTGTTTCTTTGTCAGTTTTCATCAGTTACTTTTTTGTTCAACACATGTCTATTTTTTTCAGTACATGATGAACATTTTTAGTGTACAGACATTTTATTGATAGATGTTGAACATTTTTTCAATACATGATGCATTTTTGTTAAATACATGTTTTGAACATCTTTTTAATACATGGTCAACATTTTTGTACATACATGGTCAACATGTTTTCATGGCAATAAACATTTTTTACTCAGAATGTACATTTTTTATACATGCGGAACATATTTATATACATGTATAACTTTTTTAAGTAGATTTTTTAATTATATGTTTTTTGATGTCTGCTTTTCTTCATTGTACGTTGTACATTTTTCATATTCATCAGAAACATTTTGTTATACACGTTTAACATTTTTTAAATAAATGATCTACATTTTCCATACACATTGTATATTTTTTAATACATTTTTCATATACATGAAAAAAAAATCTATACACATTTCACATTTTTTAAATGCTTTATTAAGGTTTTTCAAATTCCTGATCAATACTTTTATAGTACATGATCATCCTTTTTCATACAATTATATATTTTGTATACATTTTTCGTATACATGTGAAATAATTTTCCATAAACATTTTAAAAATTCAAAAGATTGGTAATTTTTTTCAAATTTTTAATGTAAAGAGTTTTTATAATACATATATACTGTAAATATTTGTAAGTATATACAAAAGTAAAAAAGTTAAGTAAAAAGTATGAAATGTACAATAAAAACGAGGCTGTGACCTGTGTCCTCCCACACTAAAGGCTGCCCTATATCTCGGAATAAACAACACATAGGGTCTTCTAAAAAAACAAGACTTAGTGGCGCCCAAATAGGAGCTCCCGTTCTATTTTAATTTTTAGAGTGGCAGGAGCTTCTGTTCTAGGGACTTTCGATTCCGCGCTCCGCGCGATGACAAGCGACAAAACGCGGACACCCTTGTCCCCCAGGCGCAAACTTCGGCCAGCTCAGGTGCAGGACGGTGCTCCCCTATTTTCGTTTTTCATTTTTTTACTTTTTCTAAATAAATTCATGGACTTCAAAACATATTTTGAATTTCCAAAACAATCTTCACGAATTCAAATAAATGCTTACAAATTCAAAAAATATCCATAAATTCAAAAAATATTCGAAATCACAATAAGTAAACCTTTTTTGAATTTGATGAATATTTTATTTGTTATGATAAACTAATTTTGATTTTTTTACCATTTTTTGAATATTTATGAATGAATTTTGTATTTGATAAACAGTTGTTTTAGGTTCATAAACAAAACTTGAATTCAAGATTTTCGAAAATGTATGAACATATTTCCAATTCAATGAACATTTTTGAATATGATTAATATTTTTTAAAATTCGTGAAAGATTTTTAAATTTGGTGAGAAAAATAATTCAGTGAACAAACTGTGAATTTGATGGATGTTCTTTCAAAATGATTAACATTGTTTGACTTCGAAGAATGCTTTTTAATTTCGATGAACAAAACAATTGCTCAATTTTAAGAAAATATTCACAAATTTTATACACTATTCGTGAAAATAAAAAAACTAGGAATTGGGAAAGGAAAGAAAAATAAAAAAGAACATGTAAAAAGAAAGGAAAAAAATGGAAGGTGAACCGGCGCTACCTGGACCGGCCCAAACTAAGGTAGCTACTACGGGCGGGGGTGTGCGTGTTTTATAGACAAGCGTCGACCTACACAGAGAATAGCACCCCCGCCCCCCTTTTGGTCGTCTTTTTTTAAGGTAATTCTGGTCGGAGAAAGAGAGAAGAGAGGAAAGAAAAGGAAATGAGCTAGCGGACGAAGCAAAAGTTAAGGATTCGGGCAATGGTATATATGGCACGGTCCGTTGAGGCTGAAAATCTGAAACAAAAAACAAAATAAAAATAGCCTTGAAAAATGTGATTAAATTAAACTAAACATGAGGATTCCAATAAAATAGCACTAAGGCTCAACGGCCAGCTTAGGATGTTTAGGGAATTTATTTCCCCCTCGCGTATGCTAAAATTAATTTGAGCGGCACCAAATAATAAACATTATTATTATTTCAGAATGTCGCAACATGCTTTGCTATTTTTTGAATCACTAAAAAAATGCTCCCTCCATTTCACAATATAAGGTGCATCAGTTTTCATATAAGTCAAACTTATGGACGTTTGACCAAGGTTATAAAAAAATATATTAACATCTACAATTCAAAATAAATAAAATATAAAAATACTTTTTGTAATGGATCTAGTGGTACAAATTTTGCACTATAGATATTGATACTTTTATTTCTAACACATGTTTGACTTTTGAAAAAACAACTGATACACCTTATATTTTGAAACATAGGTGGTATATGTTACAACTCTCAATTGTCATTCTACTATATTTCTTGCAAATTTGGTTTTATCATTCCTTTGTTACAATCAAAGTCAGGCGTCTGCAGCGGCATTGCTCTACGTGGATGTGCTTTTGGATGCTCGCATTTTCAATATGTTCCACATATCAGATTTCTCTTAATTATAATTGTTGTTAGCAAGGTTCAACTAAATTTCGCAACGTATATCTGCATAAGACTACTGCCCCTCGGCTATTGTAATTTATGCACCTGTCAAATCGGATGGCGCGGCGAGGCAACGACAAGCTGGAGTGGCGTCGGATCTGGCAGAAACGAACGAAGAAGAGGGGAAGAAGACGAATGGGAAGGAGGAAGAAGAGAGTCACATGCCTTTCCTCACCTCATCCACCCCATGCCAATCGGCGTTTGACACGCGAACGGGCAGCACGTGAAATCCCAACAGTGCCCTCTGCGGGTTCTAAAAATCACAGGCGAAGCCACCGCAGGATCCACCGCGAGAGGCATACACCACGGCCGGCCTCACTCCATGAAGCTGACAAAGAGGCCCCACCAGCTGTCGAGCCCATGCGACAACTAGACGCAATCTAATGTAGAGTGTGAGAAAAGTAAGGCACTGTAGAGGGGCTCGAGGATGATATTTATCCTACGGCCAGGAACAGCCTGTCGGTGTCAAAACCGGCGGATCTCGGGTAGGGGGTCCCGAACTGTGCGTCTAGGCCAGATGGTAAGAGGAGACAAGGGACACGAAGTTTTACCCAGGTTCGGGCCCTCTCGATGGAGGTAAAACCCTACGTCCTGCTTGATTAATATTGATGATAGGGGTAGTACAAAAGTAGATCTACCACGAGATCGAAGAGGCTAAACCCTAGAAGCTAGCCTATGGTATGATTGTTGATGTGTATGTTGTCCTACGGACTAAAACCCTCCGGTTTATATAGGCACCGGATAGGGTTAGGGTTACATAGAGTCGGTTACAATGGTAGGAGATCTACATATCCGTATCGCCAAGCTTGCCTTCCACGCCAAGGAAAGTCCCTTCCGGACACGGGACGAAGTCTTCAATCTTGTATCTTCATAGTCCAGGAGTCCGGCTGAAGGTATAGTCCGACTATCCGAACACCCCCTAATCCAGGACTCCCTCAGTAGCCCCTGAACCAGACTTCAATGACGACGAGTCCGGCGCGCATATTGTCTTCGGCATTGCAAGGCGGGTTCCTCCTCCAAGTACTTCATAGAAGATTTTGAACACAAAGATAGTGTCCGGCTCTGCAAAATAAGTTTTCACATATTGCCACAGAGAGAATAATATTTACACAAATCTAATCTGCTGACGTATTCCGTAGCACGACACACCACGGCCAAGCCTTTATCCGAGTCGTTTCATTATCCCACCTCAGCGCGTCATGCGAGGCGGTTTCCTTGGCACGTCTTGTTAAAGCAGAGATCGTGTTCCCTTATTCCGGGATTCTCATCAATACGGGCGTGGGTAACCCAACCGCTCCTAGGACTCCTAGATTATAGGCAAGTCCAAACGGACACGGAGAGGACGCTTGATATTCACCCTCTTTATAAAGGGGACAAGGCTTTTATTTTTCCCTCCCCTGCTCAATCGAATCCTTCCCCCACCTCAAGCTCAAACGCCCGAAGTTCAGGTCAGGTGCTCCAAACCTTCAGTCATGTCCGGATCTAGCCTTCAAGGCCGATGGGTGCCTTCCTCCGTCACGGAAGAAGACATCAAAAAGTTGAGGGAGGCCAGATATCTGACCGCCGAAATTTTGCATCGGCTGCCTCCCGAGGGCAGGCCGTCCCTACCCCCGAACCCAACGAGAACGTCGTGTTCGTCTCCCACTTCCTCCGAGGTCTAGGCCTTGCTCTGGATCCTTTCGTCAGGGGTTTGATGTTTTATTACGGGCTAGACTTCCATGATCTAGCTCCGGACTCCTTTCTTCATATCACGACATTTATTGTCGTATGCGAGGCCTTCCTCCGGGTTACCCCTCACTTTGGCCTATGGCTCAAGACCTTTGAAGTGAAGCCGAAGATGATCGAGGGGCAACATGCGGCGTGTGGAGGTGCCTCAATACGCAAGATGACGGGAGCTCCGTGGCCCAAAGGTTCCATCCCAGAGGTGTCTGAATTGTGGCAACAGGAGTGGTTCTACATCACGACTCCTAGAAGCGCCAAGTGGGTAGCCGCCCCTGTTTTCCGCTCGGGCCCTCCACCACAATTGATGTCATGGATCAGCCGGGGTCTGAGCTGGGGTCCAGCCAAGGACGTGCCTATACTACAAAGCCGCATTCGAGATCTCTTCAATGGAGATTTCAGTTTGGTTGCGGTAATACAAGTTATGCTGGTTCGTCAAGTCCAGCCTTGCAAACGCCGGCCTCTTCGCCTGTGGGAGTTCAATCCCGAAGGACCGCGTGTCATTCAAAATTTTCTCGGCCTGACGCATGAGGAGATGTACAAGTCATTCTTCGGACCTCAGGTGGAGTGTCCGGAAATCACCGAGGACGTGGGCCTGAGTAGTAACCGCGCCGCCGAACAGGTAAGGCATCTTCCAGCCGAACATACTATCTCTCCTTTGTCACGAAGTTATTTCTAAGAGTTCGCTTTTTGACCAGGACTGGCTAACAAAGGCGAAGTTGATCCGGTGTTCGGCCCCCCTCCCCGAGGGTTTGGAAAATCCGGTATTGGAAAAGATGCTCCAGACCGCACCTTGCCCAGAGCCCTTAAAGGAAGATACTGTAGAGGGCAATGCGGGTGGATGCGGGCCCCCAACGCTGCCCATTCTAACCGAGGGAGCGAGCGTCTCCATGAAGGAAGACGACCAGAAGAGGAAAAGGACTGCGCCCGGGGATTCGGAAGCCGAAGCTTCCAAACGGGAGAAGAAGTCTCCCACAGAGGGTCCTACCTTGGGGGCCGCCGTTGCCGCACAAAGTCCACGGGGGGATCAATTCTCCCGCGAGTCGTAAGTGACCCGAAATACTTTAATAGTACATATATGCCATCTTTTCCTTCTGAGAAGATAACCACCGCATATATTTTTTGCAGTTCGGGCCTTAGCCCCTCTCAAATGAGCTCGTCTTCGGGGGATTTTCTTCTAGAGATGATGGAGAGAGAAACGCCTCCTCCGGACTCCTTCGCTCCGGAAGCGGGTGACCCTGAAGTGTCGTCGCGGAGGGCCTCTCCGAGTCCGACGAGGCCAGAAGATAATCCCATTGACCCCTGAAGCTCCCAGTGTTCGGCTCCAGAAGAGAGCAGACAAAAGAGTCCGGCACCGTCTAGTGTGCGATCGGATGTTCTGAGGGAGTTGGTGGGGCGAGCGGCCATCTCAGATGAACATCGTGTGCTGATGAATACGGTGATGGAGAGAATATCGTCCGCAGAAAGCGGATTGCATGAAGCTTTTATGAATCTACTGACAGGCTTTAAGGTACGTAAAAGAATGTATGATAGTCCTGCACATGCTAGGTGTGCCCTGTGTAGATAGTAGCCCCTGAGACTCTGGTTGTCGTCGGAAACGACGACGAACAGAGGATCATATTCCCAGGTAATAATCATACTGCCTCTATGTGCAGGTGATGGAAACTCCGATGGCTAGCCGGACTAGCGAGTTTGCCCATTTAGAACGGCAGTTGGATGCGGCAGACGCCGACATCGAGCTTGTTAACAAAAGGATTAATGAGGCACAGGGTAAGTGTCTTTATCTGATAAACGTCACATAGGAAGAGCAGCATAATGCCAGTATCTCTAATATGTTGTGACTGCAGATGGAGCTTCCACTGTTGAAGCCTTGCGGGCAGAACTTGCCCGAGCCAAGGAACAAGCGAGGTTGGGTAATGCGGCTGCTTTGAAGGCGGCCGAAGAGTTGCAAGCCGAGAAGGCCGCACATGGCGAGAGCCGGGACAAGATGGCCAAGATGGCCATAGAATTAAAAGCCGCTGCCGATCGTTGCCAGGTTCTTGAAAAGGAAAACCAGGCGAAGGCATCGGACCTTGAGAAGGCTGCTGCGACGAGAAAGGACCTCCGCTCTGCTATGAGGGCAAAGAAGGAGGAGCTGCGGGAGGGGATATTGTAGTTGGGAAATCCTTTATGTTGCGGAGGAAGTTCGGAGATCAACGGTATGCCCCTCTGGATCGGCTGTGGAGCTCGGAGGATGTGTATATGGATTTGGCGGCGAGCGCTGCCGATGCGGCCAAGTACTTCCAGGGTCAGACGGAGCGTGGAGTAGACCAGCTGTTTTGGAGACAATTCCATACTCCCGAGCGTCCACTTTCATTGACTGACCAATTAGCCGAATGGGCCGAACTAAATAGGTTGTCCGGACTCTCCATGAGGTCCGTTGTGGATCAGCTATGGCCGGAAAGGTCAAAACCGAACAGCTATTTCAGCTTGGTGCAGCAGTTCCTTGACGTGGTGCCGCGCATTAATGCGATGAAGAGGTCGGCGTGCATAGAGGGCACACGGATGGCCTTTGCCCGTGTTAAGTCATACTGGGCGGAGATGGATGCTACCAATGTTGCAGCGCGGGATTTGGCTATAGGTCGAAAGGCTGCTGAGCACTACTTTGAAGAAGTTCTTGAGGGTGCCCGTTTGATAGAGACCCAGTGCTCAAAAAATATTATGTTTGAGTGATATGTAATCTCATTGTAAGTGAAATGCTTGTATAAATTTTTGTAAGGCTATTTTTATACTTTTGCCTGAAAGTAATATGATGCCTCCTGGGCGGCCGTTTATGTATACATGTGTATAACCTGAAAGATTGCAGTCGTCGGCCTCAACCCCCACGCATATAATGCGGAGGTGCTCGCAAAAACACGCATTCACACTTAACCTAACGTCTTGGTCCTATTAAGGAGGTGATAGCAGAGCGAGCGGGGCAACTGGACTATAATACTTTAGCACTTTCACTTAGCCATAGGAGTTTGACAGTGGGGCTACTAGATAGCCCCTGGTGGCTCCGCACTATCCCGATTCCGGGGTGCGTACATGCCTGGCCGGAAAACGGCCCTTCGTTAAGGCGGAGGAATTCTAACATTCCCACAGGTCATCGAGTGGTTGACTAGTCTCACGCTATATCATGACAATCAGTTTTCGGCTTTCTCTACTGAGGTGCTCTTCCGGATGAACCAGGGCACAATCGCAGTAGTTCTCCTGGTGCTACCTTAGCCGGTAAAGCGGAACGTAAGGCACCAAAACACAGGAGCCGGGCAAACCCAACATTTGACCAAAGACAATGATTCGGAGCTGATGCATATAGGGCCAAACTCGCGACGCCGAACACTCCCTAAGGTATTCGGTCTTTGTGGTATAAACCGGGCCTAAATAATGGCCTTTGTAAGAAGCCCCTTGTGTCCAGATTCGTGCATTGTTCTGGCGTATCCACATGCCAAGACGTCAGCATCCTTCTCAAGAGTGGATATGTATCAACAAGAGCTTGTGACCTGGCCGAGAGCTTTTGAATCCGGCATTTACTGCCGTGCCCTTCGTGCTACCTTCTTTATTCCGGCGTTTGTTATTGCTGTTGCACCGTGATTTCCCGTTTCCATCTCTAACTTCAGATGTACTGGGGTCGCTGGTGCTGCATCTGGCTAGCCAGCTGTCCTCACCTGCGCAAAAGCGGGTCATGAGGTTCGTTAATGCGGCCATCGTTCTCGGCTTATTTTTGCCGAGGTGTCTGGCGAGCCATTCGTCACGGACGCTATGCTTGAAAGCTGCCAAGGCTTCGGCGTCCGGACAGTCGACAATCTAATTCTTTTTAGTAAGAAACCTGTTCCAAAGCTTTCGGGCTGACTCTCCGGGCTGTTGAGTTATATGACTCAAATCGTCCGCATCCGGAGGTCGGACATAAGTCCCTTGAAAATTTGCCCGAAAGGCGTCTTCGAGCTCTTCCCAACTTCCAATGGAGCTTTCGGGGAGGCCTTTGAGCCAGTGACGAGCTGGCCCTTTGAGCTTGAGAGGTAGGTACTTGATGGCATGGAGATCATCTCCTCAAGCCATATGGATATGAAGGATGTAGTCCTCAATCCAGACCCCAGGGTCTGTTGTTCCGTCGTATGCCTCTATGTTTACGGGCTTGAATCCCTCTGGAAATTCATGGTCCAGTACCTCATCGGTGAAACATAGGGGGTGTGCGGCGCCCCTGTAGCTGGGTGTACCATGTTGTTCGGATGTTTGTTGTGTTGCATTGTATGCTGGGGCGTGTTTGTGTGGTCCATAGATGGATCTTGTTGCGCCGTCCTTTGGGTGCGAGCCCTCACATGGGTTGCGTGTTGTATTGTGAGCGGCGTTATATGCCGCTCTATATTGGTAGAGGGGTCGTCTATCCGACCAGGTGGCTCCTTTGATATTTGGTTGTGGGGGGTCTGAGGCCTCCTCATCGAATTCGGGTAGCAGCTTCCGCTTTGGGTAGCTCTTGGAGGGGCGATTGTCGCCGTACCTCGCTGCTGTGTTGAGTATTTTGCTCCATCTAATGTGGAGTGTGTCTTGCGCAGCCCTGACCCTTTGCTTCTGCTTTTTCAGACTCCTTGCGGTGGCAACAAGCCTTTTACGGGCAGTCTGCTGCTCCGGGTGTCTGTCCGGCGCTATGTCGTTTGGACCATTATCCTTGATAGGATTTGTTTGTTCGGTTTGATTATCCGGATTGCCGTTGTCCGGCAGCGGTTCGCCCTGCTCCAGCGCTAGGTCTGTGTGATCGCTATTTCTGTCGAGGCGGGATTTGGGGCGGTGCTTGCGTCGCCGCTTTGACTGCTTTTCGAGGGAACAAGCCTTCGGTGTGTCCTTCCGCTCCTCGTCGTCATCTTTTGGTGCGTCCACCATGTATACGTCATATGACGAGGTGGCGTTCCAGGGCCCAATAGGCGCTGGTTCTTCATCGTCTCCTTCATCGGCGTCCATACCGTCGATGTCTTCGGAGTCGAAGTCGAGCATGTCGGATAAATCGTCGACAGTGGCTACAAAGTGGGTGGTGGGTGGGTTTTGAATTTCTTCATCGTCCACGTCCCAATCTTGCTGACCGTAATCCGGCCAGGGCTCTCCTAATATAGAGAGAGACTTTAGTGATTTTATAATATCGCCCAAGGGCGAGTGCTGAAAGATGTCCGCGGCAGTAAACTCCATGATCGGCGCCCAATCGGATTCGATTGGCAGAGGCGCGAACGGTTCAGTGTCCGGAGAGGAGTCCGGCTCCTTGGAGTCACGAGTCTCGCGGAGTGCAGGGCTGGTGTTCGGCTCAATCGCCGTGGGGATCGCAGCCCCCGGGGCGGCGTCCAACCATCCATCCTCGATCGGCGCAGTTGGCTTCGAATTAAGGGTCGAAGCCGATGCGGGTGCGGCCTCCAGGGCACTGTTCGGCGGTAGAGCTAGATCACGCTCGACGGGACAGTGCGGCGCGCTCGGCAGTGGCTCGAATCCGTCGAAGATCAAGTCTCCGCGGATGTCAGCCGTGTAGTTTAAATTTCCAAATCTGACCTGACGGCCAGGGGCGTAGCTTTCGATCTGCTCCAGATGGCCAAGTGAATTGGCCCGTAGTGCGAAGCCGCCGAAGACGAAGATCTGTCCGGGGAGGAAGGTCTCACCCTGGACTGCATCGCTATCGATGATCGTGGGAGCCATCGAGCCTGACGGCGACGACACAGAGGAACTCTCAATGAAAGCACCAATGTCGGTGTCAAAACCGGCAGATCTCGGGTAGGGGGTCCCGAACTGTGCTTCTAGGCCGGATGGTAACAGGAGACAAGGGACACGAAGTTTTACCCAGGTTCGGGCCCTCTCAATGGAGGTAAAACCCTACGTCCTGCTTGATTAATATTGATGATAGGGGTAGTACAAGAGTAGATCTACCACGAGATCGAAGAGGCTAAACCCTAGAAGCTAGCCTATGGTATGATTGTTGATGTGTATATTGTCCTACGGACTAAAACCCTCCGGTTTATATAGGCACCGGATAGGGTTAGGGTTACATAGAGTTGGTTACAATGGTAGGAGATCTATATATCCGTATCGCCAAGCTTGCCTTCCACGTCAAGGAAAGTCCCTTTCAGACACGGGACGAAATCTTCAATCCTGTATCTTCATAGTTCAGGAGTCCGGCTGAACGTATAATCCGGCTATCCGAACACCCCCTAATTCAAGACTCCCTCACAGCCCAAGGCCAAATCGAACGCCCAGAATTCCATCGGAGAAACGATCGGACAGTCGAAATTCCTTAAGCTCTGGGAGAGCCCAGGTTCAGACAGTAGTCTAACTATGGGATGCCACGAGCAGACCAAGGCGTCCAGCCATATTTTTTCAGTCTACAGCCGATCTATGTCTATGGTGGCCGAAAAGCTCTGCAGACGCGGAAATTTTCCTTCCTAATGTGTCTCATTCCCATCATGCATGTATGAACGCCTCTGTCTATCATTATCTCCCTCTCTTACTTTTGAGTCTCCCGTCTCTGATCCATTCCTATTAGCAGGGGTTGCTAGCTAGAACGATAATTGGCCCTATGCCATCTGTAATGTCATAGAGTACGCTCACATATATAGCCATATGTTACCTGTTAAGACGAGGTGTATGGATTGTGTATGTAAAATGCCGGTCACTACGTAGCATACATATTCACACGAAATGTCTATCTGCACAAAGAATGTATTTACCCGCACAGTTGCATGGACATCACTATTTATACCAACAGCCCTAGCTACCAGCTTCAATACCATAGATGAAGTTTTATAATTGGTAGTAGGGCTGGGCCCAGCTACCCGACAACGTAAAACTAAGATCATGTGTTTTCTTTGGTAAAAGATTCTTTTCGAGTTTCATAATATTGGCAGTTCAATTATGATCTTGTACAATGTTACATCTAAGTCCCCCTTCTTGCATTTTATTAACAAAACTGATTGCTAATTTCAATTCAACGGCTGAAAATCATGATTAACTCACCACGGAAGGCAAATAACTCTATCGGGTCACGATGTGGACACTGTAACCTTCAAACAATTTTGCGCACTCATAAATAGATTCCAAAACAACGAAAGGCATGCCCTCTCGGTACCACACTGCTCAACACTGCAGTGAGCGCCTTCAAAGGACACTAGTGGGCAATGCCTTCTCGGTACCACACTGCTCAACGAGTAATGCTACACATACATATGTTTACATGGGTTTTACAAACAGGTAGGTTATGATTGGAGGTTAAGGGGGAGAAGGGGCCCACCCCCATGAAAATCAGGGGGGAGTGGTTAGTTAGAAAGAAAGAAGCCAAGTCAGCGTGTAATTGCGTGTAACTCTTTGTATGTTTAGCATTATTACTGCTCAACACCTTTGTCTTCTGGCAGGTACCACATTCTAAACACAAGCTTGAAACACAAGGTCTTCGATGAGGTGAACAGCCAGGAGATGGGGAAGATCAACGTCTTCAACGGCATGTTCAGCAGTTGGATCATCTCCCGGTGGTCGGCACCATCGTCGGGTTCCAGGTGATCCTCGTGGAGTTGTTGGGCACGTTCGCCGGCACGGTGCACCTGAACGGGAGGCTGTGGCTCATGAGCGTGCTGATCGGGTTGGTCAGCCTGGCCATCGGCGCCGTCCTCAAGTGCATCCCTGTTGGTTCCAGCTGTGCCTCGTCTGA
Source organism: Triticum urartu (assembly GCF_003073215.2). Taxonomy (NCBI): domain Eukaryota; kingdom Viridiplantae; phylum Streptophyta; class Magnoliopsida; order Poales; family Poaceae; genus Triticum; species Triticum urartu. The sequence continues at coordinate 696,622,633 of NC_053024.1, read as the reverse complement.
TCATCACGACTGATACCGGTCCATCCTCACCAGCCCCAGTGTTGTGTGATTTTTTAAGAAGTTTCATTGTATTGGTTTATTTAGGAAAGAAGATGTATTAATCAGAAACGAACTTTGCAGCTTCAGCCTTTTGTAGGAGGTGCCGGAACATACTTCTTGTTTGTTTGAGAAAACCGGGACATACTTCTGGTAATGACCGTTATGAGAGATTTGAGTTTCTCTTTTGCCGTTGTTTCTGCTTTGTGCTTTCTAGCCAAATAGGACTATGGATTTTCAATGTAGGATTAGTATGCAATGATGAATGCAGTTGCTTACTATCTATACACAAATCTTCACATTTAGGATTCCACTCATGGGGGTGAGATGTGATCTTTTGAAGATGTTCATTTTATGTTTTTTTCCTTTTGGAGGAAAAGAATTTAGTTTTAATGAACTTTTAAGTACAGTTTGAGATTTTTTTTCCCCCACTCAGGCAAATAAAGGTTCTAAAATTTTATTGTAGAATCCTTAAAAAAGACAAATTTGTTTGAACCATGCAGGAGACTAACGTATAATTCATTAAGAGAGAGATCAGTACAACGCCAAAGATGGCACAGCCGTTATATCGCCAACACCATGACCAAACTACGACACTTACATCACATACAATGGCGCAACCTAAGCAACACAATGGGAGTGACCCGATACAACTCGAACTAGGGCAAGCGTCCAACCCGGGCATAAAAAATAGGGAAAGATCCTCTGCAAGAGCCTGCACAATATAGCCCGACACAACACTACCCCAACCACGACTACCATGTCAACGATTGCTGAAGTACAAGCAATACAGGGACATAACTGCCATCAGCCTAGAGCCAACACTATTTGCAGCAACATAGGCAAGACATGACGGATACAACATACAAGAGGCCACCATCTCAACGCCGCCAGGCTAGCCTCCATCCAGGCCATAGAAGGAGAGTCATGGGGGTGAACATGCAAAACCGGAGGGGGCCAGCGACGACCAACCAGGGGCGCCTGCGAGGAAAAGTCAACATTCGCGCAAAACAAACACTTACTATCAGAATGACCACCAACTTGAACCAACCAACTGACTGGAGGATGGCGTGCCCTCCCCTATGGACCATTACAGTGTAACTCCAACAAATAAAGGAGAAGAATATGAATGGAATATTATGGTGGAGCCGTGGAGGGAGCACCATAGCAGGCGCAAAACACTTATTCTAGCAAAAGGACACCTGATCTGGCGATGGGACACCGAGATCATGCCAACGATAATGACAACATGCAAGGATGAGGGGGTGGTTCGCATTTATACATGAACTTATTTTTTTACCCAAGCCTGGCCTTCTAGAGCTTTTTGCATGCCACTGCTATCTATATTCACCATTGCGCCATCCTTAAATTGTTTCCTTGGGGTCCAGCACAAGAAGACCTAGCTGATATGTACTGCAGTGTGTCAATCAGGAAAAATATGCTAAGTGCATACAGTGGATGCATTTCCGTGTACCTCCAATGCCCAACATATTGCACCTGCCACCTTAACTCATACTAATTGGCAATTCATCAGCTTTTCATTCTTTCTAGTTTAGGTGCTACAATCCTGATAAGATGCAGACGGTCAGGAGGCTATGTGAACATGGCTCCATAGAAAGGGTGTCCTTTATAAGGGTTGATCGGGTTTATAACAGGAGAAGTTGGTGAGCGCATTAGATATCCATAAATTAATTGTAAAATAGAAAATAAAGTCTTGAGATTTATGCCTTTCTATTCAATGGTATTTGCGTTATGTGTGTAATTTTGATGAGGCTAGTCATAGTGGGAGTAACTTAGGTAGTAACATGACACATCCCAAGACAAATTTGCTTATGTGGCATGGAGTTAATGAGGGAAGAGATGCTTGTGGTAAGGCTGGTCATAGTGAGGAGTATCATATACTAGTATCATGCATATGATACTAGTGTATGATACTACATTCATAGTGCAAAGTATCATAGGTAGTCTCATTTATTGTCATGCATGACACATAGTAGCATAACATTTATTATGTTACAGTATCTACCTATGTTACTATAACCATCTCTTTCTTCTTTAATTGCTTGCCACGTAAGCATATTTGCGAGTCCCAAGTGCATGTTACTACTACTTATGTTACCCCCACTATGGCCAGCCTAACATAATATGTTACCGTAACATAGCACACCCCGAGGTAAAATGAATCTATGTCTCAATTAATGAAGCCTTATATGTCGGCTGTGTGCGCTCCTCTGGCCAGGTCTTTGGCCGAGTGGATGGGATGGGGGCGGGACCGGGGGAAACCCTTGGCCCTCGGCGGAGGCCACGACAATGGCGGCGCCTTTGCTGGGCGTCGGTTCCCTTCTTGGAGGCCTTGTCGAGGTCCTCTCCTATCTTTCACTGTGCTCTCCTTTTGGGCGAAAGCTCTAGTTCCCCTTGTGGGCGACGGCGTCGTACCCTCGTTGTGCTCCTTGAAGGCGTCACCTCGGGTTCCGGGAAGCACGGTGGGCGCTTTGCGGTGCGTGTGAGGTGTTTGGCGGCGGCAATGTGTGCAACGTTTCATCTATTCTACCGCCGGTCTTCATCTTGTGGTAGCGCTCCTTTGGCTTGGAGATGGACTGGCATAGGTGGTCGTCGTCATTTGGCGTCATGGTGGCGTCGATGGCGGAGGAACCTGCCAAGGTTGGTACCTCAATCTGCTCTGAAGATGGACAAGTGGAAGATGGTGGCGACGACACATGTGAGTGCGTCGGACTAGATTGTGCCCCAGACCCGGTATGTGGCTCGATCGGGGCTTCCAGCTTTAGATGTTAGGCTTAGGTGAGAGGACTGGGTATATGGCCCAGCTTGCACCCCTTCATCATATGGATAGGAGTAGCGGCATAGGTTGCCAAGATGGCGGATTCAGACATATTGTTGTACTACTTTGTAAGGTCCTCGAGAATAATCAATAAAATGGCCGCATGCATCTCTCAGATGCAGAGGCCGGGGGTCATCCTCCTTTTCTAAAAAAATATGTTACCATCCATATGTTACTACCCATTATGAAGGTAGTAACATGGACTAGTAACAAAAACATGTTACTAGTCTAAGTTACTCCTCACTATAACCAGCCTGATGGGGAATTTGCAAAAGTATCTGTGTTTAATTTAGTGACGATTAGTCCCACCAATAGGCGTCGAGGGTGAACCCAAAAGTGATTAATGGGGAGGAACTTAGGAGTAACATCACATACTCCAATACAACTTTGCTTATGTGTCACATATTTAATGAAGAGAGAGGTGCTTGTGGTAACTAGCTAAGTTACCGGAATATCACACACTCCAAGAAACAATAAGTCTATAACCTAATAAATACATTGTTGCATGACACTACATAGATGTTTCTACTCACTGTGGAGGTAGTAACATAGTCTACGGAAGTGTGTAAGTTACTAGACTATGTTCTTGCCCATTGTGACCAGCCTTATCATAGCGGTCAATGTCCCCCCCCCCCCCCCCCCCTGACGCAACTCTGTCTACATCAACGCCAGAACTTCGCCAGTTCCAACTCACCGCCAGCATGGTGGCCCACATCGACTTTAATTGTCTGCACATCTTTCATAGGTGCACAGAAACATTTTCTGTGACGTCCTAGCACTCTAAAGTACACTTAAATATGTTTCAATGAGCACGTTGTTGATGATCGTGTAGATAATTTGGGTGAACCTAATCATAGACACCCTCAGCACCTTCACAATGACGCTACCAACCAATACCTCGTCTGGTCACCACGATGGATACAAGTCGATCCCCATTGGACAAAGTGACATGCGATATTGTAAACAAGTTTTGTTGCAAACCAATCTGTGGTTGGATGGTTAGAGGGACAGTAGTATCCCCAGCCCACTAGGGTTCAAGTCCTGGTGCTCGCATTATTCCTGGATTTATAGGGTGAGTGTACACCTAAAATTCCATGACTACATATATAGACATGTTATTGATTAAATCGCCACCTCTACTTGTTCTCCTTTGCCGGTGACGCTTCCGTTTTCCTCAACTACTTCCTCATTCGCTCGTCAACCAGGTAGGAACCCCAACATAGCTCCTTTCCTCCAACTCAATTCACCGTTGCACACCACCCTTGAATTGTTTCCATGGACCCACACAGAACGGATTAGCAACAATATGCTAAGTCACTACAAAACACACGATTGTTAATAACGAAAATTCTTGTGACGGGAAAAGAACCATCACCTAAAATCATTTTCTATAACGATGGATGTCGCAAAATAATGCTTGCCCGGGCATCTTAGATGATGGTTCGGTCTGATTTTAGGTGACGATTTTCAGTCTCATGAGATGCATGTTTGGTGAAGATTTTTAGTGTCACAGAAATTCTTGGAAAGGTTAGTGAAGGAAATATATAAATAGAAAATAATTGGTCACTACAAAACACACGATTGTTAGAAACGAAAATCCTCATGATGGAAAAAGAATCGTCACCTAAAATCATTTTATGTGATGGTGGCTGTCACAAACTAATGCCAGCTCGGGCATCTTAGGTGACAGTTCGGTCTGATTTTAGGTGACGATTTTCAGTGTCACGAGACATGTGCATGTCCGGTGAAGATTTTTAGTGTCAGTAAAAATCTTGGACGGGTTAGTGAAGGAAATATATAAATACAATACAAAAAAATTGGTTTACGAGATTCAAACCCATGAGCTCGCACATTTATACATGTTGGACTCCACGCTTTGCCGCTAGGCTAGTGTTTCATTAGTGGTAATACTTTGTAGCTCAATTTTCATTTAGTATGTAGAATGGCACTACATGCACATTTCAGTGAAATAAATAAAACAGAAAACGCCTTGCCTTGAAACTAGTCTAATTAAGAAGCAGACCACACATGTCAGGTCTTATTTTGAAACATCCAAAGGAGAAATAGGTGCTATTAATGAGACCTGAACCCTGGCCATGGGCCTCATGTGGAGGGAGAGAGGTTTACTACTGGGCTAGTGTTATAGTATGAGTGATAACTTTGCACCTCAATTTTTTTTGTAGTATGTCCAATCTCACTACATGTGCATTTCCGTGAAGAATAAACAAGAAGCATGTTTACTTGAAATTATCCTAATTAAAAAGTGGACCCCACCTGTCATGTTTTATTTCCAAAAAAAGTGAAAGAAAAGTATGTGCTACCTATGCGATTTGAACCCTTGTCATGGGACTCATGTGGAGAGACAAAACACTGACCATTTTCTCTATGTTGCCTTGGTGTTCAAATAAATGAAGTTATGCTACTCGAGTGCATATGTTATTAAGACGTGCAGGGTTTCGGCCTCAAGGCGGCTTCAAAATGAAAACTTTTCAGCATGAAAGTTTTTCGCCTCGTAGAAACAAACAACTTAGCTTTTCTAACCACCTTAATCTGATATCACATGCAATCTCCATAGTCGATACAATGTGATAACCCTTGACGTGCGCAAGATTCTGGACATTTGCCTGAATTTAAAAACATCTGCGTACGCAATATTGATACTTCTGCATGTGCTCATGTTATGGGTTTAGCAGATGGGTGAAAAAGTCACACGCGAGTTATGAAATCTCTCCGTGTACTTTTCTTTGAATGGGTGGAGCTACTAGGAACGTGTTTGGTAGCCTTTCTGAGCGAGCCTAGCCTGTGGATCCTGGCTCAATGAAGCCTGGCTGAGATAAAACAGGCAGAAAACTAACATTTGCACTTCGTTTGGTTGCCCGCATCTAGTCCTCTTGCATTAAGGGAGCAATTTTGTCATAGAGTTTGGTTGCCCACATTGGCTCGGCTCACGCAACTACACGGTGTTTGGTTTCATGCAACACATGTTATCTGGTTACCTCTTCAGCAAGGTGGTGAGGTTATCAGCACACAACGGCGTGAAGATAAATCATACACACACAACAGAAGATAGTTATAAACCATAATAAGTCACAGTTTTAAATACAATGTCACACTTAAATATATCAGTTCAAATGCAAAGCAGTACGATAAGAAACTAAACCATCTGGAGCATAGGAAGGGATGTCCTAGATGTTCACGGCGAAGGCATCGTTGTGTCTCCCGCACTTGGTCACCACTTCAATGCCGTTGTCGTTGAAGATGATGACCTTGAGCGTGTCGGGAGTGAGCAGCTTGAGCGTCACCATGTAGCTGATCCTGATCTGATGGATGACGACGAAGGGGTCCCAATCCTGATCGAGGCTGACCTTGCCGTCCATCAGCCGGACAGTGGCCCTCCATGAGTAGTCGGTGTTCGTCCTAAGCTTGAACTTTCTCAGCACGACCGTGAAGTGCTTGGTGAAGTCTAGGGGCATCAGGATGCACTCAAGCTGAGGGGCAAGGATCACCTTGCAGAAGTGGGTTGGACCTCCCTCCTCATGGTAGTGGTCGTAGTTACGGCGCTTGCCGCTAGGGGGCTCCTCTGGGACCATGTCATCATCCATGGCCACCTCCTCAAGCGTGGTCGGCACAACCTCCATGGGCGGCACCACCTCCTCCTTCTCCATGGGTGGCATCACCTCCTTGCCCTTGTTCTCAGTGTCGATCTGCATTATGAAGAGCGCACAAAGTTCCAAGGTTGATCGCCATTAAAACCTATCGCCCATATATCCCCTTTATTTACCCATCCTCACGGTCACTACTTACCCATCATCTCACTCAGTTATCTCTCTGTCTCTCACCGTTCCTTCTATCCATTGCCATGAACTCCAGCAGTAACTCCAACCCCTTCCCTTGGGGCATTGGATGGAGGGATTTCTTCCTCGGGTGCTCGCTCGGTGACCGCACCAAGTTCGAGAACACCATGGAAGTCCGTTCGAACTTCAGCAACATGGTAGACATACACAAAGAGTCAGAGGTTGTCGTGAAAAAGGCAAGGCCGAAGGAATTGAAGAGGATGATTCCTGACCCAACAAAGGGTGCTATGTCAGTTGGCATCCTTCGCTGGGCCATGAATTAGGCCCACTCCAGCGATGCTCGATAGAGGTCAAGGTAGGCTAAGTACACAGAGTACAGGCGTCCTCACGACCATCATGTCGCAGCGTACTTCCGACAAGGACTATGGTGGCGGTGGAGGAGGAACAAGAAGCGACGGTGATGGAGGTGCAAGAAGAAGTTGCGGTGGCGATGGTTGTAAGGGCGTCGAAGCCACGACACCGAAGCATGCCAATCGATCTGTACTCCGGCGAGGAAGAAGAAACCGTGGTGCAGCTCGAGGAGAAGAACAAGGGCAAGGGCACCCACTGCTCCAACCGCGTCTAGGGTCGCCGAGGCTAAGATCTAGGACTATTGTGTAAGATTTACCCCCAATCCCCATTACCCTTGTACCCAATCCCGATAAGTAACCTCAAATCCATTGGTACTACAAACTCATGACGATGTTATGATCACTCCTATGGCTATTTACCCTGATTCCCCATTCTCCTAACACGGATCAAACCTAAATGCGAATCGAATAGGAATGAGTATGTGAGGAGGTGAAAAGAGTGCTTACTGCCATTGCCGAAGAGTGGGAGGTGATGATGCGGATGCCGGTGAAGGGGCCGGAGGTCGCCTAGTTGTTCTCCGATCTACTGAAAGCCACCGCCCTTGGTGAGTGGAGAGAGGGGAGAGGGGAGAGGGAGTGGTGAGGGGGCGGTCAGGGTAATAACAGTCGGCGCTTCAGGAAGTGACGCGGCTTCTCCAATTGGAGTATTGAACTGTATCTCCGGTTGGGGACATCAGGACGACGCCAGCCCCCAGACCAGCCAGCATTTTGGAGCCGTCGAAGTGCATGATCCAATTGGAGTATGCGCCGTACTCTTTAGGGAGTTCGGCTTCCGTCCATTCGGCGACAAAGTCGGCCAATACTTGCGATTTAATGGCTCGCCGGGGTTTGTATGTTATGTCGAACGGGAGGAGCTCAATGGCCCATTTGGCAATCCGGCCTGTGGCATCGCGGTTGTTTATAATATCATTAAGTGGCACTTCCGAGGCTACTGTAATTGAACACTCTTGAAAGTAGTGTCGCAGCTTCTGGGATGCCATGAATACCGCATAGGCTATCTTTTGATAATGTGGGTACCGTGATTTGCATGGAGTGAGGACAGTGGATACATAATATATCGGCTTTTGAAGGGGGAATTTATGTCCGTCCGTTTCTCGTTCGACGACGAGCACTATGCTTACAACCTGATGAGTTGCCGTAGTGTGCAACAACATTGGTTCGCCGATGTTTGGCATGGCCAGGATTGGGTTGGTTGCCAGTATGGCTTTTATTTCTTCCAATCCGGCTGTGGCAGCATCCGTCCACTCGAAGTGTTCGGTGCGCCGAAGGAGACGATAAAGGGGTAATGCCTTTTCTCCTAAGCGGGAGATAAAGCGGCTTAGAGACGCCACACATCCGGTTAATTTCTGAATTTGTTTGAGGTCCGTTGGGATAGCCAACTGTGACAGAGCTCGGATTTTGGCCGGATTTGCTTCAATTCCTCTACTGGAGACAATGAAACCCAGGAGCTTTCCGGCTGGTACACCGAAAACGCATTTTTCCGGATTGAGCTTGATGTCGTATGTTCGGAGGTTGTCTAATGTGAGCCTCAAGTCGTCTATTATAGAGTCGACGTGTTTGGTTTTGACGAACACATCATCTACGTATGCCTCTACTGTTTTGCCGATCTGTTTCTCCAGACATGTCTGAATCATGCGCTGATATGTTGCGCCGGTGTTTTTGAGCCCAAAAGGCATTGTGTTGAAACAGAAGGGACCGTATGGTGTGATAAATGCCGTTGCGGCTTGGTCAGACTCCGCCATCTTGATTTGGTGGTAGCCGGAGTATGCGTCGAGAAAACACAATGAATCGTGTCCTGTGGTAGCATCAATAATTTGATCGATGCGGGGGAGGGGGAAGGGATCCTTTAGGCAAGCCTTGTTGAGGTCCTTGAAATCGACACATAGGCGTCAGGATTTGTCCTTCTTTGGTACCATCACCAGGTTTGCTAGCCAGTCCGGGTGTTTTATTTCTCTAATGAATCCGGCCTCCAATAACTTGGCTAGTTCCTCTCCCATAGCTTGTCTCTTAGGTTCAGAGAAACGCCGAAGAGTCTGCTTGACCGGCTTGAATCCCTTTAGAATATTAAGGCTGTGCTCGGCCAGCCTGCATGGGATTCCTGGCATGTCTGAGGGGTGCCAGGCGAATATGTCCCAATTCTCGCGCAGGAACTCTCGTAGTGCGGCGTCCACGGCGGGGTTTAACGGTGCCCCGATGGAGGCTATTTTTGTAGGGTCCGTTGGGTGGACTTGAAATTTGACTATTTCATCCGCTGGTTTAAAAGAGGTAGACTTGGATCTCTTGTCAAGTATCACGTCGTCCCTGTCCACTGTGGAGCGTAGCGCAGTTAATTCCTCGGCCGAAAGGGCTTCGGATAATGCCTCGAGGGCCAATGCGGTTGTTTTGTTTTCAGCGCGGAGTGTTGTGTCCGGATCACTAGCGAGAGTGATGATTCCGTTGGGCCCGGGCATTTTGAGCTTCATGTACCCGTAATGGGGTATGGCTTGGAAGATCATGAACGCCTCTTGCCCTAAAAGGGCGTGGTATCCGCTACTGAACGGGGCCACTTGGAATGTAATTTCTTCGGACCTATAGTTCTCCGACGTGCCGAATACCACATCTAGTGTGATTTTCCCAGCACAGCGTGCTTCCTGACTGGGGATGATTCCTCTGAAGGTTGTGCTGCTTTGCTCAATGCGGTTCCAGTCTATTTCCATTTTTTGAAGAGTTTCCTCATAGATGAGGTTTAATCCACTGCCGCCGTCCGTGAGTACTTTGGTGAGTCGAAAGCCTTCCACAATTGGACTAAGGACCAGTGCAGCTGGTGCTTGGGCTGTTCGGAATTTAGGTTCGTCACTGGCATTGAAGGTAATAGCCGTGTCACTCCATGGTTTTATTGCTGCCACGTGGCAGATTTCGGCAAGGCCGCGGAGTGTTCGCTTGTGCCTATTATTTGATGTGAAGGTTTCAAAGACTGTTAATACCGTATTGTTATCCCCGGGATGGTGCTCTGTGGCATATGGGAAGAGAAGATCCTCACCACTTTTGGCCACCTGCCGGAGTACCCAACATGCTCTAAGGCTGTGTGTTGGTATGGTATCCGCTGTAATATGAATTTTGCAGGGTCCGTTGAGCCATCCCTCCAATACGGTTCCACGCCCTGTAGAGGGTTTTTTCTTCTTTGTAATTAACTCGGGTGTCTTATGATAGTGCACCCTTTTACTTCAGACTGGGTGTATATTTGGAGCCGGATTATCCCAAAATTTCGTTTCAGTTTTCTAGGCCCTTTCCATCGCACAATACTTTTGTACTATGGACGCCAAGTCAGCGAAGCGTGATATGTCACGGCGACTTATGGCGTTAAGGATTCCCTTGTCCGTGCAATTATTGCGGAAAAATGAGACTGCGTCTTCCTCGCGATAGTCCTTAACCTTGTTCATCACAAGGAGGAATCTGGCCCAATAATGATGTACTGTTTCCTGGGGCGCTTGCCTGATGTGGGAAAGATCGTTTATGTTTGGGTGGGTGGGTGGATTCGAGTCCGAACCCTTACCCGATCTGAGACCCAGGGGCCGAGGAGTTTCCAATCTTCGAAGTTCGGATTCCGGGGTGTTGCCCGATAAGTCTGGCCCACCGCCTGACTCCAGGTTCAGGGCTTGGGTGATGTCCTCCCGTAAACGGGTATCCGGCTGGGAGAGCTCAGGAATCCGGACATAGTTAGTCCTCAAGATAGAGGAAGAATCGCCGCGTTGTTCCTCCACCACCGCAATATGATGGGTGACCTGTGGAGAGTTAATCTTCCTTTGATGGGTTTAATCCCAATCCGATCATAGTCCGTAGCGACTCCCAAGGCGGCGATGTGATCCAAGAGCTCATTTAGGGATGAGAGATCCACTGGATCCATCTGCTCGGCAAATTCCGAACCGACGTGGAGACTGTTTTCGATGACCCGAGAAGTCATCGTCGGTGCAGCAACCGAACGGGCGGTCATGATGAAACTGACTAGCCGGAGAGTTTGGCCGATAGCCAGGGCTCCCCCGGCGGTAATGTTGTTTTTAGCAACGAGATGAGGCATCCTTCCTTATGGTGACGGCACAGTGGAACTCTCAATGAAAGCACCAATGTCGGTGTCAAAACCGACGGATCTCGGGTAGGGGGTCCCGAACTATGCGTCTAGGCGGATGGTAACAGGAGGCGGGTGACACGATGTTTACCCAGGTTCGGGCCCTCTTGATGGAGGTAATACCCTACGTCCTGCTTGATTGTTCTTGATAATATGAGTAGTACAAAAGTTGATCTACCACGAGATCTAAGAGGCTAAACCCTAGAAGCTAGCCTATGGTATGATTGTTGTTGTTGGTCCTACGGACTAAACCCTCCGGTTTATATAGACACCGGAGGGGGCTAGGGTTACACAGAGTCGGTTACAAGGAAGGAGATCTACATATCCGTACTGCCAAGCTTGCCTTCCACGCCAAGGAGAGTCCCATCCGGACACGGGACGAAGTCTTTAATCTTGTATCTTCATACACTACTAGGAAAAAGGCTACTAGTATCGCGCTACAGCTAATAGTTAGTAGTAGCGTGGGTCAAACCCGCGCTACTACTAACAAAGTTACTAGTAGCGTGTGACACCCACACTACTGCTATTTCGTACCCGCGCCACTACTAACGAAATAGTAGTAGTGTGTCCATACTACCAACGCTACTAGTATCCTAAATACCAGTAGCGCGCAGTTACTAGTAGCGTGTGACACCCACACTACTGCTATTTCGTACCCGTGTCGGCAGAAGTTGCATCTGGCCATGGCAGAGCTAACCGACTTCAACTCGTGTCACGATCGGCGGCGGCAAAAGCTACAAATGTCGTCGTCTCGTGTTATGTCCATCGACGACGGAAGCTACAACCGGCCACATCGACCGACATAGGTTTTTGCTGGAACTAATGGTGGCGAAGCTATGACCAGCGACGTCATTTGCTGGAAGTGGCAACATTAAGTGTCGACACTACCGACACTTGGATGATGCGACGGGTATGGCCATTTGCTAGAACCAACCACATCGATAGTCGGGATCGATGCTAGATGCTAGAATCTGTTGGGTTTCGTAGTAATTTCAAAAAAATTCCTACGCACACTCAAGATCATGGTGATGCATAGCAACGAGAGGGGAGAGTGTTGTCTACGTACCCTCGTAGACCGCAACGGAAGCGTTGACGCAACGTAGAGGAAGTAGTCGTACGTCTTCCCGATCCGACCGATCCAAGCACCATTACTCCGGCACCTCCGAGTTCTTTAGCACACGTACAGCTCGATGACGCTCCCCGGGCTCCGATCTAGCAAAGCTTCGGGGATGAGTTCCGTCAGCACAACGGCGTGCTGACAATGATGATGTTCTACCAACGCAGGGCTTCGCCTAAGCACTACAACGATATGATCGAGGTGGAATATGGTGGCAGGGGGCACCGCACACGGCTAAGGAACGATCACGTAGATCAACTTGTGTGTCTAGGGGTGCCCCCTGCCCCCGTATATAAAGGATCCAAGGGGAGGGGTGCGGTCGGCCCTATGGTGGCGCACAGGAGGAGTCCTACTCCTACCGGGAGTAGGACTCCCCTCCCGTTTCCTTGTCCAACTAGGAGAGGTGGAGGGAGAATAGGAAAGGGGGGGCACCGCCCCTCCCTCCTTGTCCAATTCGGACTAGGGGGAGAGGGGGCGCGCGGCCTGCCCTAACAGCCCCTTCCTCTTCTCCACATGAGGCCCATTAACCCCCCGGGGGGTTCCGGTAACCCCCTGGTGCTCCGGTTTTATCCGATACATCTCCGGAACCCTTCCGGTGTCCGAATATAGTCATCCAATATATCAATCTTTATGTCTCGACCATTTCGAGACTCCTCGTCATGTCCGTGATCACATCCGGGACTCTGAACTAACTTCGGTACATCAAAATGCATAAACTCATAATAACTGTCATCGTAACGTTAAGTGTGCGGACCCTACGGTTCGAGAACAATGTAGACATGACTAAGACAAATCTCCGGTCAATAACCAATAGCGGGACCTGGATGCCCATATTGGCTCCTACATATTCTACGAAGATCTTTATCGGTCAGACCGCATAACAACATACGTTGTTCCCTTTGTCATCGGTATGTTACTTGCCCGAGATTCGATCGTCGGTATCCAATACCTAGTTCAATCTCGTTACCGGCAAGTCTCTTTACTCATTCCGTAATACATCATCTCACAACTAACTCATTAGTTGTAATGCTTGCAAGGCTTATGTGATGTGCATTACCGAGAGGGCCCAGAGATACCTCTCCGACAATCGGAGTGACAAATCCTATTCTCGAAATACGCCAACCCAACATCTACCTTTGGAGACACCTGTAGAGCTCCTTTATAATCACCCAGTTACGTTGTGACGTTTGGTAGCACACAAAGTGTTCCTCCGGCAAACGGGAGTTGCATAATCTCATAGTCATAGGAACATGTATAAGTCATGAAGAAAGCAATAGCAACATACTAAACGATCGGGTGCTAAGCTAATGGAATGGGTCATGTCAATCAGATCATTCACCTAATGATGTGATCCCTTTAATCAAATAACAACTCTTTGTTCATGGTTAGGAAACATAACCATCTTTGATTAACGAGCTAGTCAAGTAGAGGCATACTAGTGACACTAAGTTTGTCTATGTATTCACACATGTATTATGTTTCCGGTTAATACAATTCTAGCATGAATAATAAACATTTATCATGATATAAGGAAATAAATAATAACTTTATTATTGCCTCTAGTGCATATTTCCTTCAGTCTCCCACTTGCACTAGAGTCAATAATCTAGATTACATAGTAATGATTCTAACACCCATGGAGTCTTGGTCCTGATCATGTTTTGCTCGTGGAAGAGGCTTAGTCAATGGGTCTGCAACATTCAGATCCGTATGTATCTTGCAAATCTCTATGTCTCCCACCTGGACTAGATCCCGGATGGAATTGAAGCGTCTCTTGATGTGCTTGGTTCTCTTGTGAAATCTGGATTCCTTTGCCAAGGCAATTGCACCAGTATTGTCACAAAAGATTTTCATTGGACCCATGCACTAGGTATGACACCTAGATCGGATATGAACTCCTTCATCCAGACTCCTTCGTTTGCTGCTTCCGAAGCAGCTATGTACTCCGCTTAACATGTAGATCCCGCGACAACGCTTTGTTTAGAACTGTACCAACTGACAGCTCCACCGTTTAATGTAAACACGTATCTGGTTTGCGATTTAGAATCGTTCGGATTAGTGTCAAAGCTTGCATCAACGTAACCGTTTACGATGAGCTCTTTGTCACCTCCATATACGAGAAACATATCCTTAGTCCTTTTCAGGTATTTCAGGATGTTCTTGACCGCTGTCCAGTGATCCACTCCTGGATTACTTTGGTACCTCCCTGCTAGACTTATAGCAAGGCACACATCAGGTCTGGTACACAGCATTGCATACATGATAGAGCCTATGGCTGAAGCATAGGGAACATCTTTCATTTTCTCTCTATCTTCTGCAGTGGTCGGGCATTGAGTCTGACTCAACTTCACACCTTGTAACACAGGCAAGAACCCTTTCTTTGCTTGATCCATTTTGAACTTTTTCAAAATCTTGTCAAGGTATGTGCTTTGTGAAAGTCCAATTAGGCGTCTTGATCTATCTCTATAGATCTTTATGCCTAATATGTAAGCAGCTTCACCGAGGTCTTTCATTGAAAAACTCTTATTCAAGTATCCCTTTATGCTATCCAGAAATTCTATATCATTTCCAATCAGTAATATGTCATCCACATATAATATCAGAAATGCTACAGAGCTCCCACTCACTTTCTTGTAAATACAGGCTTCTCCGAAAGTCTGTATAAAACCAAATTCTTTGATCACACTATCAAAGCGCTTATTCCAACTCCGAGAGGCTTGCACCAGTCCATAAATGGATCACTGGAGCTTGCACACTTTGTTAGCTCTCTTTGGATCTACAAAACCTTCCGGTTGCATCATATACAACTCTTCTTCCAGAAATCCATTCAGGAATGCAGTTTTGACATCCATTTGCCAAATTTCATAATCATAAAATGCGGTAATTGCTAACATGATTCGGACAGACTTAAGCATCGCTACGGGTGAGAAGGTCTCATCGTAGTCAACCCCTTGAGCTTGTCGAAAACCTTTTGCAACAAGTCGAGCTTTGTAGACAGTAATATTACCGTCAGCGTCAGTCTTCTTCTTGAAGATCCATTTATTCTCAATTGCTTGCCGATCATCGGGCAAGTCAACCAAAGTCCATACTTTGTTCTCATACATGGATCCGATCTCAGATTTCATGGCTTCAAGCCATTTTGCGGAATCTGGGCTCACCATCGCTTCTTCATAGTTCGTAGGTTCATCATGATCTAGCAGCATGATTTCCAAAACAGGATTACCGTACCACTCTGGCGCGGATCTCACTCTGGTTGATCTACGAGGTTCAGTAGTATCTTGTTCTGAAGTTTCATGATCATTATCATTAGCTTCCTCACTTATTGGTGTAGGTGTTGCAGAAACAGTTTTCTGTGATGTACTACTTTCCAATAAGGGAGCAGGTACAGTTACCTCGTCAAGTTCTACTTTCCTCCCACTCACTTCTTTCGAGAGAAACTCCTTCTCTAGAAAGGATCCATTCTTAGCAACGAATGTCTTGCCTTCGGATCTGTGATAGAAGGTGTACCCAACAGTCTCCTTTGGGTATCCTATGAAGACACATTTCTCCGATTTGGGTTCGAGCTTATCAGGTTGAAGCTTTTTCACATAAGCATCGCAGCCCCAAACTTTAAGAAACGACAACTTTGGTTTCTTGCCAAACCATAGTTCATAAGGCGTCGTCTCAACGGATTTTGATGGTGCCCTATTTAACGTGAATGCAGCCGTCTCTAAAGTATAACCCCAAAACGATAGCGGTAAATCAGTAAGAGACATCATAGATCGCACCATATCTAGTAAAGTACGATTACGACGTTCGGACACACCATTACGCTGTGGTGTTCCGGGTGGCGTGAGTTGTGAAACTATTCCGCATTGTTTCAAATGTACACCAAACTCGTAACTCAAATATTCTCCTCCACGATCAGATCATAGAAACTTTATTTTCTTGTTACGATGATTTTCAACTTCACTCTGAAATTCTTTGAACTTTTCAAATGTTTCAGATTTGTGTTTCATTAAGTAGATATACCCATATCTGCTTAAGTCATCTGTGAAGGTGAGAAAATAACGATATCCGCCACAAGCCTCAATATTCATCGGACCACATACATCGGTATGTATGATTTCCAACAAATCTGTTTCTCTCTCCATAGTACCGGAGAACGGTGTTTTAGTCATCTTGCCCATGAGGCACGGTTCGCAAGTACCAAGTGATTCATAATCAAGTGGTTCCAAAATTCCATCAGTATGGAGTTTCTTCATGCGTTTTATACCGATATGACCTAAACGGCAGTGCCACAAATAAGTTGCACTATCATTATCAACTCTGCATCTTTTGGCTTCAACATTATGAATATGTGTGTTACTACTATCGAGATTCATCAAAAATAGACCACTCTTTAAAGGTGCATGACCATAAAAGATATTACTCATATAAATAGAACAACCATTATTCTCAGATTTAAATGAATAACCGTCTCGCATTAAACAAGATCCAGATATAATGTTCATGCTCAACGCTGGCACCAAATAACAATTATTTAGGTCTAATATTAATCCCGAAGGTAGATGTAGAGGTAGCGTGCCGACCGCGATCACATCGACTTTGGAACCGTTTCCCACACGCATCGTCACCTCGTCCTTTGCATGTGTTCGCTTAATCCGTAGTCCCTGTTTTGAGTTGCAAATATTAGCAACAGAACCAGTATCAAATACCGAGGTGCTACTGCGAGCTCTAGTAAGGTACACATCAATAACATGTATATCACATATACCTTTGTTCACCTTGCCATCCTTCTTATCCGCCAAATACTTGGGGCAGTTCCGCTTCCAGTGACCAGTCTGCTTGCAGTAGAAGCACTCAGTTTCAGGCTTAGGTCCAGACTTGGGTTTCTTCTCTTGAGCAGCAACTTGCTTGCCATTCTTCTTGAAGTTCCCCTTCTTCTTCCCTTTGCCCTTTTTCTTGAAACTAGTGGTCTTGTTGACCATCAACACTTGATGCTCCTTTTTGATTTCTACCTCCGCAGCTTTCAGCATTGCGAAGAGCTCGGGAATAGTCTTGTTCATCCCTTGCATATTATAGTTCATCACAAAGCTCTTGTAGCTTGGTGGCAGTGATTGGAGAATTCTGTCAATGACGCAATCATCTGGAAGATTAACTCCCAATTGAATCAAGTGATTATTATACCCAGACATTTTGAGTATATGCTCACTGACAGAACTATTCTCCTTCATCTTGCAGCTATAGAATTTATTGGAGACTTCATATCTCTCAATCCGGGCATTTGCTTGAAATATTAACTTTAACTCCTGGAACATCTCATATGCTCCATGACATTCAAAACGTCGTTGAAGTCCCGATTCTAAGCCGTAAAGCATGGCACACTGAACTATCGAGTAGTCATCAGCTTTGCTCTGCCAGACGTTCATAACATCTGGTGTTGCTCCAGCAGCAGGCCTGGCACCCAGCGGTGCTTCCAGGACGTAATTCTTCTGTGCAGCAATGAGGATAATCCTCAAGTTACGGACCCAGTCCGTGTAATTGCTACCATCATCTTTCAACTTTGCTTTCTCAAGGAACGCATTAAAATTCAACGGAACAACAGCACGAGCCATCTATCTACAATCAAACATAAACAAGCAAGATACTATCAGGTACTAAGTTCATGATAAATTTAAGTTCAATTAATCAAATTACTTAAGAACTCCCACTTAGATAGACATCCCTCTAATCCTCTAAGTGATCACGTGATCCAAATCAACTAAACCATAACCGATCATCACGTGAAATGGAGTAGTTTTCAATGGTGAACATCGCTATGTTGATCATATCTACTATATGATTCACGCTCGATCTTTCGATCTCAGTGTTCCGAGGCCATATCTGCATATGCTAGGCTCGTCAAGTTTAACCTGAGTATTCCGCGTGTGCAAAACTGGCTTGCACCCGTTGTAGACGGACGTAGAACTTATCACACCCGATCATCACGTGGTGTCTGGGCACGACGAACTTTGGCAACGGTGCATACTCAGGGAGAACACTTTTATCTTGATAATTTAGTGAGAGATCATCTTATAATGCTACCGTCAATCAAAGCAAGATAAGATGCATAAAAGATAAACATCACATGCAATCAATATAAGTGATATGATATGGCCATCATCATCTTGTGCCTGTGATCTCCATCTCCGAAGCACCGTCATGATCACCATCGTCACCGGCGCGACACCTTGATCTCCATCGTAGCATCGTTGTCGTCTCGCCAATCTTATGCTTCCACGACTATCGCTACCGCTTAGTGATAAAGTAAAGCATTACATCGCGATTGCATTGCATACAATAAAGCGACAACCATATGGCTCCTGCCAGTTGCCGATAACTCGGTTACAAAACATGATCATCTCATACAATAAAATTTAGCATCATGTCTTGACCATATCACATCACAACATGCCCTGCAAAAACAAGTTAGACGTCCTCTACTTTGTTGTTGCAAGTTTTACGTGGCTGCTACGGGCTTAAGCAAGAACCAATCTCACCTACGCATCAAAACCACAACGATAGTTTGTCAAGTTGATGCTGTTTTAACCTTCGCAAGGACCGGGCGTAGCCGCACTTGGTTCAACTAAAGTTGGAGAAACAGTCACCCGCAAGTCACCTTTGTGCAAAGCACGTCGGGGAAACCGGTCTCACGTAAGCGTACGCGTAATGTCGGTCCGGGCCGCTTCATCCAACAATACCGCCGAACCAAGGTATGACATGCTGGTAGGCAGTATGACTTATATCGCCCACAACTCACTTGTGTTCTACTCGTGCAAATAACATCAAACCATAAAACCTAGGCTCGGATGCCACTGTTGGGTTTCGTAGTAATTTCAAAAAATTTCCTACGCACACTCAAGATCATGGTGATGCATAGCAACGAGAGGGGAGAGTGTTGTCTACGTACCCTCGTAGACCGCAACGGAAGCGTTGACGCAACGTAGAGGAAGTAGTCATACGTCTTCCCGATCCGACCGATCCAAGCACCGTTACTCCGGCACCTCCGAGTTCTTTAGCTCACGTACAGCTCGATCACGCTCCCCGGGCTCCGATCCAGCAAAGCTTCGGGGATGAGTTCCGTCAGCACAACGGCGTGGTGACGATGATGATGTTCTACCGACGCAGGGCTTCGCCTAAGAACTACAACGATATGATCGAGGTGGAATATGGTGGCAGGGGGCACCGCACACGGCTAAGGAACGATCACGTAGATCAACTTGTGTGTCTAGGGGTGCCCCCTGCCCCAGTATATAAAGGATCCAAGGGGAGGGGTGCGGCCGGCCCTATGGTGGCGCGCAGGAGGAGTCCTACTCCTGGTAGGAGTAGAACTCCCCTCCCGTTTCCTTGTCCAACTAGGAGAGGTGGAGGGAGAATAGGAAAGGGGGGGGGCGCCGCCCCTCCCTCCTTGTCCAATTCGGACTAGGGGGAGAGGGGGCGCGCGGCCTGCCCTGGCAGCCCCTTCCTCTTCTCCACATTAGGCCCATGAGGCCATTAACCCCCCGGGGGGTTCCGGTAACCCCCCGGTGCTCCGATTTTATCCGATACATCTCCAGAACCCTTCCGGTGTCCGAATATAGTCATCCAATATATCAATCTTTATGTCTCGACCATTTCGAGACTCCTCGTCATGTCCGTGATCACATCCGGGACTCCGAACTAACTTCGGTACATCAAAATGCATAAACTCATAATAACTGTCATCGTAACGTTAAGCGTGCGGACCCTACGGTTCGAGAACAATGTAGACATGACTGAGACAAATCTCCGGCCAATAACCAATAGCGGGACCTGGATGCCCATATTGGTTCCTACATATTCTATGAAGATCTTTATCGGTTAGACCGCATAACAACATACGTTGTTCCCTTTGTCATCGGTATGTTACTTGCCCGAGATTCGACCGTCGGTATCCAATACCTAGTTCAATCTCGTTAGCGGCAAGTCTCTTTACTCGTTCCGTAATACATCATCTCACAACTAACTCATTAGTTGTAATGCTTGCAAGGCTTATGTGATGTGCATTACCGAGAGGGCCCAGAGATACCTCTCCGACAATCGGAGTGACAAATCCTATTCTCGAAATACGCCAACCCAACATCTACCTTTGGAGACACCTGTAGAGCTCCTTTATAATCACCCAGTTATGTTGTGACGTTTGGTAGCACACAAAGTGTTCCTCCGGCAAACGTGAGTTGCATAATCTCATAGTCATAGGAACATGTATAAGTCATGAAGAAAGCAATAGCAACATACTAAACGATCGGGTGCTAAGCTAATGGAATGGGTCATGTCAATCAGATCATTCACCTAATGATGTGATCCCTTTAATCAAATAACAACTCTTTGTTCATGGTTAGGAAACATAACCATCTTTGATTAACGAGCTAGTCAAGTAGAGGCATACTAGTGACACTAAGTTTGTCTATATATTCACACATGTATTATATTTCCGGTTAATACAATTCTAGCATGAATAATAAACATTTATCATGATATAAGGAAATAAGTAATAACTTTATTATTGCCTTTAGGGCATATTTCCTTCAGAATCGACAACAACGTTTGTTGGGACTGGTGTTGCCTGATGCTGCAACTAGCTACTTCAGTGTGTACAAGCGCCAACGATGGGGGGTGGATTATGTGATGATGACGTGGGGCGAGGACTACGATCCACGACAGCTGCAAGGTTTCTGACAAGGATTCGTGCTGGAACCGGCGGGGAGCGGGTGCTTCAAAGCTCCATGGACGGAGCGTGGCGGTGCTTCGAGCTCGGCCGCCTCGCGCGTGTGCATGGTGGGGGGCTGGCGATGCTTACTGCAGCCTCTGCTTCACATACGTGGTACCATGATTTTTGAGAGAGAGAGAGAAACAGAAGGACGAAGCAATAAGAGCAGATCCGACGGTTCACAGGAGCCGCATCTACGGCGCGGATGCGACCGATCGAGGCTGGCGCCGGTCGACCGGCGGCTGGCACTTAGCCTAAACCAAAACGCACGTGCTTCTCGCAGTGAGGAGGGGGGGAAATGGCGTCGGTGAACAGTTGACCACTCGATCTATCCTCCTCACTTTTCCTATTTCCACTCCACCACGCGGTTCGGGCGCGCTCCAACTCCCAGCTTCATAAACTCCAGATCCATAGGAGTCGGCGTGCTGCAGCTCGTCCGCCGGCGGCAGCCCTCCCCACCGCCGCGGCCTGCCTTGCCCCGCCTTGAGTCGCCTTTCACCGCCGGGCTCCCCCCTCTCTGCCGCCGTCCGTCGTCGACCACCTCGGCCGCCGTCCCCGACCACTGGACTCCCTCCTCCGCCGCGCTCCCTCCCTTCCTCTGTCGCCGTCCCCGACCACCGGACCACGTAGGCTGTGCGCCTCCTCTGCCTCCCCGACCACCTCGCATCTCAACTGAATCACAGTAGGTGAGTGAAAAAAAATTCATTTTCCTCTGATTGGTATTTTGCTGTGATGTGCTATGGTGATGTGCTGCTGCTACACTTGTGGATGGTCTGTAGGATTGATGATGTGCCAGGGTGCTCATTTGGGGTTTGGGGGCTGGGGATTTGGGGTTTGGAGTATCAGATCTCTGCGCGATCTGGTCCGGCGCTGGTGGTTGGTGGTGAATGCCGCAGGTTTTCAGTTAAGATCTCGCGAGCTTGGTGGACAGTTCAGATTTTTTAGATTCACATTTGTGTGAAAGGTGGAAAATTTTCGGGCCGAGATCTGATCCTGCTTTCTCAAATCTCTAGGTTCAGTGCAAATGTGTGGGCATTGTGTGTTCCGTTGGGAACCACATGATTACTTGATTTATTGGGACGATTTATTGGGACCGGGGGTTTAGTTACTTCTTGCTTGCAGTTGAGTTGTGTGTCAAAGCTTGGTTTTGTCATGCCTGAGGAAAACACTTAGCATTACGATTTGGTACAAGGATATGTGTAAGATCAAGCTCAATCCGTGTACAATATAGGTCTTGATGGGCCTGTTCAATCATCTACTCCCTCTGTCCCAAAATTCTTGTCTTAGATTTGTCTAAATACGGATGTATCAAGTCACGTTTTAGTATTACATACATCTGTATCAAGACAAATCTAAGACAAGAATTTTGGGACGGAGGGAGTAGTAATTAGTATGTTTCCTTCACAAACGGTGCAAAAAATTCCGAGTATCTTGGAATTCTTGGAATGTAAAGGTTGTGACAATGTAAACCATGTGTCCTGCATATTGCAGTTTGCATTTCAAGAATAGTTGATAGTGTAGGACTAATTTTTTTTCTCACATTGCATAATGGTAAATGTAATATCCATGCCTTGATCCATCTAAGATCTAACTGAGCGGTGTTGGTTTTTCCATCTCCATTGAGCAGGTCGCTTGAGTTAATGTGCACCATATAGTGCTTTGTCTCTGTTAAATTGCTTATGAGATCAGTAAACTGCTATGGATATATGAAGCACAGCTGAAGAAGCCCATAGTGTTTCATACCAGTGAATGATCAATATTTTGTCTGTTTCAGATCTTAGTACCACTAGAGATGGAAGGAAGAATGACAGATTTATGGTAAACCCTGGTAAATATTCGTGGGAGGTCAACAAGTGGCGCCCTGATTAAGACTGCTACAACACTTTGTGGTTCATCTCCAATTAGTGATGGCGAGAATGAAGATCCCAAAGCGTTATGTCATAGTATTGCTGACATTCATCTGCACAAATGTTTGTTACGTTGAGCGTGTGGGTTTCTCGATTGCGTACACCGTAGCAGCTGATGCAATCAACGTGAATCAAGCAAACAAGGGCCTGATACTCTCCATGTTCTATTATGGTTATGTTTTGTCACAAATTCCTGGTGGATGGGCAGCTCAGAGATTGGGAGGGAGACGTGTTCTGCTGCTGTCATTCCTGTTGTGGTCCTTGATATGCGGTCTAATTCCACTGGACCCCAACAGAGCAGTCATTCTGGTCCTTTCTCGCCTTTTTGTTGGTGTAGCACAAGGTTTCATATTTCCTGCCATTCACACAGTCCTGGCACAATGGGTGCCACCGCAGGAGCGCTCTCGCTCAGTGTCATTAACAACCTCAGGGATGTACCTCGGGGCAGCTTGTGGCATGTTGTTTTTTCCAAGTCTGGTGAAGCACATGGGACCCCAATCTGTATGTTTAGTCGAAGCAGTACTTGGAGTAGCATGGTCTGTAATATGGTTGAAGTTCTCCAGTGAGCCACCTCGCACTGACCTTCCAAAAGTGGCAATGCCAAAAGTAGCATCTCGGGAGAAGATTAAGGCGCAATCAGTAGGGGTTGTTGCACCTCGCACTGTAAAGATACCATGGCGAAGGATTATCTTCAGTCTACCTGTTTGGGCAATTGTCGTGAACAACTTCACCTTCCACTATGCCTTGTATGTTATCATGAACTGGCTGCCTACCTATTTCGAACTAGCCCTTAAGCTTAGCCTCCAGGACATGGGATCGTCAAAGATGCTTCCCTATTTCAACATGTTTATATTCTCCAACATTGGTGGAGTGGTTGCTGATCACTTGATTACAAAACGGATCTTATCAGTTACCAAGACAAGGAAGCTCCTAAACACCATTGGGTTTGTTGTCTCGGCTGTTGCACTCATGGCCCTCCCTTCATTCGGGACGCCCTCAGGGACTGTGATATGTTCATCGGTATCCCTTGGTTTTCTGGCTCTAGGAAGAGCAGGGTTTGCCGTGAACCACATGGATGTTGCTCCAAAGTTCGCCGGCATAGTGATGGGGGTTTCCAATACAGCTGGGACATTGGCTGGGATAGTTGGCGTTGGCCTCACGGGAAACATTTTGGAGGCTGCAAAGGCTTCTAACATGGATCTAACGAACTCTGAAACCTGGAAAACAGTATTCTTTGTTCCAGCATACCTCTGTATTTTTAGTTCAGTCATTTTCTTGGTCTTCTCAACTGGTGAGAAGATTTTCGAATAGAGGATGATTATTTTTGCCTGTTCTTTTCTTGTCATTTACGGGCAGTGAGACAGGATAGGAACACGGGAATATCACATGTATTTTATTCATTATATCTGTCAGATTTCAGAGCTCAGACTGCATCCCACACATATTAAGAGTTATGTTATGTTAGGAGGAATAACACTTGTCTGTAGTAAATTGTGTTATCTGGAATCATCCTATAACTCTGTTATTCCAGCTGGCTGGTTGGCCTATTTACAACCAGTATTACGTTGTGTAATTTTCTGGGCATACATCATCTCTGTTTTGTAAGTCATTTTCCTGGGTAGGAAATAATGTGAATTGTGCAGCAAGAAGTCGAGAATAGGAGAAGTACAGGAAGCTTACAATATTATGGTCAAATTAAGGTTAAACCATATGCAAAGGTAAGATGAAGATATTATTATATGCTACTACAAACGCTCTTATATTTCTTGACAGAGGGAGTACTTATTAAGGCCTTTGCCTTGTTCTTCATGCATATGAATACCTCATGGTCACAAGGCAGCAGCTTTTACCACTGTGCCAAGGCTCCCTTCTCTTCATGCATATGAATGTAAAAGAGAAATTTCAATGTTTTAAATCAAATGGATAAATAGTGGGGAAAATCTTCCTGTAGAGTATGCAGTCTTCATTTTTTGAATCTCTTTCTGTAGTGTATAGTTCAGACACGACTTGCTCTCTTACACTTTTCGTGGTTCAGGTGCTAACCTAGTTGCTGATGGCATTACCAGATAGAGTATTTTTAGTCCCAAAAGTACTGCTGCAAGCACCATCTTCAACTTCTGGTTAGTCACTGTGTTCCAAGGTGCCTCCCATTCCTAATGAACTACAGACGCGCTTCCACTAACTTCTTCTATTTGCCATTCCTCTGACCCTCTCTCGAGGCTCTCAACTCAATTCTTGTTAACTAGGAGCTACTTGCTTCATAAGAAGAGCTAATATATAAGGTGGGAGGAAGACTACGGTCAAAAAATGGGTATGCAAGTATTGAGCAGGAGAAGGAAATGCATCCTTATATAAAGGCACGTGCCACAGGCCGAGAGTGTTCACCTCTTTTCTGAAAAAAGTATATGAAGACACATGTACAAGAAAATAAAGTTGAAACATATGTGTGCTTCAACTCAACGGTGGCTGCGATGACACATCTCACAAAAGCAGATGAGAGATATTTCTTTTTCTTTTAAGAATAAATGTTGCCTCTTTATTTATTAAACATAAACAGAAATCTTGTCCGATATATTGCCCAGAATGCAATCTGGAGGAACAGATGTCGGTGTACTAGAATAGGGGTACCCTAGTATCCCGAACTTGTGCACGGGCAGTCGCAGCATCCCGCGGCAAGGTTTGCCGGGTGACCGCCAAGGTCCTCCGTGGTTCCTTTGGAGCCATTCAAGAACAAAGTATCCGAGTCAAGGAGACAAGACCCCGGCAAGAGGAGCTTGCCGGGAAGGCCACCCAAGGCATCTCAAGGAACTTGCCGCGACGCATCACGCGGCCCGGCAAGGCCCGGTGAGCAACAAGCTCCCGGGCATGACACGACAACGACCGCGGCAAGGCGCTTGCCGCGACAAGACACCACTGTGCCCGCGCTCCAGCACATCCACCAACGTGTCGCTCTGGGACCCCTCCAGGCGTACGTGGCGGGAAGCTGTGCAGCTTGCGATGCGCGGTGGCAAACGGCGCTGACAAGATCGCCATCGTGGCGAGCGGTGGCTTCCCTGACGGTCCCTTTATGCACTGTTTAGGCGACACAGACGGGCATTTAAGGCCCTTGTCCCCTGCCGTCAGGGTTAGGTACGACACACCGTAGCGGGTAGCTGTGCCTACCGCAGCACCTTTCCATTTCTACCCTTTGCCTCCGTTGCCACCTGTCGGTAACCCCTTGAGCATATAAAAGGAGGCCCGTGCGCAACGTAGAGGGGGGTTAGCTGGCTCAGATACACTCACGCTCGGTCTCGTTAGCAGCTGGTGTGTACTGTAGCACTCCGCGCTCCCGAGTAAGAACTCAATACAAACCACAAAGCAGGAGTAGGGTTTTACGCATCCGTGCGGCCCGAACCTGGATAAATCGCTCGCGTGTATCGCCTCGATTTGCTCTTTGTACGATCTCCGCCCCCGCCGAACCGAAAGGGACTCGGCCCGCCGGTCCCATAGGTGCCCGTGGATCAGTACCCCGGCAACAGAGAACCAGAATTTACAAAGTTCTTCCCCCATTCCAACCTTAGCTAATCTATCAGCGGCTCTATTTGCACTATGACTAACCCACGTCATTTTATACTGCTGGAAACTCTTAAGCATCTCCTTAACCTCAGATGAGACATATTTCTTGAACGATACAGATGAGGTGAAATAAATGAGTAAATTAACTGTTGGCCTAACTTATTACAAGTATCAGAGGAGGTCTCGGGTAGAATAAAAGCTTTCATTTACATTGGCCCAACTTGTTACAAGTACAAGTGTTTACATTTGTTTTGTTGATTCTCATCTACCTCATGTGTTTTGCTCAAAGAAGATTTTTTTTTAACCCATGTGTCCATAATTTTACAGGGAAATTTAAGGATATTTCTATTGTTGTATCACTTTTTTTTTCAGTTTCATTGATTTACGTTTTTTGACCTTTCATTTATACAGGCGCATGAACTGCGAACAGGCGAAGTTTAGCTGCCCGACATTGTTACCTATCCTTTCAAGTCAGCCTAGACAAACCCACCCTTCGATATGCAAAGTTTAAGCACCCATCAGTGGAGCTGGACAACTATAGTGACGACACAAATTTTGACATTTGAGAAGAGAAGGTGTCACCTGTCAGTGTCGCCGTTGGTGGAGTGGTATGTTGCTCCTATTCCCTGCGTGAGTCGGGGAGTAGCTGACAAACGCCCACCCCTATGATGAGAGTGCCTGCTATATAGGCTGGCTCGGTCTAGTTTCACGCTGACCGGTTTTGGTTTCTAGAACCTTTCCCAAACCAGTTTTTCCTTTTTCTCTGAACATGTTTTTTCCATTTTATATGTTTTCTCTATTTGGTATTTTTTTTGTTTTTCGGTTCTTATTTTTTATTTCTATTTGGTTTTTGTTGTTTTCTCATTGACTTTTTATAGTTGATTTTGATTTCATGAATATTTCTTAAAACAATTGAAATATTATTGGCAATGGCGAACATTTTTCAAATATGTGAAAGATAGTTGAAATTTTAAACATTTTTGAATCTCACGAACATTTATCAAATTCACTGTCATTTTTTAAACCTGGGATCATTTTTCAAAGTCGTGAATATGTTTAGATATACTAAAATAATTTTCAACTTAATGAACATGTTTTGACATTCGGAAATAAAATTTCAAATTCATGAACATTTTCCAAAATTTAGGAACACTTTCAAATTCATGAATATATTTTGAACTTTGGGAATATTATTTTTCAAATTGGTCAATACTTTAGCCATTCGAAAATAAAAATTTAAATTGCTGAATATTTTTGAAATTCGAGAAGATTTTTTTAATTTCTGAACATTTTTTCAAAATCTAGGAACTATTTTCTTTTTAATTGTTTTTGTAATTGAAGTCATTTTCAAATTCATCAACATATTTTTCGAATTTTGTTGAACATTAAAATTCAAGAATTTTTTAAAATTCGTGTGCATTTGATTGTTATCCCCAGACCCATGCACTGTATAGGAGCTCCTTATGGACCTCTTGTCAACCTTGCTGGAGATTTTTTTTATTATGGCCTGGAATGTCATTGATTAGAGGGGGCTGGAATTTTCCCCTCCAAGTTGGCCTTGATCATGTGCGACAGCGATTGAGCCCTAATAATTCATGCCAGTAGTATAAATGGTGTTTCTCCTCTTTGACGCAGCGTCAAAGTGACTGTCGTTCACATAGACACACCGAAGCTAGCGATCGACTAAGCTTGCCCATTTAACATGTATGTTGTTTCCGTTTTTGGGAACATTCTTCAATATTCCAAACCCTTTTTTTCCAGTTTCGGGAACCTTGTAGAAGGTTCCTGAACTGTTTTTTCTATTTGTTTTCTTTATTGAATTTTTCATTTTATATTTTACTTTTTACTTTTTAATTTTAATTTTTCATTCTAGCTTCTTTTTGGTCATTTTGATAAATTCTCAAAGTTCAATTTTTTTAAAAAAAATTCATTTGAGAATTTTTTTACAAATTCTAGAAATGTTCGTGGTTTTTAAAAATATAAAATATGAAAATATGTTCACAAACTGAAAAAAGGGGTATAAAAAATTTGTTCAAAATTTAAAAACAACTTGCATTTTTAAAAATGTTCATGTTCTCCTATTATTTTGCATTTTCAAAAACTGTTCAATTTTTTTAAAATGTTACTGCTTTTGTAAAATGTGCACAAATTGGAAAAAACTTTCATGTTTTTAAAGTAACGTCGTCCAATTTGAAAAGTTTGTTTGTGTTTGCCAAAAAAGTTCAAAATTTGAAACGTAATTCACGTTTACAAAAATTTCATGTTTTTAGAAAATATTCAGAAATTTGAAAAATGCTCACATTTTCAAAATGGTACCTTTTTGGAAAATGTGCAGAAATTTTAAATAATTGTTTCCATTTTTGCAAAAAAAAGCAGTTCAATTTATACGCTACAGTAGTCGTGTGTGCTACATAATCCAGTTTCGTACAGTTTCAGTTGCTATAGCATCGGGTTGCTACAAGAAACTGGTAAGCTAAAAACCGATCGCTACAGTGTGTCTAAAGAAAGAAAAACCAAGAATCCCCGTGAAAAAACTGGGGTGGCTACTCTTTTTTTTTGTGAATTGGGGTCGCTACACGTGAGCGTGCCTGCGTGCGAGTGGGCCGGCGCAGGCGGGGCACAGGGCCTGTTTTGCACCGGCATTCATGTTTTTTTTCTTTCTTGCGACTGGGTTCAAAAGGAACTGAGGTAATTCCATGGATACTTCGCAACAAATCGAGTTACAATTTCTCGTTTTCCCATCCTGTTTGATTTGGTCTCACAAGGTCTTATACCTGGCTGGAGGTGAGCAATGAACTTAGTATTGTATACTTCTTTATTATTCATGTTCGACTCAATAAAGATTCAGTTGTATATATGCTTGCTTTGTTCAAAACTAGGACGAAATGTCATTCATCTAAGCTTCCACATTCATTTATGCACTCTTATACGTGAATGGTTATACGTTGCTTCCACATTGACAAACTTTATTAAAACCATCCAGAAGTCCTGCTGAGGCATTTGGGGACATTATGATTGATTACCCATAAGATACTTTTCCATTATCAATCCATAGTGCTAATTTGTAATGTTTGAAACAAAATGAAAAATATACTAAATTGGCAGGTATGTTGAATGTACATCAGCAGAAATTCAGG
Source organism: Triticum urartu (assembly GCF_003073215.2). Taxonomy (NCBI): domain Eukaryota; kingdom Viridiplantae; phylum Streptophyta; class Magnoliopsida; order Poales; family Poaceae; genus Triticum; species Triticum urartu. Next base: position 696,592,987 of record NC_053024.1, on the reverse strand, counting down.
CTTTGACATCTTTCAGAAAGCTGTACCCTGGGAACCGCAGGAAAGTAGTGAATAGCTGCATCAGCAAAGCTGCTAATTCCGTTGAGTCTGTTCAAAAGAGCGACGGTTCATGGTCAGTATTTGGGCTCCATGCAAAAGAACACCATCTAATCGTGCCTCCAAACAGACATAGGTGGGAAAGATGTCTTTGAGCTGATTTTTAGTTGCTCAAAGGAAAGGGCTTCTAGAAAATTCCAACCTGTGATTTGACTTGGTTGCTTTGTTGTTATTGCAGTAAGTTTGGTAGCATCAGTTTTCAGAATTTGTATATTATATTTATCTGTATTCGTATATTCGGTTGGATGGTTTTGAATGAATACCAATATTAAATGCATATAACACTCGATTTTCTCTATATTGTAGGTACGGTTCTTGGGCTGTTTGTTTCACTTGCGACACTTGGTTTGGAGTGGCGGGATTAATAGCTGAAAGGCCTGTGACTTTCTGCTCTCAAAAGAGCTTCCCTCCGGTGGCTGGGGAGAAAGCTGTATAGCATCTCAGTCAAACGAAGCCAAGGTCGGAATGCTGCGCCGTTGTAGGATCGCAGGAATAACGCATGCTAAGGTTTATCCTGTGTGTTGCTCCGGCTCCAGTTGATCCTCTGCGTCGCCATCCAAACCCGGGACGGTCATGCGCCCACTGCCACCACCACAGCTCACATCATTGAGCGCCTACACTCCTTCCATCTGCCTGCAATGATGTTAGCGACCAATCACCCATCCCCACCACGCCGACTTCCCCTCCCACTATGCCCTCTCCTGCCAACCCCAATACAAGCACAGAGAAGAATTAGTTTTCAGAGTTTTGTGTGGATGGCGAGCAGAAAAGTATAGAGGAATAGGGCATCGTTTGTTGTAGGTGGAAATTATACCGCGAGTAATTGTCTTCTTCATGTTCATGTAGCTGGCCATTTTTACTTCTCTTTACCGTGAGTAGTAATCTTGGTCTACCATTTGGTGTTTGCCAACTTGGTATACTGATCATTGTACCATTGCACTCTGCTTCCGGTTAGTAAAATACATGCACTGCATGTTCTTGAAATCAGCATTGTACTCCGTTTCTCCTTGATGAAATATGTTTTCTTGGAAGAAACATCAGACTACTTTAGGGATTGCAATATATTTTATCAACAAGGTAAATGGTGTGGCATGAAGAATTCAGTCTGTAGCGAAATTTAGTAAATCAAATATTCAGGAGGCAATTTTGTTTCAATTGGTTTTGGGTGAAGCAAATATTTGAGGATCAAGTACTTCTTTCCCGAGTACTAACTTGTGGTTCATTATTTTTACTGTATTCCTAGATGTTGAATACTCCCTCCGTCCCATAATGTAAGGCACTAGTGTCAAAAAACGTCTTACATTAGGGGACGGAGGGAGTAACTTTTTTTTCTTTTCAATTTTACAGGAGATAATAGGAGTCTTCAACACTTTGGGCACTCCGAGAGTGCCGGGTCCTGGCTGGTGGCAACTAGTACTTCCGTGTAGAGTGGCAATGAATTTGTGCAGTTTGTAAGAATCCGCAGATCATTTATTTGTAGACCAGGCATCGGTTGCAAAGGAGGCAACGGCAAGTGGAGGGACGTTTTTCCGGATGCCTCACATTCCCAACACATTGCACACCCATCTAACCCCTCCTGTTTTCCTGTCATTCCCATTTATCACTTTCTTCTTTGCATGTCTTAGTCTCATTTGTGTCGGTTTGGCGGCTTCAAATTGAGAAGTAGAGCTAGATAAGATGGGTAGTAGACTAAAGGTGAGAGTGCTCATCAATTGGATATATACTCAGCTGGATTTGGAAGTATGAAGAGTAACCATATACTTAATATATACGTGTAAATGGTGTGGGCCCGTGTTAAGGTACTCATATTTTGTAGTGCAAAAAAGATCTCACCTGTGTGCTACAACTCGTCAATGATCTCTTGCTCTGATAAAGCAGAGCATAGGTATCTGAGTGGCAACAGTGATATCTCAACTCATCAATGGTTTCTTGTTTCCATTCCATCTCCATGAACGTAGAAATAAACCCGCAGACACTTGCAGAGTTCTTTTTCTCATTGCTCTGCAGTAAACCTGCAGACACTTGTCAATCGATTCAATGGTATTTTCATTTTTCCAGTAATTTTAATAGCCGAGGACTACCCAAATGCATCCATGTTAACTCTTGTGGCGATTAGTCTTAGGTGTTGGCTATCGTGACAGAGCTATCAAACTTGGGCCGAAACCAAAAGTTGTTTTGGCACGTCAAAACATGCTACGTTCATACATGGGGTGTGATGGACCACATCCCCTTACTTTTCTCTCTTGGTTGTTTTCCAAGATCAGTTCCAGCAATTAAATCATAATGATATACTCGGTTGTTGACAACACCAGTGGCAGTTACGTTTCAGGCACTGTAATGAGAATGAACATACATCACTATCCTCTTTAGGGAGAGAGAAACAGATGGTTTTTCAAAAGAAACTTTATAGCATTGAGTTCCATGGGTAGGAAGTATGGATTCATATACAACCATGAGTATTTCAAGTTATTTGAGGGCTTCTCTTTGTTGTTTTGTTTTCTTAACAAAATATATTTAGTTTTAATTATAATTTGCTAGAACTAATAATATTGGATTTCCAATTAAATAAACAACAGAGAAGGTAGTCTACTTTTGTAACCACCACATCAAAATCGACGGTGCACTAAGCAGGTCCACTCTAGTAGGAAAGAAGTACCCATTGCTGGCTGATCGTCTGAACAATTGTAGTTACTACTCCCTCCGTTTCAAAATAGATGACCCAACTTTATACTAACTCTAACTTTGTACCAAAGTTAGTATAAAGTTAGGTCATCTATTTTAAAACAGAGGGAGTATTAGCTAATCAAGTCAGAGTAGGTGGCCGAAAAGCTTCTTGCCGGTGCCCCCAAAAGCAAAGCACATACTTTAGGGAGAAAATCAACTTGTAAAGCTCAAAAAGTAAATAAAGACACATGTGAATTGTCTAGTCAATTTTGTTATTGTAAATGTTTACGGGGAAAATTATTTTTTGGCCAGGCTTATCATCTAAATATTCGCTTATGAGCACTAGTTTTGTTTTGTGGCGCCTCAGATCTGTTTCCCTTCGAACATTTACAGACATGACGATTTTCATATCTATTTTTCTGGATCTTTTGATAACAGAAAATTATTTTCTCTGGAAGTATGTCGTTGAGACACATTTGGCAGTTTTCCTTTTCTAATTTTCTTCCCGTAGCCTAGAGTCCAGACACGACTTTCTCTCTTATACGTTCTTTTTTTTCTGTACTAAGCTAGTTGCTGATGACATTACCAGTTAGAATATTTCCACTCCCAAAAGTACTGCAGCATGCTCCGGCTTCAAGTTTTAGTTAAACCAAGTGTTTCAAGATGCCTCACATTCCTAATGAACTACAGATGCACTTCCACTAACTTCTTCTAGTTGCCATTCCTCTACTCTCTCTGAAGGCTCTCAACTCAATTCTTGTTTATCTAGGAGCTGCTTGCTTGATAAGAACTAATAAATGAGGTGGGAGGAAGACTACTGTAAAAAAATGGGTATGCAACTATTGTGCAGGAGAAGGGATTGCATCCTTCCTTATATAAAGGCACGTGCCATAGGCCGAGAGCTTTTTCCTCTTTTCAAAAAATAAATAAAATAAAGGTACGTGTACAAGAAAATAAAGTTTAGACATATGTGTGCTTCAACTTAACAGTGGCTGCAGTGACACCTCTGACAAAAGTGGATGAGAGATATTTCTTGAACGATATGGATGAGGTAAAAGAAATGAGAAAGAGAAAAATTCACTGTACGTCATTAAACTTGAGCCGGGTGACAGTTTGGTACCACTACTTCAAAATATCCTAACTACAGTCCAAGTACTTGCGCACAGGGTTCACTTTAGTCCATTTGTACGATTTCATGTACGTATTTGCTGACTTGGCCGAGTCAGCGGCCGCCAGCTCGCTTTGACCGGCACCTGGTCGATACTAGGGTGAATACTAGTCGATCCGCGGGGGGGTTTGCAAAAACGCCATGACATTAAACCAGCCCACCTGGTCGGACTGCACCAGCTCGCTGTCTCCCTCTCCTCCCGCACCCGCTCGTTGTCTCCTCTCCTCCCGCACCCTCTCTGCTCGTCCTTGCTGCCGGTTTGTCACCCGCTCGCCGTTGGAGTTGCTATGCCCCGGTTTGTCACCACGTAGAAGCAAGAACGTATTTAGCCTGACTGGCCGAGGGGCAAGCAGCAGTGCCTCACACTGCGCCTGCGCGACCTCGGCTGCACGTCTGCCGCCGCGTCGCGGGGCCACGCGCCCGTCGCTGCCTCGGCCTCCGTGCGCCCGGCCCCGGAAGCGTTGGAGGAGGGGGGAGGAGGAGGAGGAGGACTGGCGCGAGAGCCGGCGGCGGCGGAGGCAGAGGAGGAGGGAGAGAAGGGACGTGGGTGGCGGGCTGGGTGCAGGTGCTCTAAAACATATTTGACGAGGGAGAGAAGGGACGTATATTTATATTGGACGAAAAAATCTGAAAGTTTTATCCCAGATTCTAGATAGAAAGCTTTGCTCTGCTGTGGAAGTTTGAAGTTCAAAACATGTTCTATGTGAGAGAAACAAAAAAGAGAAATGTGTTTGCCTGAATCGCGATGCGAAAAATGGATGGTTAGGATAGACGGGCTGGGTGCAGGTGCTCTAAAACATATTTTCCCCACTTTGTGTCTCCCCGTGCTGAAACTTTGAACGAATTTCCAACAGAATCTCCATCCTGTTCTGAACCGACTTCTGATTTCCGTTTGACAGGTCCGCCGAGCAGCGGGCGCGCAGGGTCACCATGCGGGAGCACATCGTAGGTGGTTTCAGACTATCAGGGGGTCCATGCTCAATCTTATGCTACTAGTAGCCATCATATGTAGCCCATGGTCGATAACATGAACTACGAGGTATCCCCTACCGCCCTCCACAATGTGCAGCAGATTTCAGTTTGCACACCATCATCTTGCTCAAGTCTACATTGTCTCTCAACCACATCGTTTACAGGAGCTACTCGCGCTGGAGGACAGGATCGGCTACGTAAGCACAGGGCTGCACGAAGACGAGATCGTCCGCGGCCTTAGGGTTGGCAAACACCTGCCATTCGACCGCAAGCATTTATCAACAGAGACGGAGCGGAGCTGCAGCATTTGCCAAGTTTGACGATGAACTTGCTCCTTTCGATTCAGTCCCCATGTCACATCGGCATCGGCTCTTCAGAAAGACACAGTCATGGTTTTCTTTCACTAAGCCATGACGAGACCCCCGGAGCCACCCTCGCCTCTGCGGTGGTCGGCGACGTTCTCGTCGGCTCCTCGCGACGGCAGGACGGACTAGCGCCCCGGAACCCTCTTCCTCGACCAGCCACACAACTTTTTCTTCCTACGGGATGATGGAGGGAAGATCGTAGAGGGAAGACTGCTGCGAGAGAAGGAATGGATCTCGCTTGGAACTGAGATGGTGCTATTGGACTGCCTCATTCACGTTGGCCACCGGGTGTTCCCGGCGCGGCGCAGGCTCACCTTGGTGCCGGGTGCCATTGATCCTAAGCTCTGGTTCGGCGGCAAAGTCGCCTGCTGCGGGATCGCGTTTTGAGCCCCTGGCCATGGGCGAAGTCGCTGATCTGCCTGAAGCGGAGGGGGTGGGGGTCCAGGCGGCAAATATGGTCCTTTCCCAAGAAGATCATGATGAAGAGGGCGGTCCTTGGACCTCCGTGTCTCGCCGGAAGAAATCAAAGGAGGAGCTATTGCAGGAATTTTGGAACGACGTCGGTTTTCCGACGCCGGCGTCGCGAGTATGGGAACGTCGGGGTTCCGCGTCCCCGGAGACATCGGCCGGTCAGGAGTGCCTGGGTTCGTCTCATGAGCCGTCCGCTCGGGCTCGGCCAGATGGAGCGCCGAAATCGCCAAAGCCGTCGCCGGCGACACCAAGGCAGCGCCGAGGGGTATGCATCAAGCCTTGGAGAGGGCCACTCCCCCGTCCGCTGATCACGCCGCCGGTGGCGCTGGCCGCATTCATGCCGGATGCGCTGGCCGATCCGTCATCTTCGGCGGAGCAAAGTTAAGGGACCGTAACGCTCGCGGCAACGCATGCATGCAACGATCATGCATCCGGTCAAACAACGCTTCGTCCCATGGGCCTTTTGCATGCTGAAGGGCCCAGCAAGGGCCAGGCTGCTCGTTTGGGACTTACTATCAGAAGGGCCGATGTAGGCTTCAGCATGGTCGTCATGTATCGTTTGACCAACCTCATGACCAAACTTGTATCCCATTCTCTGTAGTTTTTGGTGAATAAAATTTGGTCGTTTGCTCAAAAAAAATCAGAAGGGCTGACATATTTCTTCGCCAAACGCATCTACGCCCTAATACTGCCTCCGTCTGCGTGCCGCCAACATACGCTGCTGCCCTGCGCTGGCCATCGCCGCAGGTCATGGCTGGCCGGAACGGCAACGCGCCTAAGGGGCCTCCCCTGGCCGGAGTTGCGACGCCGAACCCCGGGCCACCCGCCGGCTTTGGTGCTACTGCCGGACCCTTCCGCTTCGATGCTTCGTCATCGTCTGCCCATCCTTCCGGCCAGCGAGCTGCTCCGACAGCGCCGACACCGGTTGTCTTTGGGGCCGGCAACACGGCTGCGCCGGACGCTACTGCTCGCCGCAACAAGACCAAGCGCGGGGGGAGGGGGGGGGGGCGTGATGCTGCCGTTGTCCCCCCGCCTGCGCGACCTCCTCCGATATTCCCGCTGCCTGCTACGTTGCCCGCTCCCACCAAGCATGTTCCTGAGGCTCGAGACACTGCTCCGGTGGTTGTGCCCTCCGCTGAAGGCCTGAAGCCACTGGACGTGGGCCGAAAGGAAAACGAACTGGTCTTTGGTGTTTCAAATGTCGTTCAGATGATCATCTTTCCAAGGATAGCATGGTGATACGTCTCCGTCGTATCTACTTTTCCAAACACGTTTGCCCTTGTTTTGGACTCTAACTTGTATGATTTGAATGGAACTAACCCGGACTAACGCTGTTTTCAGCAGAATTGCCATGGTGTTGTTTTATGTGCAGAAAACAAATATTCTCGGAATGACCTAAAACTCTACGGAACATCATAGAAAAAACAATAAAAAATCCTCGCCAAAGATGAAGACCAGGGGGCCCACACCCTTCTCACGAGGGTGGGGGCACCCCTGGAAACCCTCCGACGCCAACTCCAACTCTATATATTTGCTTTCGGAGAGAGAAAAATCAGAGAGAAGAAATCATCGCGTTTTACGATACGGAGCCGCCGCCAAGCCCTAAAACCTCTCGGGAGGGCTGATCTGGAGTCCGTTCAGGGCTCCGGAGAGGGGGATTCGTCGCCGTCGTCATCATCAACCATCGTCCATCACCAATTTCATGATGCTCACCGCCGCGCGTGAGTAATTCCATCGTAGGCTTGCTGGACGGTGATGGGTTGGATGAGATTTATCATGTAATCGAGTTAGTTTTGTTAGGGTTTGATCCCTAGTATCCATTATGTTCTGAGATTGATGTTGCTATGACTTTGCTATGCTTAATGCTTGTCACTAGGGACCGAGTGCCATGATTTCAGATCTGAACCTATTATGTTTTCATGAATATATGTGAGTTCTTGATCCTATCTTGCAAGTCTATAGTCACCTACTATGTGTTATGATCCGGCAACCCCGAAGTGACAATAATCGGGACCACTCCCGGTGATGACCATAGTTTGAGGAGTTCATGTATTCACTATGTGCTAATGCTTTGTTCTGGTTCTCTATTAAAAGGAGGCCTTAATATCCCTTAGTTTCCAATAGGACTCCGCTGCCACGGGAGGGTAGGACAAAAGATGGCATGCAAGTTATTTTCCATAAGCACATATGACTATATACGGAATACATGCCTACATTACATTGATGAATTGGAGCTAGTTCTATGTCACCCTATGTTATGACTGTTACATGATGAACCGCATCCGGCATAATTATTCATCACTGATCCGGTGCCTATGAGTTTTCCATATATTGGTTCTCGTTAATTTACTTTCCCGCTGCTACTGTTACAATCACTACAAAATACCAAAAACATTACTTTTGTTGTCTTTACTTTTGTTGCCGCTACCACCACTATCATATTACTTTGCTACTAAACACTTTGCTACAGATGCTAAGTTTCTAGGTGTGGTTGAATTGACAAGTCAGCTGCTAATACTTGAGAATATTCTTTGGCCCCCCTTGTGTCGAATCAATAAACTTGGGTTGAATACTCTACCCTCGAAAGCTGTTGCGATCCCCTATACTTGTGGGTTATCAAGACTAATTTCTGGCGTCGTTGCCGGGGAAGCATAGCTCTATTCTTTGAGTCACTTGGGATTTATATCTGTTGGACACTATGAAGAACTTGAGAGATCCAAAAACCAAGATCTATCCCTCAACTACGAGGGGAGGTAAGGAACTGCCATCTAGCTCTGCACTTGATTCACCTTCTGTTATGAGTAAGTTTGCGACACCTGCACCTACACCTGCTTCTGCTATTCGTTCTGATATGTCGCATGTTATTGATGATGCCACTTCTGCTATGCATGATACTTATGATGAAACTGTTTCTATGCCTGACACTACTGTGCCCCTTGGTGAATTTCTTGATGAACAAATTGCTAGGGCTAGAGAAAAAGAAATTATTGAATCTGAATACGATGATGATAGTGAAGATGAAAATATGCCTGTTATTCCTGAGGGTTATCTTTTTGATATGGAATCTTCTGCCGCTATTTTAGCTTGCAGAGATAGATATGAGCTTAAGAGGTTATTAATTAAATGGAACAAAGAATCACTTAGAGATAAAATGAGACCCGACCCTGCTTTTGCTACTTCACCTATGTGTTCCTGATAAAGATTATGAATTCTCTGTTGATCCTGATATAATTACTTTGGTTGAATCTGATCCGTTTTATGGCTATGAATCTGAAACTGTTGTGGCACATCTTACTAAGTTATATGATATAGCCGCCTTGTTTACTAATGATGAGAGATCACGTTACTTTTATATACTCAAAATATTTCCATTCTCATTAAAGGGTGATGCTAAGATATGGTTTAATTCTCTTGATCCTGGTTGTGTGCGTAGTCCCCAGGATATGATTTATTACTTCTCTGCTAAATATTTCCCAGCTCTTAAGAAACAAGCTGCTTTGAGGGAAATATACAACTTCGTGCAAATTAAAGAAGAGAGTCTCCCACAAACTTGGGGGAGGCTTCTCAAGTTACTTAATGCTTTGCCTAATCATCCTCTTAAGAAACCTGAAATACTTGATATCTTTTATAATGGACTAACTAATGCTTCCAGAGATTACCTGGATAGTTGTGCTGGTTCTCTTTTCAGGGAAAGAACACTGGATGAAGCTGAAATTCTATTGAATAATATGTTGACAAATGAAAATAATTGGGCACCTCCTGAGCCAGCTCATGAGCCAACTCCCGCTCCAATTACTGAGTCTATTCCTAAACCAACTCCGAAGAAGAGAGGTGTTTTATTTCTTAGTCCCAAAGATATGCAAGAGGCAAAGAAATCTATGAAAGAAAAAGGTATTAAAGCTGAAGACATTAAGAATTTACCTCCTATTGAAGAAATACATGGTCTTAATATACCGCCTGTTGAAGAAACATATGATCTTAATTCTTTATTTACTGAAGAACCTCCTGATTCCGATATCCCGACACAGGCAGTAAAGGTAAATTCTCTCTATAGATTTGATGAAGGTGATATCCCTCACTATAAGCCTACTAGGCAATGCTTTGATGAGTTTGATAATTTTATTGTCAAACAAGAAAATTTCAATGCTTATTTTGGTAGACAATTGAAATATGATTCCGATATGCTTAAATACTTGGGTGATTATATGGCTAATATTAAAGGTGAACTTAAACTTGTTAGCAAACATGCTTCTATGGTTACCACTCAAGTAGAACAAGTACCTAAGGCTCAAAAAGAAGTGCTAAATGAAATGAATAGTAAGAAAAATGATTATGCTGTTAGAGTGGCTACTAGAACTGGTAGAATGACTCAGGAACCTTTGTATCCTGAAGGCCACCCTAAGAGAATCGAGCAAGATTCTCAGAAAAATAATATTGATGTTCCTAGTTCTTCTAAAAAGAAGAAGAAGAAAAATGATAGAACTGTGCAAACTTCTAGTGAACCTATTGCTGAACCACCTGATAATCCAAATGATATTTCTATGTTTGATGCTGAAACACAATCTGGTAATGAACATGAACCTAGTAAAAATATTAATGATGATGTTCATGATGATGCTCAACCTAGTAATGATAATGATGTAGAAATTGAACCTGCTGTTGATCTTGATAACCCACAATCAAAGAATCAACGTTATGATAAAAGAGACTTTGTTGCTAGGAAACATGGTAAAGAAAGGGAACCATGGGTTCAGAAACCATGCCTTTTCCTCCGAAACTATCCAAGAAAAAGGATGATGAGGATTTTGAGCGCTTTACTGAAATGATTAGGCCTATCTTTTTGCGTATGAGATTAACTGATGTGCTCAAAACAAATCCTTATGCTAAATATATGAAGGATATCATTACTAATAAAAGAAAGATACCAGAAGCTGAAATTTCCACCATGCTTGCTAATTATACTTTTAAGGGTTGAATACCAAAGAAACTTGGAGACCCCGGAGTACCTACTATACCTTGCTCCATTAAAAAGAATTATATTAAAACTGCTTTATGTGATCTTGGAGTCGGTGTTAGTGTTATGCCTCTCTCTTTATATCGTAGACTTGACTTGAATAAGCTGACACCTACTGAAATATCTTTGCAAATGGCTGATAAATCAACTGCTATACTTATCGGTATCTGTGAGGATGTGCCTGTTGTGGTTGCAAACGTTACTATTTTAACGGACTTTGTTATTCTTGATATTCTCGAGGATGATAGTATGTCTATTATTCTTGGAAGACCTTTTCTTAATACTGCAGGGGCTGTTATTGATTACAACAAAGGCAATGTCACTTTTCATGTCAATGGTAATGAGCTCACGGTACACTTTCCGAGGAAACAACCTCAAGTTCATAGTATCAATTCTATTGGAAAAATTCCATCGATTATAATTGGAGGTTTTGAATTTCCTCTTCCTACTGTCAAGAAGAAATATGATATACTTATTATTGGGGATGTGCATATCCCCGTTGAGGTAACTTAGTGTTATTTGAAATTTCTCTGGTTTCATGATTATCAGAATGAGTTTGTTAACAAGACTTGATCAACCTTGTTAGTGGATTCTTTTTGATGAGCATGAGATGGATGAAACTAGAAGCACAACCTTCTGTACCCTCTTTATACTTTCTGATATTTATATTAAATAAAGTAAAAACAATATTTTCTGTCTGTTTCCTGACTTAACCGTGCAATATAAAATTATCCTGAAAATAAAAGTCCTCAGAATGACATGCCAATTTAATATGATTTTTTTGGGAATATTTGAGGATTTACTGTGCAAAAATTACCGCGGGAGGAGCTGCCACCTGGCCACGAGGGTGGTGGGTGTGGCCCCCCTCTAGGGCGCGCCCCCCTGCCTCGTGGGCCCACGGTGGCCCTCCTCCACTTATCCCAGCACCCATCTTCTTCCTCTATCTCACACAAACCCGAAAAACCAACTCAAGCACGAGTTCCAGCCACTTTTGTTGTGATTTTCGATCTCCTTGCGCAAAGCACCTCCTGCAAAACTGCTTGGGGAGATTGTTCCTTGGTATGTGACTCCTCCATTGGTCCAATTAGTTTTTGTTCTAGTGCTTTATTCTTTGCAAATTTGTGCTGCATAGGTGACCATGTTCTTGAGCTTGCATGTCAAATTTATATGGTTCCAAGTAGTTCTAATGCTTGATATAGGCTCTAGGCACTTGTAGTAGTAGTTGCTATCAATATTATTGAAGTTTGTTTACTTTTATTTTGAAGTTACTAGAAATTTCAGAATTTTTCAGAGAAAAACAATATGTTTAGGAAGATGTTCCAAGGTGGTTCCTCTAAGAAGCAAGGACCCAGGATTGCTATGTGCGATGCTGACGAGGATCCACCAAGAGACGCTCCAGTACGGCCTTGCGAATGGCCGTCGGAAAATTTTATGGACCGTGCGGGAATTAAAGAAGAATTCAAAGCATATTTGTGCAATGCCGGTCTTGAAGATTTTGAGGCTAACAAATGCCCCCAGTATCATGATCTCACAAGTTCATTTGTGAGGAGGTTTGAGTATTCATCTTCGCGTAATTCTCCTTCAGTCATGTTTGATCTTTATGAAAAATCTTATAACATGGACCTAGAGGATTTCACTCTTGCATGCAAACTTCCATCATGGGGTAGTGTTAGGGATCCCCCTAAATCTGAATTTAGAAACTTTCTTGCTAGTATAACTGTGGGGGAATCTAGAGATATAACGCAGGCTACCATAGGGAGCATTCACTTTCCTGCTATACATTATTTTGCTCTCTTCATTGGTAGATGCATAAATGCTAAGGATGAAGCATGTCACATGTGTGTCCCTGATCTTAGCATTCTTAGGAGTGCTGTGTTAGGAGACCAATCTTATCATATGGGAGCCATTGTAGCTCGTAGGTTGCATCATAATAGACATAATGGGGATTTCTTTGGAGGAATTTATGCAACCCGCTTAGCTCATTTTCTTGAGATAGACATTCATGAGGGTGATGCGGAGTTGCCTCCTGCATATTTAGATTATGACTCTATGGCTTTGCACCAGTTTGTCGAGAGGCCTGAATCGCCTCTCTTATATCGTTTAATTTTTGATAAACGACGTATTTTCTGTATTACTCTCCCTGCTCCTGCCTTCTTTGATTCACAGACAAAAGGAAGATATGTTATTACCAGAGAGGAGGCAGAAGAGTATGAGAGGAGAGCGGAGGAAGCTCGACTCCACGCTGCAGCTCAGCAGGCGATAACTGCTGCACATCAGTATGATCCCAACTATTCCTCCTCATCACAGTACGACCCCAACAACTATTATTATGGATATCCGCCAGGCCAGCCGTGACCATAGACCAACTTAGGCCAAAAGCCTAAGCTTGGGGGAGTACGTATTTCTCACCGACATTACATTTATGTTCACACGCACTCATTGCTAGATGTCGGTGCTCATACTTTTTCACTGTAATATCCATGCTAGTTTATGTTCTTTTTCCTGCTTTCTTCTTGTGTGTTTGTTAAACCTTAAGAAAAATCAAAAAAATTAGTAGTAGTTTATTTTTCTGCTGTAGTAGTAATAATTAAAAAGAAAACCCAAAAATATTTCACGTTCTTCTTTTGCTTGTTGGGAGCTTTCCCGTGTAAATAGTTTTATTTATTTTATTTTCTTTGGGGGTCAGTAGGAGAAGACCATAATTAAATTGTTGAAGTGGCTCTTTTATGCATTATTGATTTAACCAAGCGCCCATATTGCCTTGTCTTCTCCTGTTTATTGAATGCTCGCAGATTCCAGCTTAGTCCAATGCACGTGCACTCTTATTATTATTCACACCGTTCGGTCGTGCAAGTGAAAGACAATTATGATGATATATGATGGACTGACTGAGATGAGAAAAGCCGGTATGAACTCGACCTCTTTTGTTTTTGTAAATATTATGAGTCCCTCGTTCTTGATTCAGCTTATTATGAATAAACATGTTTGCAATGACAATTAGAGATCATAGTTGCTTGTGCCATGCTTGATTAGCTATGAGTTATAATGATTTACCTTGTATGCCCACATGCTATTGAGATGATTATGATGTGGTATGATGGGGTGGTATCCTCTTTTGAATGATTTAAGTGATTTGACTTGGCACATGTTCACGCATGTAGTTGAAACAAAATCAACATAGCCTTCACAATATTTATGTTCATGGTGGATTATATCCTACTCATGCTTGCATCCAATGTTTATTAATTTTAATCCATGTACATGGCTGTTGTCGCTCTCTAGTTGGTCGCTTCCCAGTCTTTTGCTAGCCTTCACCTGTACTAAGCGGGAATACTTCTTGTGCATTCAATCCCTTAAACCCCAAAGTTATTCCAGATGAGTCCACTATACCTTCCTATATGCGGTATCTACCCGCCGTTCCATGTAAATTTCTATGTGCCAAACTCTAAACCTTCAAATAAACATTCTGTTTTGTATGCTCGAATAGCTCATGTATCAACAAAGGCTGTCCTTATCTTCCGTGTTAGGCGGGTTATTCTCAAGAGGAGTGGACTCCGCTCCTCACTCACGAGAAAATGGCTGGTCACCGGGATGCCCAGTCCCATGCTTTATGCAAACTAAATCAAAATTAATTGCAAACAAAACTCCCCCTGGGACCTGGTGTATGTTGGAGGCACTCGTTGTTTCGAGCAAGCCATGGATTGATGCTTGTTGGTGGAGGGGGAGTATAAACTTTACCATTCTGTTTGGGAACCGCCTATAATGTGTTTAGCATGGAAGATATCACCATCTCTTAGTTGTTACGTTGACAATGAAAGTATACCGCTCAAAATACAATTTATCTCTATTTCAAAACCGAGCCCTGGCACCTCTACAAATCCCTGCTTCCCTCTGCGAAGGGCCTATCCATTTACTTTTATGATGAGTCATCACCCTCTTATTAAAAAGCACTAGCTGGAGAGCACAACCGTCATTTGCATTCATCACTGTTAATTTATATTGGGTATGACTATGATTGGATCTCTTTTACCATGAATTACAATGTCTAGTCAGTCCTTGATCTTTAAAGGTGCTCTGCATTTATGTTTTGCGGTCTCAGAAAGGGCTAGCGAGATACCATCTTGTTATATCATATTATGATTGTTTTGAGAAGTGTTGTCATCCGAGATTTATTATTATGACCTGCTATTTGATTATGCTATTGATATGAGTAATTGTGAGACCTGAGAATTATTGCAAATGTGGTTAGTTATGATCTATGCTAAAAACTTGAATGCTGGCTTGACATAGTTACAACAACAAGAGCAAACAGAGTTTGTAAAAGTTTTTTTCTTTCTTTCTTTCAGTTTGTCAACTGAATTGCTTGAGGACAAGCAAGGGTTTAAACTTGGGGGAGTTGATACGTCTCCGTCGTATCTACTTTTCCAAACACTTTTGCCCTTGTTTTGGACTCTAACTTGTATGATTTGAATGGAACTAACCCGGACTGACGTTGTTTTCAGCAAAATTGCCATGGTGTTGTTTTATGTGCAGAAAACAAATATTCTCGGAATGACCTGAAACTCCACGGAACATCTTAGAAAAAACAATAAAAAATCCTCGCCAAAGATGAAGACCATGGGGCCCACACCCTTCTCACGAGGGTGGGGGCGCCCCCCTAGGGCGCGCCCCCTACCTCGTGGGCCCCCTGGAAACCCTCCGACACCAACTCCAACTCTATATATTTGCTTTCGGAGAGAAAAAAAATTAGAGAGAAGAAATCATCGCGTTTTACGATATGGAGCCGCTGCCAAGCCCTAAAATCTCTCGGGAGGGCTGATCTGGAGTCCGTTCAGGGCTCCGGAGAGGGGGATTCGCCGCTGTCGTCATCATCAACCATCCTCCATCACCAATTTCATGATGCTCATCGCCGTGCGTGAGTAATTCCATCATAGGCTTGCTAGACGGTGATGGGTTGGATGAGATTTATCATGTAATCGAGTTAGTTTTGTTAGGGTTTGATCCCTAGTATCCATTATGTTCTGAGATTGATGTTGCTATGACTTTGCTATGCTTAATGCTTGTCACTAGGGCCCGAGTGCCATGATTTCAAATCTGAACCTATTATGTTTTCATGAATATATGTGAGTTCTCTATCCTATCTTGCAAGTCTATAGTCACCTACTATGTGTTATGATCTGGCAACCCCGAAGTGACAATAATCGGGACCACTCCCGGTGATGACCATAGTTTGAGGAGTTCATGTATTCACTATGTGCTAATGCTTTGTTCTGGTTCTCTATTAAAAGGAGGCCTTAATATCCTTTAGTTTCCAATAGGACCCCGCTGCCACGGGAGGGTAGGACAAAAGATGTCATGCAAGTTCTTTTCCATAAGCACGTATGACTATATACGAAATACATGCCTACATTACATTGATGAATTGAAGCTAGTTCTGTGTCACCCTATGCTAGAACTAATAATATTGGATTTCCTATTAAATAAAAAATAGAGAAGCTAGTCTACTTTTGTAACCACCAAATCAAAATTGACGGTGCACTAATCAGGTCCAGTCTACTAGGAAAGAAGTACCCATTGTTGGCTGATTGTCTGAACAATTGTAGTTACTACTCCCTCCGTTTCAAAATAGATGACCTAACTTTATACTAACTCTAACTTTGTACCAAAGTTAGTATAAAGTTAGGTCATCTATTTTGAAACGGAGGGAGTATTAGCTAATCAAGTCAGAGTAGGTGGCCGAGAAGCTTCTTGCCGGTGCCCCCAAAAGCAAAGCACATACTTTAGGGAGAAAATCAACTTATAAAGCTCAAAAAGTGAATAAAGACACATGTGAATTGTCTAGTCAATTTTGTTATTGTAAATGTTTACGGGGAAAATTATTTTTTTGGCCATGCTTATCATCTAAATATTCGCTTATGAGCACTAGTTTTTTTGTGGCGCCTCAGATCTGTTTCCCTACGAACACTTACAGACATGACAATTTTCATATCTATTTTTCTGGATCTTTTGATAACAGAAAATTATTTTCTGTGGAAGTATGTCGTTGAGAGACATTTGGCAGTTTTCCTTTTCTGATTTTCTTCCCGTAGCCTAGAGTTTAGACACGACTTTCTCTCTTATACGTTCTTTTTCTTCTGTACTAAGCTAGTTGCTGATGACATTACCAGTTAGAATATTTTCACTCCCAAAAGTACTGCTGCAAGCTCCGGCTTCAAGTTTTGGTTAATCCAGGTGTTTCAAGATGCCTCCCATTCCTAATGAACTACAGATGCACTTCCACTAACTTCTTCTAGTTGCCATTCCTCTACTCTCTCGGAAGGCTCTCAACTCAGTTATTGTTTATCTAGGAGCTGCTTGCTTGATAAGAACTAATAAATGAGGTGGGAGGAAGACTACAGTAACAAATTGGGTATGCAACTATTGAGCAGGAGAAGGAATTGCATCCTTCCTTATATAAAGGCACGTGCCATAGGCCGAGAGCGTCCTCCTCTTTTCAAAAAATAAATAAAATAAAGGCACATGTACAAGAAAATAAAGTTTAGACATACGTGTGCTTCAACTCAACAGTGGCTGCAGTGACACATCTGACAAAAGTGGATGAGAGATATTTCTTGAACAATATGAATGAGGTGAAAGAAATGAGAAAACTAATTGTTGGCCCAACCTATTACAAGTCCAGAAGCAGTCTTGGCCAGAATAAAAGTTTTCGATACGTTGGCCCAACTTGTTACAAGTACTTCTTTTCTGCAAATTAACTTTTTACAAGTATAAAGGTTTATTACAGTTTTGCTGATTCTCATCTACCTCAGGTGTCATATATTTTTACACAGAACTTCGCGGACATTTTTTATTGTTATATATTTTTTAAGCACTGACCGTAGAAAAATTGTTCTATGGTATTTTCATTAATAAGTTATAAACAAAGTACATGAGCGAAATCTAACATCAACCAATACCAGTTTTATAAAACATGGAAATTAACAGTGAAGGTCTATCCAGTCCCTAATCCTTTGCGCTTTTGCTTGCTTAGCTCTGATTTGCACTGCTGTGAGCCCTTCCTGAAGATAGTAAGTCCAACTTTGCACATGTGAAGCAGCATGTCTGAAAATTTTATCGTTTCTGACCGACCAAGTACCCCAACAGCCCATGATGATAATTTCTAAGGAAATACTGTGGGGCAGTTGCTGAATAGCCAATTGGATATCATCAATAACTAAGATACCTCTGTTCCTATTCGGGATGATCCTGTCCCAACAAAGCAAGGCGAATGGACAATCCCAGAATAAATGCAAGTTTGTTTCCTCAGTATTGTCTGCATAGAGCACACAATTGTAGCTGTCCAAGACCATTGATTTTCTATGAAGTAGATTCCTGGAGTTAACTCTATCATGGAGAAGCAGCCAAAAGAATATCTGGTGCCTCAAATGACAAGTTGTTTTCCAAATATCATGGAACAATGAGTGTACTTTAGAAGGTCCCATCATGTGTGCATACATTTGGATAGAAGAATATCCTCTACAACAGCCAGTAATAGTCCATCTATCATTTCCTTGCATGTCATTTCTCCCTTGTAAACATTCTTGTAGAGAATTGAACTACATAAAAGCCTGCTGGGATAAAGGTGTATGAAAATGGGATGCCAAATCTTCAGTGTTCAGAATTTGCTGCAGAGAAACATTGTTATTGTTTCTAAAGGAGCTAAGCTCAGGGAATTTGTTGAGGAGTGGCTGGTCCCACCAGCAGTCTGACCAGAAAAGGGTTGTGTTACCAAAATGACCTGAGGAAACAACAAATGCTTTGTAGCGAGGCAACAGTTTGAGCATAGTTTTCCACCAAAAGGAGGCCACCATTCGATCTCCAGGCAATGAGTTGTGGTAGTAAGTTTCCCAAATGATATTCACCCAAGGAATATTCTCTTTGTTAAGGAATTTGTGCACTTGTTTCATGAGCAGAGCCTAGTTGTGCACCTCAATATTTAAGATACCCAAACCCCCATTAGACTTGGGTTGGCAGGCAGTGCTCCAAGCAATCAGAACCGCTCCTCTGTCTTGAGAACCATATTTCCTCCAAAAACAGTTTCTGAAATAACTTTGAAGTTGATTAACCACTGTAATTTGAATCTGAAGGGAGCACATGCAATAAATGGGCAGACTGAAGAAGACTAATTTAATGAGTGTAAGCTTATCACCAGTAGAAAGCAAAGTTAAGTAGCTCAGCAGCCTAGTTTCCACTCTTTTCAGTAGAGGCAGATAATCTTCAACCCTTGGTTTGCTGAGGCTGAGAGGAAGGCCTAAATACCGCAGTGGTAATGTACCAATCTGACATCCCAACAGGTCAGAGAGAAATTGCATCTTGTCCTCAGGAGTATTGATTGAAATCATGGTGGACTTGGCATAATTAACTTTGAGGCTAGTGTATGCAGCAAAGTGAAGCAAAAGGTTCTTGATGTTGTGTAGCTGTGTAGCCTCTGCATTTGCTATCAAAATGGTATCATCGGCATATTGAATAATGGGATAATCCTGGCTAGACTGCTGTATCAATGGTGCTGTGATTAGGTCATTTCTTGTTGCCTCATTCAACATTGTTTGTAAGATATCTGTAGCAATGACAAAGATGAGGGGAGACAGAGGGTCTCCTTGTCTTACTCCACATTTGCATAAAAATTTCTTGCCTGGTACCCCATTAAGTAGCACAGAAGAAAATCCAGTACTGTATATCATCTTAATCCACTGAATCCATCTACTTCCAAAACCTTTAGCTTCTAGAATTTCCAAGATGGTATCATGATTAAGCATATCAAATGCCTTCTCAAAGTCCAACTTCAGGAGGATGAGTTCTTTGTTTGACTGTTTGCATTGATGAATATATTCATATGACCAAGCTAGACAGTCCTGAATGCATCTATTAAACAGAAAACCATACTGATTCTGGTGCACTAAGGAGAGGATTACTTTCTGCAGTCTATTAGCCAACAACTTGGTGATAATCTTCAAAGTGCAATTCAAAAGAGAGATAGGTCTAAAATCATTTGGCAGAATAGCAGCATCTTTCTTAGGAATGAGTGTGATGAAAGAGTAATTTATGCTCTGAAGGTTGAGAGTCCCCTTGTGAAAATCATCTATTAATCTATAGAAATCTGGTGCAATGATGTCCCAGCAAACCTTAAGAAATTTGGCATTAAAACCATCTGGGCCTGGGGACTTATCTGCAGGCATGTGTTTAATCACATCATCAATTTCCTCTTTGGTGAAAGGGAGTTCCAATTCAGAGAGATCCAGAGGTTGTTGGAGCAGAGTGTGTAGCAACAGAGGGTTTTCAGGTTTGGAAGCAGAACCCATCCTGTTTTTAAAAGCTCTGTATAGAATAGATGCTTTGGCTTGGTGCTCTTGATGTTCAAAACCATCCTCATCCCTTAAAACAGCAATGTGGTTATTTCTGTGCTTGATTGTGGCTTTAGCTTGGAAGTACTTGGTGTTTGCTTCACCCATTCTAATCTTTCTAATGGTAGCTCTCTGCTTCCAATAAATCCTTTGATGCTCATTAATCTCTCTCAAATGTTCAATTAGGATAAGTCTACCATTTGCTTCCTCGGTAGATAAATCTCTGTACTCCACAATAACATCATAACATAGGATCATGAAGTTAGTGTTCTCAATGGTGGCCTTCAAATTTGATATGTTCCTAGCCCAAATTGTCAGGCCCTTCCTTAGCCTCTTGAATTTAGCAGCAATACATTTGGCACTATCCACTTCCTGAACATCTTATTCCCAAATTTGTTTCACTACCTCTTTAAATTGTGCATGTTTAGTCTAGTAGTTTTCAAACCTGAAGATCTGTGATTTAGGGATTGAGGTACCAATCTTGATAAGAATAGGAGTATGATCAGAGGTTGTTTTAGCAAGGGGGATGGCCAAAGTTGAAGGAAAAGAGAGAGCCCATGATTCAGATGTAAAGCACCAATCTAGCTTTTCTAGCAATGGTGCATCCCGCATATTACTCCAGGTGTAGTTTCTTCCCTTGAGAGGGATCTCAACCAATGCTTGCCTGCTTATTGCCTCATTGAATAGCAGCATGTCATTAATACTTCCTCCTTCCCTATTCCTGTTTTGAGGATACCTGATATAACTAAAGTCCCCAAGGATCATCCAATTCATCTCATCATCCATTTGGTAGTTCTGAAGCCAGTCTAGAAAGGAAGTTCTATCATCAGGATTACAAGGCCCATAGACATTAGTTAAGATCCAAAGAGAACCATCAAGTTTACATGTGAAATGGATTGATAAAGAGAAGGAATTTTGGTGGAAGATGTGACCAGAGAAGATGTTGTCATTCCAAAAAGTGAGGATTCCTCCAGAAGCACCAGAGGATGGAAGGAATTCAAACTTTGAAAGATTTTTAGGACAAAAGTTTCTGAGATAAGATTGATCAAAAATCTCTCTTTTTGTTTCCTGAATACATAGCACTGAGCAACCTGACTCATCAATCTTATTGGATATTGCATCCCATTTTTTTGGATCATTGAGGCCCATAATATTCCATTTAAAACGTTCCAATTTCTAGCCATGATCAAAAAGTAGAATAACCAATATTGATATGTAATTATATCTGGTAACTAAACCCCTGGGTAGAATGTAACTCACTCGGCCCACTGGCAACCATGTGACATGATTCAACTTAGAACAAAACAGACATGCAGATAAGCAGAAGGCAAGGAGGGTTCAAACTTAAGCAGACAACATTCAAACATATCTGTCTCATTCAGATAACACTACAAAAAAATACACTTCCGTGATGATACATGTTTGTCACATTAGGTCGTTTTTTTGTCATGCATGTACATCCATGACAAATTTATGACAGAATCAAGATAGTAATACCTGTGATGTCGTAGAAGTGTTCCATGATATTACCAAAATTATCATCACGGAAGTGTCCACTTCCATGACGATAAATCACGCGTCACAGAAGTGCTTTCGTCAAGGGTGACCGACACGTGGCATCCAACGTAACGGAACGCCGTTAAGCTATCAGGTCAGGTTTTGGATCCGATAACCCGTTAACAGCCCCGACCAATGGGGATTTTCCACGTGTAAAATCATCATTGGCTAGAGGAAACATGTGCCGGCTCATCGTTGGGACAGATGTCATCCACTCACTAGACAGAAGGCGCCTATGATACGTCGACACGTGGCACGGCCCAACAGTGGCCCATTCCTATGAAAAGGCCGGCCCATTTCACTTGGTCAAAAGCTGGCGGGCCGGCCCAGGGAAAGCCTGTTAACGGCCTGTTCGCATATAGCCCATTTACAGCCTGCTAATCCAAGGCCCGTTACGCCCTATCCAAATTAGGCCCAGTAGCGTCATCTGGGCCGTCCAATATGATTCCATCCCGTTTTCACTTCTGGCCCATGTATAGCCCGTGACGTCTTTCAGCCCATATGAGGCCCTTTGTAACTCTTGGCCCATTAGCGGCCCTGCTAAAACTGGCCCGTAATGAACAGTGTATTACTTTACACCCATTAACAGCCCGTGGTGAAACTGGCCCGTAATGAACAGTGTATCACTTTATACCCATTAACGGCCCGTTATTCCGTTGGGCCGTTTCCAGCCCAAGTTAACTTTCGGCCTTCTGAGGGCCCATTTATTCTTGGGCTCATTTGCAGCATTCGGTTACTTAGGCCCGTTACTGTCATTTTCTGTTTGTGGGCCAAATTCAGCCCGTCGTTACGGTCGGCCCGTTTGCGGACCGTTAGTCTGTTGGGCCATTTTCATAGCATCACCAAATACGGCCTATTAACGGCCCGTTATGGTCAGCCCATAAAACGTACGATTTCCATTAAAGGCCCATCTACGGCCCATTAAAGGCCCGTACAAGACCCATAAATGAGCCGACGGCCCATGGATCCTACGAGACGTAGAAGGCCCATGGATCGGACGGCCCGTGAAGGGCCATGGTCGGGCGAATTGGCCCCCGTTTGAACGATATAGCATATTCAAAGAATTATCCTACTCAATACTATCACCTCTAAAAAGCCTACACTATTACAACAAAGAGATCAAGGCATAGAAAGGTAGAATAATCCTACACTATACAATAAAGAAATTACAGCCGATTATACCCACTGTGCATTATGGTTTGGCACAGGTGATAATAAAGCATACACAAATAGCAAATTACATACACTGGGCAAATACAGCTCATACATCATGGACGTGCATCAACTTAACTCCAATTGAACTATAATCTCTTCAGAAAATAGGATTGGCCGGATTCAGATAGCGCAAATTTCAGTCTGCAAAATCTCAAATTCCTTCATGGTTAGCTCAATGTCTTGTTTCATTTTTTGACTCCTACATCTAATACCTACATGTCCAGTCTCAACTTGTTGATTATACGTTGACAATCATGTACACATTGTCTTGCCACCTCTAGTTGATGCTCGAGAACATCAGCACATTCCAATTCCAATCCATAATGATTCGGTAACGGTCATGCCGTACTGCTCGCATATCTTTGTGTTGATGTCACTTCATCCTGAAATGTTTCTGTAAATACACATGACTAGGGCAAAAATATAGTTACAACAGTGAAGCGAACAAGACACTATTTTGTACTACATGGCAAAACGGGACTAACAATAATGTTACACGTCACTTTCAAAAAAAATGTTACACGTCATGAAGCATAAGCAGGTGATATATTAAAAATTATAAAAAAGATAGTCTGTGCAGCCTGCATACAGAAATCCCTCTTAGCTCACCAGAGGAGCATGATGTTGGGGCCCAATCGAAAACACAGACAAGTTACAAATTTAGATAGCACATTGCGTATAAATAAGCAATCAGTTGGCCATTCTGTGCCTCAATTGAAGTCTTAGGGAGCATAATGAACAGCAGAGGGTTTCATACAAACATACTACAGCAGGAAAAACTATGCAATCATTAGCGTAGTATAAACTAGATTGTGAGCCTCATGCAATAATAGTTGGTTAATAGACTTCAAAGCTTCAGGCACACTTTGGCAGAGTAATTAAATGGTAAGGCCTTTAATTATGTCAACTAATAGTGATACAAGTACCGAACATGAGGCATGATTATTTGGGCATCTCATTAACTAAGGACAAATAAAGCAATTGAAAAGAGAAAATTAACTATGCCTAAACAAACAAGGAATTGAACTGTTGAGTTGCATACAGTGACTTACCTTAGCAGGTTGAAGAGGCTCAGCGCAGCTCCTACTTCTCTTGCAAGGCTCCTTCCTAACATCTTGTACTTGGAAATCCTCAATCTTATCTTCATTGCACCCGCTCTGCAAGGTGACACAAACTAGTTACTCGTCTCCTTGAAAGATAAATATGCATACTTTCTAGTCTGTGAACACAAAAGAATGAGATTATAACAAAACAACACCACATAATGAAACATGCCGCATCTCTTGCACTTGCACACAATGAAATGAGCATTTACTATGTCTACACTATGTAAAAACTAGGCATACCATCGAATTGGATCTCCAGGTACTCTTGGAGAGCCTACTGTAGTGTACAACCAAACCTTTATGTCACCTATGAGTTAGACAAGGCCCGACTACAGCAGCCCTTAGTGTTTAAATCGTTGACAAGCTCTGTTAGAGTGTTATGTCAAGAACAGCAAGTAATCAAAGCAAACAGTCCTAGTATGGCTGGCTGATGCAAACAAGCAATTGAACAGATGTGTGAGCAAATCTTACATATCAAGAAAAGAAGCAAAGAAGGAGGCTTAAAGACCATCACTTGACTGACCAGATTTAAGGGGCATTTAAACATCATGTGCAACGTATGAACTAACATAAACATTGCATATTTCCAGATTCTACAATGGAATGCACATGTATTAGGTTATGCCATGTATGATGATGCCTAAATGTACAGATAGCAGGCAGGAGTGATTCATCATTGCACGCATAATTGAATTACAGGTTAAGGACCAGTTTGATTCCGCCTTTTCAGGGCATATTGTCAAAATAAGCCATAAAAGATGTAAAGAAGTCATTTTTGAGCTATGGGCTTGGGCTTAACTAATTTCGCTTTGGAGGGGGGTGTTTCGGGTAGAACCTCACTAAAAATTGAAGGGAAGGGGAATAGTGAAATGACTCTGTTGTCTGCCTATATTACACTCAAAATGCAACTGCTGACGCCCGTGTCACACCTGACCCTCAAGTAAAAACAAACACGCAAGCATTCATTGCCCTGCCCGCTTGCATCTCCTCTCCCCTTTCCACTATACGATGAATTGCTATGAGCTGCTTCTGCTGCTGCTATATGATGCATTGCTATGAGCTGCTCCTGCTGCTGCTATATGATGAATTGCTATGAGCTGCTGCTGCTGTATGATGAGTTGCTATGAGCTGCTGCTGCTATATGATGAATTGCTATGAGCTGCTGCTGCTATATGATGAGTTGCTACAAGTTGCTCCTGCTGCTGCTATATGATGAATTGCTACAAGCTGCTCCTGCTGCTGCTATATGATGAATTGCTATGAGCTGCTCCTGCTCCTGCTATATGATGAATTGTTATGAGCTTCTCCTGCTGCTGCTATATGATGAATTGCTATGAGCTGCTGCTGGTATATGATGAATTGCAGACTGCTGCTGCTGTATGATGAGTTGATATGAGCTGCTGCTGCTATATGATGCTTTCAGGTGGTGCTGCTATACGATAATAACCAACCACTTGGACCATCGAATTTCAATAAATAATTGTTCTTCATTTAAATGTGGGTCATGTGTTGTTCGTTTAAATTAGGCAATGGGATCTCTATGGAAAACATTGACCAAAGTAGATTGTGCCAAGTAGATGGTATCTTTGTATTTGCATTTTGAGCAAATAGTGATGGTCTGTTTTCCTATAATATTAATTACTGCACTGGGTTCAATTTGTGATGTTTGCAAGTCAAATTAATTTCCATATGGGCAGCAAAATGAAAAAAATATAATGCAATCTAGACTTTCCACTGATCATACCAAAGATAAGTTGAAAACGCAATGAAAATAACTGGTTGGCTTATTACATGGAGCTTATATTCATAGGTGCTTATTTTCTTAGGATAACTCGTAATAACTGTCCCTAAGAAACTTGGCTAATAGAACTGGCATACAAATAACATGTCACGATGATTGCAATGGAGGAGTGACGTACCATGGCACACTGTATAGGCTCACCGCCGACTCTCCTTTTTTTTTGCAATGTTCCATGAAATTGCCACTTACATCTTGTACTTTTTCATTGTGTAACCCTATCTGTAAGTTGACACGGCTAATTTCAGACATCTCTACATGATACTACATTGCATATCCCTTGCGCATATTTAAACCACCAGTTAACGATTCTGTGCGTACCATAAACTAGCCATGACTCTGTATGCTGGACTAGCAGGCACTCTAAGGGAGCCTAATGTAGTGCACTGGAATTCCTACATGCCACCTACGATTTTGTGTAATGTACTGCCCCTGTTCCTAAATATATGTCTTTGTAGAAATTCCAGTATGTACCACATACAGATGTATATAGATGCATTTTCGAGTGTAGATTCACTCATTTTGCTCCGTATGTAGCCTATAGTGGAATCTCTAGAAAGACTTATATTTAGGAACGGAGGTACGAGGTAGTATCATGTATGGCATCTACATATCTAATTTAGCAGCCAGTAGTAGAAATCATTGTCTGCACAAAGGGATTACTGGTCGAAAATCATAGCAAAGCACGCCGGCAGGCACAGAACAATACAAGAGAGAGAGACGCGCTTAGAAGATCATAGCAATGCCTCAGTCCAGGATCTTGGTTGGCCAAGCTGTTAGATCCATAAGAAACATCGTCCTTGTAGTTTTTACCAGCTGCATAACAGGTAACAACGTCCGGTTAGTATATTTGAAGTACATCGGGCAGGTGATGTTGGACAGGTTTAAAGGTGACAAGTACCTAGGCCGTGGCGGGTGCTTGGCATCTCTCCAGACTGTGGGAATCAGGTTAGAAACATCGAGGGTGAT
Organism: Triticum urartu; assembly: GCF_003073215.2. Classification (NCBI taxonomy): domain Eukaryota; kingdom Viridiplantae; phylum Streptophyta; class Magnoliopsida; order Poales; family Poaceae; genus Triticum; species Triticum urartu. Next base: position 696,566,212 of record NC_053024.1, on the reverse strand, counting down.
GATGCTGCGCTGGCTGTCGGGGTCCGGTAAGGAGATCTAGAACCGTCGAGTAGGGTGTTTGTGGAGCGGCTCCGGTAGGGTGGACTACGGTGTGGGCGAAGCGGATCTATGGCCGTGGACGAGGGCATAGGTGAAGCTGCTCCGGTGGTTGGGTTAAGGATGGTGTCGACGATGCGGATCTGCGGCCATGGACGGGGCGTCAGAAGCTGCTCCGGTGGTTGGGTTAAGGGTGGTGTCGACGATGCGGATCTGCGGCCGTGGATGGGGCGTCAGAAGCTGCTCCGGTAGGTTGGATGAGGGTGTGAGGAAGCGGATCTGAGGCCGTGGACTTGTGAGTTGGCAAAGCGGCCCCGGTAGGGTTGAGAATGATATAGGCGAAGCTACTCCGGTAGGGTTGAGGAAGGTGTCGGCGAAGCGGCTCCGGTAGGGTTGAGGAAGGTGTCGGCGAAGAGGATCAAAGGCCGTCGATGGGGGCGTCGGTGGGGCGGCTCTGGGGTGTGTGGACGAAGCATCTCCGGTGGGGAGTACGAATGAGCCATTGCAGATGCGCGGCGGTTGACGAGAGTACCATCGAAGCAGATCCGGCGCCGTGGACAAGGCCGACACTGAATGGGCTGTGGTACAGTGGTGGATGAGCAGTCTACTTGTTTCTAGGGGAGGTGGGAGGGGTAGATGCAGCCGCAGAAGCAGATCCGGTGAGGTGGACGCCGCTGGCAGTGAATGGGCTATGATACACTGGTGGATGAGCAGTCTAGGGTTTCGAGAGGGGAGGGGAGAAAGGGCGATGAAGCACGGATGGCGTGATGTAAGATGCTCTGGTGCTGTGGAGTTAGTTGTTTTTGCGGGAGGGGGAGAGGAAATGGGGGTGCCGTGTAGTGGGGGAACCGGAAGTTACCAAAGCAGCCCCGACCTATCATGTAGATGAGGGCGGTATTGTAACTATTGGTCTTCGTGCACCAAGGACAAAAGGGGGATTTCGCAAGCTAAAGACTAAGGTGGCGGAAATTTTAGAAGGAGGTGGGAGATTTTGCCGCCCGCGGGATTGTTCGTATCCAGTTTCAACTAATTTTGGACCGTGCTAGCGGGAAGGTCCTGCTAGACTGTGTACACGGGGCACGCGTCAGCAGTTAATAACTGGTGTGAAGTCCACCCGAGAAAAAAGACAATAACTCGGGATGATGCGCCGATAACTGGGACGTTCACACGGGCACGGCCAATCGTACGGGTGTGGTGGCGCGTTCACAAAAAAAGGGATCAAACGCTCAGCCTATGTATTTCCCATGTAAATAGATAATTTAGTGCCATTGGTTATTTACTTTAAACATAATGCATTGACGTGTTAGTGTAGAGGCGCACAAAAAGAAATGGATATTGTAGTCAGCTACTTAAAAGTGTTACCTCATATGATTACATAGCCTCCATTTCATAAATTGCGTACCCGTTGAATTCATATATGAATATTACATATATTACTTCAAAATAGAAACTTAAATCATCCAAGACTAATGAATTTGAATGCAAGAGTAACAATGGTGCATGTTCATGATAGCTACATTGGTTGTTTGAAGCAACATCACTGTAACTTTGGCATGCACAACTAAAAAGGCTTATTTAAATAGAAAAAATGTGATATGTGAGTGTCCAATATTTATAGCGTTGAATCGATATTGTACCTTTGGCCACGATACGAAGTAGATATTGACTTATGTTCAAGCGATGCACGTCCACGATCGCTAGATAGTGATACGTGAATGAATTGTGCAATCTCTCTCACACGCATACATATCTCATTTCCCTGTGGGCATCGGAATCACACACGCGCACTTCGTGTATTTCTCTCCCTCCGTCAGGGTTAAATTCATCTTTCTACCCCATCCTACAAGTCTCTCACACAGAAACACACATGCTCTCTATGTCTAACACGCCCACCCCTTTAATTCCGCCCACCCACAGCCACTAATGTCTCTCACACATATGCTATCTACCTATCCCTTAATATAGCTAGATATGTGTCACACAAACTTCTTCTCCCTACTAGCAAGATGCCCATGCGTTGCACGGAACATCAAGATGCATTTGTATGAGAAGTTTATCTTGTGGGAGAAAAGGATGAACGAGGGAATGCCTTATTTGCAAATGCGGAGAGGGGTGTGGGTATCTTTTTGCAAAATTGCCATAGTTTCCTTCCTGTCCGTCGGATATAAACTGGATGGCCTATATTGCAGGATGGCAGGAACACCATCATCACCAACTCTGTTTTTTATAATAGTAGAGATATGTGAGTGTCACTTCCCCCCTCCCCACACACCCACACTTCCCAACACCGAAGGAGTAGGGTGACACCTCGATCTTGATACTAATCTATCGACTGGCTTCTCTCTCAAACATACACACACACATACACTACCCGGCACCGAAGGAGCTAGTAGGGTGGCACATCGATCTTGATAATAATCTATCTACTCCTCTTTCAAACACACACACACTCGCTAGTTGTGCCTCTGTGTCTACCGCGCACACTCTCGATACGTCTTTCTCTCCCCCCCAACAATGACAGCAGAAGGGTGACAGCTCAATCTGATCATAATCTGTCAATTGGTTTCTCTCTCAAACATTGTGTCTCAGTGCCTCGCTCGGTAGCCCCCTCGATATGTAGACTTCTCGCGTGCGCACAGCTGTAGTGACGATGACGCTGAACCCAGTGTGCCTTGTTTTTACCGGCCTCATGTGATAGTTTTCACCCTATTTTCTGTTAATTAACAAGGCAACCTTTTCTTTGTTACTACTAGTGAATCTGAAATCATTCGGGGCAGACATAAAATATATCACTTCAACCCAATTATCGCAGCAACTATTTTAAAAGAAATAAGCTAGCTGCCCGTGCATTGCATGGAACATCAAGATGCATTTGTATGAGTAGTTTATCTTGTGAGAGAAAAGGTTGAACGAGGGAAGGCCTTATTTGCGAACGTGGAGAGACGTGTGGGTATATTTTTTCAAAATTTCCATAGTTTCTTTCCTATCCGTTAGATATAAATCCGATGGCCTATATTGCAGGATGGCACACACACGATCATCACCAACTCTGTTTTCTACTCCCTCTGTCCGAAAATACTTGTCATCAAAATGGATAAAAAGAGATGTATATAAAACTAAAATACGTCTAGATGCATTTCCTTTTATCCATTTTGATGACAAGTATTTCCGGACGGAGGGAGTATTTGTATTTTTAGAGATTTCAACAAGTGACTATGACCGGACCTTACCAACATACTCAAAACAGTAGTCCATAATTTTGATGTTACCCTCTTTTCTTGGCGGTGCAGTGCCATCTGGATACCTCATAAATAAATAAAGTACTACATGATACTAATATATGATACATGGCGCAGGAGTACTAAGTATTATTAATACAATTTTGCTAGAACTCAACTAGATGAGATATAATTTGGTCTCATTCATCTTTTATAGCCATTGCATGTGATGCTATATAAGATGCGTGTGTGCTGATGTGGGTTGTATTTGTTCTTGTGCAACGAACTGACCACGGCATGTCATGTTTGATAGTCTCAAGTCATTAAAAGCATACAAGCCCCACATCTCTTCTTGGTTGATTCCTCTATTTATGTCAAAAAATAAGAAACAACGTGAGAGTTAATGCACCACGCCTATGTGTTTACTATTTGGTTTTCGTAAGATGACTTAATACTCACCTAGACGAAGGGAGTATTCGACTTGACAGCAGGCAGCGTAGTTCCCGATACGGCTTTAATGCAGACGAGGGAGGGAGTGGCGGTTCCCGATATGCTAAACGGCCAATGCATCCTTCTTCAATTAATGCATGAGGGAAGTAATGGGAGGAGGTCCTGGAAAAGAGGCTGCACGATGTGAATGCAACGCAGTTTGCCCTCATATAAAGGCGCCCCTCCATTCCAATGCATCTACCACACCGTACGCACCTAAGCATTTGCCCAAGCACCTACACTAAGCGCAAAAGAGCTCCCTCCAGACCCATGGCGGAGATGCTCGTGAGCGGCCAGCGGCTGCGCCAGATGGTCCACGACGCCGGCCTGCGGCATGGCGCCGAGGATCGTCTCCAGACGGTGTTGGAGACCGGCTGGTGGATGGCCGCCTTCGACGCCAACTACGACTCACAGTTGGACTAGATGATCGTTGCCACCAGCAACAAGTTCACCGTCCTCAAGAAGCTCGCGGACGACATCGCCGTACTCCTCCAGCCCGCGCGCCCGGGCTCCTCATTGCCTGCCACCCTAATCGGCCTCCATGTCCGGAACCTCTTTCAAGCACTGGTGGCCCTGCGACTGCCCGCCAATGCCATGAAGAATGTCCACCTGGAGGTCGCGCTCGCCGCGAGGCGCCTCGCCCTGCAAGAATTTGTCGACCTACACATCCAGATGTACGAGGAAATCGTGTACATAGGTATCTACAAGGCCAGTGAGGACGCTACGACGTTGGCCTTCCTCAACCGGCTGGAAGCCTTGGATGCCTTTGCTGAGAAGCACCTCGAGCTCGCCACAAAAGCCGCCACTCCTTAGCCGCCGGTCGGTGGCCCGGCGCACTAAGTTGAGGAGGAGGAGGTCGTACGTTCGCGGATCCATCTTTCTTCTTGCCTTCTGTAACCACCACTGCGATCGCATCATCGTGGCCTTAATTTTGTGCTATTGCATTCTCGTTCCAGTCAATACCGACATGTGCGATCCCTTTGTTTAATTATATGCATCACCGTAACTAGTACTCCATCCTTCAATTTATAAGTTGTGCTTACCTTTTCCATCAACTTCGTGCAATGCGCGGGCATCTTTCTAGAAACACTAGAATATGTCTATATAATCCATATGTGATAGTCCATTTGAAATCTCAAAAAAGACAAATATTTAGGTACGGAGGGAGTAATATATTAGGAGTATATCAAAACAATAGTGATTTCTTTCAAATTTGTGAACAAATACTACTATTCTACTACTTTGGATCCGTCGCAACGCACGAGCACATTGCTGGTAAAAGGAAAAGGCCTGCCGCGTTCGCGTCGCACCCCCACACGCCCGGGAATCGGGAGTACAACACGGCCCATCCGGCACGAAACATGGCTTAGAGATGGCGTGTTGCCTAGAATTTTCACTTTCACGTGGGACCGCCGTTGAGCAAACTGACACCCCGCCCGCCGCCGGGTTGGAAAAAAGAAACGAGGGGAAGATCTAGCTGTAGCACGGAAGTCAAGAAATTTGGTGTCAAACGGGGCTCGTTGATAGAGTAGGAGCATTTCGTACTTGTACTACTCCTACTAGTACCAAGTTTGTACTCCTAATACTATATTACTAGTACTACCACTATACAACTAGTAGGTACATGCACGACACAACATCGTAGGAACAAAAAACGGGAAGATCTTGTTTTGGGTGATTTATCTATTTTTCAATCAACGTAGTATGAATAATATGATGTGGGGGGCACCCATGAAGCTTATGTGGCTTGGTTGCATGGCTATGGAAGGTTAGAGAAAAATAAATAAATAATGTGTTTAGAGTGCACTCCACTATATATATATATATACTTTGGATTCATTGCAACGGACTGGCACATCTATATCTATACCCCCTATATAGTGTGTGAAAAACTTTGAAAGTCGGTCGTTGGATGAAGCCAATCCGACGGTACAAAGATGGAAAATCCGAGCACTACTGGCCGTTGGATATCATCCATCAGATTCTGCCACATGTATAATCTAGAAGACTCCATGGTTGAACTTAATTCATGACTAAGGGCCTCTTTGATTCATAGGATTGCAGAAACACAGGAATAGGAAAAAGGTAGGATTGGAATGGCATGTTCATTGGATCCCTATAGGATTTTAGATTGTTTGATTGTGTCACATGAAAAACAAAGGATTTCTTTCAAGAGGTTGGAGTGCATGTTAGAATTCCTGTGAAACGTAGTACAAATGAATCCTTAAGAAAATATTCGACATGATTCAATCCTACGAATCAAATGACCAACGTAGGAAAAATTCCGAAGGATTCTAATCCTTCAAAGATCCTATGAAAATCCTTTGAATCAAACAGACCCTAACTTTGCCACAACTAAGCTTAGGCAAAGTTATTAGTTCTTCAAAACAAGAGAAACAAGTTGGCAAGCCTAAGGGAATCTTGCCACATTTTTTGTGTGTATGTCATGTGGGGCCTTAGTGTGGCTTGCCTAAGGTGTGGCTTGAATCAAACACTCGCCTAAGTTAATCAAACTTGCCTAACCTTACATTCCACCAGAGTTTGCCACATGTTAGAATCCAGAAAGCTCCACATGTAGAAGCATAATGCACAAACCACCAGAATCTCATGCGTGCAATGCACGTGTACCTTACTAGTACTAGTTGGTAGTAGTAAAAAACAAATTCTAGTTTTGGCACGAGCTCGTACTGCGGGAGCACCACAAGGCCTGCCGCAGGAGTTACATTTCCCTCTCGGGGCCCACGGGACCGAACTTCAGTGGCTTAGTGGTAGAAACAGGAAACGTGATGGTCGCCGTGGTTCAACTTCCATGGACAAGCTGTCATGTATGATGACACATGTATATCAAAACTAGAGTGTTTATATTTCAAGCACGTGAACAAGTATTATTCTACTACTTTGGATCCATTGCAACGCACGGGCCAGCACATTGGTAGTAGTAGTGTCCATCTCTATCTCTAGAGGCCTTCCCTCGTTCATCCTTTTCTCTCACAAGATAAACTACTCATACAAATGCATCTTGATGTTCCGTGGAATGCACGAGGATGTTTCCTTGGGGGTCTCTCCAGCGCAGCGTGGCCGTAGTTGCAAGTTGACGCCCCTTGAGATGCCGACGTTGAGGGGCACTCTGATTTCCTCCGATGAGCAGGTAAGATGAGTTTGATCACATAGTAAATGCATTCTAAAGACTACTTCCGTGTCCATTTCCTAACCCCCCCCCCCCCCCCCCCCCCCCCCCGCCCACTGTTTCATAGGTTAGGCTCGGTGCGAGTGGAGATTGGCTTGCATATGTACGGGAGGGTACCAACATCAATTTGCACAACATTTACAACGGTGAAACCGTTCCCGTAGAACCTTTGTCCAACATTGGGATCAGCCATGCAACGGGCCACTGCATGAATTGGTACGATGGAACCACGGTGAGATTGAATAAGATAGCACGAACCTTGCACATGACGAGTAGGAAGACGTTGTGCTCCTTGCTAACCGCATCTGTGCGGTGACAAACCAGGGGACTTATTTTGTATGGGACACATCCTACGGTATACTCCCTCTCTCCTAGTTTATTTTTTTTGAATCTTTTCATTTTATAAGTTTCAAATTCAAATTTAGAGCTCCCCATCACATGTTGAGATTACAATGTCCATTAAATCGTTGCGTGCATGTATACTAAAGAAACAAATCTTGAGTTTGGCACGAGTTCGTGCTGCGGGAGCACCACAAGCCCTGTCGCAGGAGTTACATTTCCCTCTAAGGGCCGTCGGGACTGAGCTTCAGCGCCTTACTACACCTACCTTTGAGACAATAACATGTGGACCCGATAGGTGACTGGTCCACATGTAATGCTCCCATAGGCAGAGGGGCAGTGGGGCCAAGAGGGGTGAGCCGCAGGTCGGGGGACGTGTGGTTTCATGGGTTCGAGCAGTGTTGTGGGAATCGTGGGTGGCTGTGGTAGAAACTTGATGCTCGCCACATTTTAGGTGGCCCACATGTTATGCACACAAAGGCAGAGGGGCGGTGCGGCCGAGAGGGGTGAGGCGCACGTCGGGGGGCGTGGTGCCGTGGGTTGGAGAGGCGTCGTGGGAATCGCGAGATGAAAGGTGATGGTCGCCGTAGTTGAACTTCCATGGACAAGCTGTCATGTCTACGGACACATGCACTGCATACCGATCACTGGAAGGAGTAGCAGAGAAAGCTATATATGCGGATAAATAGTTCCTTATAGTCAAGCGGACCCACGCTACTACTCTATTCCAAAGACATGCACACCATCAAAATAGTCCATCTATATCAATATACACCGAGAGGGAATAATTTTTTTTACAAGAGGAAATAGTTCATCCATCCATAATGCCCTCCTACTGGTGCAGCCTTTTCTTCTTCTTCTTCTTCTTCTTCTTCTTCTTCTTCTTCTTCTTCTTCTTCTTCTTCTTCTTGTTCTCATTCTCTGTGGGAGACGGCTTTGCAACAAGCTCTTTGGACCTTGCAGCTATCGTGAAACTCACACGGGCATCGAGGGAAGCATATTTTATTCGCTCATACGTCAAGGGATAATTCTCCCATCCAGACGACCTTAATGCCACCGTCTCGTCACCCTTCTGAAGATTTGTACCGAGCACAAAATTTGCTACGTCGAATAGGGATGGTGTCTGTTTATCACAAACTTCTACAGGAATTTTGATTTTGGTTTGTAGGTCAGCGATGCTATTCAAATCAAGCTTGTACGGCTCCAGCTTCTGTTTGTCCCCTTCGATGGCTGCCCCACAGAAGTATACATCCTCCTGAGACAAGAAATCGTGAAGCTCACCTGGTATGGAGGGCGAGTGTATGATGTGGTACGCCAAAACATCATCTTCAAAGCACATCTGAAGGACGACGGCACGCTTGATCTTCCCAGGGGCACGCTCCGTGTACTCTGCGTCGAGACCGATGACCCTCGTCTCTACCTTTTCGAGGGAGTTGGATACATTGTTGATCCACTTCCGAACAACCATTGGGTGGACGGTGACGGTGGCAACTATGCACATTGAGCCTTCCACGAGGACATGTTGGACGCTAAAAACCTGCATCTCGATCTCTATCGCCATTTGGAACCGCTGGAACGGAGGGGTATGGTTTGGAGAATTAGGATTAGATGGCTAGTCTAACTGAAGTAGTAGATGATTATTTAAAGAGGTTAAAACAATGTGAGGTTTGGATGCAAATGAAGACGAAGGGGAGGTGAAGAAGCTGAGGAGAATCGGTTCCCGATGGAGAAGTAAATGGGAGAAGTGGCGTGCAGGCAGTTGATTAGACGGCTAGGTAGACTAAACGAAAAGGCTATGCGGGTAGACTGATGAGTCGTGCCTGTTCGTGTACGTGCCCATCCTGGGACCTATGCAAACAGATAAAAAATGTGTCGTAGTTTTTTTTTGAGCGCGTGAGTGGGAGACACAACATTCTCTGGTTAAGGAATACTCCCTCTGTTTAGGTGAGTATAAGTCACCTTATGAAAATCAGGTTTTCCCAAAACCTTTAGGCGTGGAGCATTAACTTCCTGCTCGATCCCCTCCCAGCCTCATTAGCCAGCGTTCTCTTCCTCTGCTGCCGCATTCTACCTTTCCATTTTTCCTCTTCTCAAGTGTGGAACGATCTGCATGCCGTCCTTGATGCACCAGAACGACCACTGCATGCATCGCGGCAGAGCGTTGATTGGGCATGCACGAGAATTTGGTTCTGCTTGCAATATGGATGATACTTGAACGATGAAGTGAATAGGCATGCTAGCACGGGAGACCTATTTACGCTATACAATACTGGAGTACTCATGTACCTACTGGTGGTGGTAGTAGTAGTAGTAGTAGTAGTAGTAGTAGTAGTAGTAGTAGTACAACTGTGGTACACTTGATGGTCAAAATACTATTCATCCGGTCCTCACAGTGAAGTGACAACACCCTGCGCCTGACACTAGTCCAGGCGGCGTGTTCGGGTTACCAAAGTCAGCCTCACCCTGTGTACAGTGCAGTCTGTCACCTCCGCTGTACAGCACATTGGCGCCTCGCTTCGTCTCCCTCTCCGCTCCCATAGCACCACTCCATCTCCTTCTCCGTCTCCATCTCACTTTGCCCCTGTGTACCGTCGCCTCACTTGCCTCCCCCAGTGCCACTATTCCCTCGCTAGCCGCTCCAGCACCGACATCCTTCTCCCCCGTAAATCAAGCCCCCTTCCAAACTCCACCATGGCCGAACGTGAACCGCGTAGCATCCATATGAGCCGCGATTGGAGCAATCTCCCCAGTGACATCCTCGACCTCTGTTGTTCGTGTATGGATATGTTGAGCGCCCTGCGGCTGGCTGCATGCTCGAGGGACATGCACACGGCCATCGTCGAAGCGAGGCCTAAGCTTTTCAAGACACGCTTCTTGCTGCTATCTGGTCTTGCGAGATTGGCTCACCATGATACGGAGGCGTGCATGATGCCCCTCGACTTCAATCCGATCTCCATTAGCCGAAACTTCTTTGCAGGTATGTAGTGGGTCGCCGTACATCATTTCCCTCGACATCGATCCGATCACCATCGCCCGAAACTTCTTGGCAGGTATGTACTGGGTCGGTATGAACTCCCACTGGATGGCTACCTTCAGAGAAGATGGTAAAAAGTTGGTGCTCGTGAACTTCCAGACCTCCCATGAGATTATCCTTCCTCCGTTGGATTATATAGAGTATTACCATCGCGGTCCAAGTCATCTAGATTACTACGTCAGTTGGACGGACCTTGTTTTGCAGAAGATTGTAATCTGCCAAGTGCCCACACGACATGCGAATTACGCAGACTTCAAGCTAATTGCCTTGTTCGACCGCGGGCTCGTCTATCTTTACGCCGGTGCCTTTTTTAGCTAGAGACAACTCGGCTCATAGTGGATCATTCTCAAAGCTGATACACACTTCTGTGATGCTATTGAACACAATGGCATCATCTACGCGATCGACAAAGCAGATGGCACCATGTATTGCTGGGACGGCGCGTGTAAGTTGTTTCCTCTCATGTTAATGATGACGCCATGACACTATTTGAACTTTTTGTGATGATTGGCATATCTCTGTTTGAGCAGAATTTGAGTAGAACTATGGCAATTTATTAGAGATGCCGTAAATCAGCTATATTTGGAATGAGTTAATTCATGCGATTGTGACCATGTCATTACAGCCAATTTGTACCCTGAATAATCAAACGGTTAGGAATATATGGATATTATCCTTATTTTACAGTAATCTATATACTACTACTAAATATGAGTGTGTATCAATGGCCATGTTAGTTTCCTCATTTTCATGATGTAGAAACATGCACCACACTGTTGGTTTCATCTAACCATACATTAGGGAAGTAAATGTGCATATGGAGAACCCTATATTTGGAAGTAGTGAAATCCTGCAATGCTTACCATGTGTACATACCTATATTCGCCCTTCAGCAATCAATGGCTAGAATAATATCCTCACAAAACTTTTGCCCACAGAACACGAGTATATAAAAATGCATGGTATGTTAGTTACCTTGAAGAATTTGTTTGTGAGGACAGAACATGATTACATAACATGCATGACATGGTAGTTTCCTGTGAAGAATCGATTGCGAGATAACATGAGTATAACCATGCATGGCACTTCTATATTTTTGAACCTAGTATACATTTCCCTGTATTTTCCTCCCAGTTCCAACAGGGACATATCAATGTTGTTTCTTGCATTATCCTACTCATACTCTGAACAATGCTGATCTTACATTAACAATGCCTGTCCTTTTTGATATGATGCAGTGTCCCTACAGTTACTGCCCTTTGTAATCACACCACCTTTGCCAAAAACAGGGAAGCACAACTGGTTCCTCGCTCGATCAGACGACGACAAAAGACTGATGATCATTCGGACACATGAGCAGGAAAAGTTATATTGCAAAAACCCCACTGTATACAAGCACTGTGTAATACGTGAGTATCCGGACAGTGGCTGTTACGTCTATGAGCAGGATACTAGCTTGTTGGGGCCTTTAGGATTTTTTAGTTGGAGGCGGGTAAACAGCCTTGGTTCACACTCTCTGTTTCTCGGACTCAATTATCCGATTAACCAGGAGATCACCGTTGGCAAGGACCTTGATGGCAGAGAGGCTCTGTTTGCTATGGAAAACTGTGTCTACACGGCGAGCCCTAGGAGTTCGGGAGCAAACTCCCCTGATTGTCAATGATACAGCCTACAGCCAAAAGAAGGTGAGAATGACAAAGGCATCCGGATTAACTTTGATCCTTAGATGTCTCAATTACGACAGGCAGTGATGTGGTTCGAGCCGTCAGGTTGATAGGTAATTGGGCTGTTGCATCGAAAGGGTGGAGTACTGGTGTCTCCGGATCACTGGTCGCTGAAGTGGGGCTGCAAATTATGATGGTGTTGGATCATCTCTTCGAATGACTTTGTTGTCTTTGCTGCTGGCTCTGGATGGGTAGTTCTTTCTTTTGTTATGCATATTCCTTGTCATTTGGTCATCCTCGTCTATGTTACTCTTACTATGTAATAGTTTCTTCTGTTTAGAATGTCATTCTCGTCTGGATCACGAGAGTCTGAGCGCTGCAGATGGGTGCGTTTTGGTGGTGTAGCAAGACTTCTTATGAACTATCATGTCTTGCTGTTTATGTCAGTAGTAGTCACTAGTCAGTGTTTGAATGTTGTATATATCGTTGTTTTGAACTGTTTATTGTCTCGAACTACTGGTGGGCTAAATGAGGGCATCACCATTCTCCAGTGTTCAGAGTATATCTCCTTTTTTCAAGTTATATAATTTGAGCTCAGTGTCTTTTCGATGATGTACACTTGTTTGGGCCAGTGAGGTGTCGTTGAATATGGGCCGAGTAGTAACGCAATGCCAAACAGGTCAATTATGACTCTCAGGCCGGGCTCTCAAAAGATCCTGAAAAAAAGGCCGGGCTCTCCAGAAAAGAATGAATAAGGACTCTTAGGCCGACATGTGGGCGCCACCGGTGTTTTCGCGCGCTTGCGCGTCGAGAGCATATTGGCGCGTGCTCGAAATTCATGCTACCTTTTCATCTGCAGTCTCCCGCCCCTCCCCCCCCTCTGGAATCTCGATTCATACTCTAGTTCCCCCAAATCCCCCTCCTGTACTCCCTGTACTCAAGCGCACTATCATGTCGCCGGTCAACGCGGATCTCCGAGCCGGAGATCCTGAGGTCCGTCCTGCCTTCGGTCGCTGCGCTCAACAGTGGCATGGCGGCGCTTGACGACTAGTTTGCCGGCAAAGTGCTGATGGTAACCACCAACGGCGACCAGCCTCCCGTCTCGCCGGATGACCATGTCAAAGCTCTTGGCATTGCGCACGGCATCCAAATAAGTGACTTGCTCGTCGAAGTCTGTCCGCCACCGGCTGATTTCTTCGTCAGGTTCCGGACAACTTTCGACTGCAGTCGTGTGTTCGAATCTTCCCGGCGTTTGTTCTACGATGGCGCGCTGGTGAGCTTTGATCGGTGGCACCCAAGATGGGGCTCGGTGCCCTCTGAGCTTGAGTTTTTAACAAAGCTTACCTTCCACGGCATGCCTCGATGTGCTTGGAACAGCGAGTCCATGAACAAGCTTATCAACGACCTTGGAGGTGAGCTCGTAAATATGTTTGTTCCTCCAGACAGCTGGGCTCTGATGGTTATGGCATGGATGAAGAAGCCGTCCACCATACTGAAGGTGATTGGTGTTGAGATACCGGTGCAGGAACCGGGGTTGTACTATTCATCGCCACCAAGGCCGTCGCGGACCACGTTAGGGATGTACCTGTATCGAGTGTTCGTGCATGTCGAAGAAGTGGTCAATCCATCAATCGAAGTCCTGCCGCCGCCGCTGGTGCCAGGGTCCGTCGACGACGTCCATTACAGGAGTCAACGTCAGACTTTCCCCATGTTGCTCGAAATGATGGATGGCACAAGGCCTACTCCATCGCGCGGCGGAGGCCACTGCTTCTTTGGGAGAAGAGGCAGGGCCGGCTGCCTAGATGTGCTCTAATTTGAGGTAACAACTGAATCTTGTCAGATACTAGTTAAATCCGAGCTATGGGTGTGAAGCACTGATATGCCAGTACATTTGATTGTGACCTGTTCTAATTTTGTACCTGAACTTTTTTTAGAAAGGGTTATACGTCAACTTAATGTGCTAGGAGAACTTATTGTGTTGTCTGTCTGTTTTCTTTCCACACATTCAAGATATTTCCCCGTCATTGATAAAGACGATGAACCGTTATGTACGACTTCGTTGGTTTCAACATAGCCCTTCCCATAGCGATCCACTGCTTCCATCCTGATTGTGCCGCCTGCGTGAAATTTTTGTATGCAAGTTCAGTGCGCTATGATGTTCTATATGATTGTGTCAACTATATAAGTTTTTACTGAGCATCAACAATGCATATGGCTGAAAGATGTATTTACGAGCATCGGCCGATGGGTCTCTCTCTCTCTCTCTCTCTCACACACACACACACACACGCACAAGTGGGACCCGTTGAATTATTTATTTGCTCGTGACAGCTTTTAATTAGGTTCCACTCTAATCTAACTTTTTTCATAAGTTATTAATTGAACTCGGTGACTTCAAAAAGTTGTACAGAAGCCTTGTTTGTGCCCTTCCGGCGTCGCTGAATGTGGGTTGAGTAACCATGTTAGGTTGTACTGTACTACACAGGCCTTTTTTTGCTATTTTTCTTAAATAATACATTTTTTTAATTAATTTTCATAAATATTACGCTGGGTAAATTTTTTCAAAAATAATACACCGTCCGCCCGCTGCAGGCCGACTGGGCCTAGTCGGCCCACAGCAGGCCGATTGGATTCCAGTCGGCCTACAGCTGGCCGACTGGCCCCTGTCGGCCCACTGTGGGCCGACTGGAGCTAATTGGCTCACTGTGGGCTAATTGTTTTTGCAAAAGTGTTAATCATGTATTTAAAAAATATGTGTATTGTGACCTCCTCCGCTCGCTGTGGGCCCACTGTTGACTAAAAATATGTTTTAGAAAGTGTTAATCATGTATTTAAAAATTGTTAAATGTGTGTATAAAAATGTTCCTTATCTATACAATTTTTTTAATGTGTGTATAAAAAATAGCTTTTTTTCAACATCAGCAATACAACTGGGCCGACAGTTGTACACAATATCCGGGTCAACTTGTTATTCTCCGCCCCGCTGGGCTGCAAACTTTCCTAGGAGGTATGCATTAGGCTTAACAAGAAAATGGACTTTAAGAAATAATAAATGGGATGTAATTATAATAATT
This sequence comes from Triticum urartu, assembly GCF_003073215.2. Classification (NCBI taxonomy): domain Eukaryota; kingdom Viridiplantae; phylum Streptophyta; class Magnoliopsida; order Poales; family Poaceae; genus Triticum; species Triticum urartu. The sequence continues at coordinate 696,551,171 of NC_053024.1, read as the reverse complement.
GGACAATTAGTATGCACAAAACACGTAATTAGTTTGAAAAATATATTATTTTTGGAATTCGAAAATTTTAATTTCATTACTTGTTGCGCGCGCAATATTTCGTTGAATTTTAACGTAATACAACTTTATTTTGAAATTATATTTAACCTGACTAGAAATTTCAGATACAAATATTTCGGATCCCATCAAAATGTGGGAATTTTTTTGAATTCTGTTTTCAGCGGTTGTTTGAAATTATTAATCGTTGTCCTAGCTAGAAGTTGAGTTGTACTTTTTAAAAAACTGTAAATGGGCTGTAATAAATTCCATTAGATTTAAAAAATGAGTTGTACATTCTTACAAATCGCAAATGGGCTATATGTTCTCTGCCAAATCCGAGCTGTGGGCCTACTAAGTTAACGCGTACCAAGGGCTTTGTCAACTTAGTCAATATAAACGATTCTAGCTGCAGTGATCGTACAATGTCCATCCAACGGCCGTAGTGCTTCTTCAACCTCTGGTCTTCTTGCTCCAGCCGCCCAAAGCAGCGTCGGTCGTGTCGCGTGCTCCTGCCTCCCGTGGCTTGCTGTGATGCCGCGGAGGCCTCACCACCCCGTACTACTCCCTGAAGGAAATATGCCCTAGAGGCAATAATAAAGTTATTATTTATTTCCTTATATCATGATAAAAGTTTATTATTCATGCTAAAATTGTATTAACCGGAAACATAATACATGTGTGAATACATAGACAAACAGAGTGTCACTAGTATGCCTCTACTTGACTATCGTTAATCAAAGATGGTTATGTTTCCTAACCATGGACAAAGAGTTGTATTTGATTAACGGGATCACATCATTAGTTGAATGATCTGATTGACATGACCCATTCCATTAGCTTAGCACCCGATCGTTTAGTATGTTGCTATTGCTTTCTTCATGACTTATACATGTTCCTATGACTATGAGATTATGCAACTCCCGTTTACCGGAGGAACACTTTGTGTGCTACCAAACGTCACAACGTAACTGGGTGATTATAAAGGTGCTCTACAGGTGTCTCCAAAGGTACATGTTGGGTTGGCGTATTTCGAGATTAGGATTTGTCACTCCGATTGTCGGAGAGGTATCTCTGGGCCCTCTCGGTAATGCACATCACTTAAGCCTTGCAAGCATTGCAACTAATGAGTTAGTTGCGAGATGATGTATTACGGAACGAGTAAAGAGACTTGCCGGTAATGAGATTGAACTAGGTATTGGATACCGACGATCGAATCTCGGGCAAGTAACATACCGATGACAAAGGGAACAAGTCATATTGCTAGCCGCTCCAGCACCGACATTCTTCTCCCTCGTAAATCAAGCCCCCTTCCAAACTCCACCACGGCCAAACACGAACCGCACAGCATCCATATGAGCCGCGATTGGAGCAATCTCCCCAGTGACATCCTCGACCTCTATTGTTCATGTATGGATATGTTGAGCGGCCTGCGGCTGGCTGCATGCTCGAGGGACATGCACACGACCATCGTCGAAGCGAGGCCTAAGCTTTTCAAGACACCCTTCTTGGTGCTATATGGTCTTGCGAGATTGGCTCACCATGAGACAGAGGCGTGCATGATGTCCCTCGACTTCAATCCGATCTCCATTAGCCAAAACTTCTTTGCAGGTATGTAGTGGGTCGCCGTACATCATTTCCCTCGACATCCATCTGATCACCATCGCCCGAAACTTCTTGGCAGGTATGTACTGGGTCGGCATGAATTCCCACTGGATGGCTGCCTTCAGAGAAGACGGTAAAAGTTGGTGCTCGTGAACTTCCAGACCTCCCATGAGATCATCCTTCCTCCATTGGATTATATAGAGTATTACCATTGCGGTCCAAGTCATCTAGATTATACATCAGTTGGACGGACCTTGTTTTGCAGAAGATTGTAATCTGCCAAGTGCCCACACGACATGCGAATTACGCAGACTTCAAGCTAATTGCCTTGTTCGACCGCGGACTCGCCTATCTTTACGCCGGTGCCTTCTTTAGCTGGAGACAACTCGGCTCGCAGTGGATCATCGTCAAAGCTGATACACACTTCTGTGATGCTATTGAACACAATGGCATCATCTACACGATCGACAAAGCAGATGGCACCACGTATTGCTGGGACGGCGCGTGTAAGTTGTTTCCTCTCATGTTAATGATGACGCCATGACACTGTTTGAACTTTTTGTGATGATTGGCATATCTCTGTTTGAGCAGAATTTGAGTAGAACTATGGCAATGTATTAGAGACGCCGCAAATCAGCTATATTTGGAATGAGTTAATTCATGCGATTGTGACCATGTCATTACAGCCAATTTGTACCCTGAATAATCAAACGGTTAGGAATATATGGATATTATCCTTATTTTACAGTAATCTATATACTACTACTAAATATGAGTGTGTATCAATGGCCATGTTAGTTTCCTCATTTTCATGATGTAGAAACATGCACCACACTGTTGGTTTCATCTAACCATACATTAGGGAAGTAAATGTGCATATGGAGAACTCTATATTTGGAAGTAATGAAATCCTGCAATGCTTACCATGTGTACATACCTATATTCGCCCTTCAGCAATCACTAGAATAATATCCTCACAAAATTTTTGCCCACAGAACACGAGTATATAACAATGCATGGTCTGTTAGTTACCTTGAAGAATTTGTTTGTGAGGACAGAACATGATTACATAACATGCATGACATGGTAGTTTCCTGTGAAGAATCGATTGCGAGATAACATGAGTATAACCATGCATGGCACTTCTATATTTTCGAACCCAGTATACATTTCCCTGTATTTTCCTCCCAGTTCCAACAGGGACATATCAATGCTGTTTCTTGCATTATCCTACTCATACTCTGAACAATGCTGATCTTACATTAACAATGCATGTCCTTTTTGATATGATGCAGTGTCCCTACAGTTACTGCCCTTTGTAATCACACCACCTTTGCCAAAAACAGGGAAGCACAACTGGTTCCTCGCTCGATCAGACGACGACAAAAGACTGATGATCATTCGGACACATGAGCCGGAAAAGTTATATTGCAAAAACCCCACTGTATACAAGCACCGTGTAATACGTGAGTATCCGGACAGTGGCTGTTACGTCTATGAGCAGGATACCAGCTTGTTGGGGCCTTTAGGATTTTTTAGTTGGAGGCGGGTAAACAGCCTTGGTTCACACTCTCTGTTTCTCGGACTCAATTATCCGATTAACCAGGAGATCACCGTTGGCAAGGACCTTGATGGCAGAGAGGCTCTGTTTGCTATGGAAAACTGTGTCTACACGGCGAGCCCTAGGAGTTCGGGAGCAAACTCCCCTGATTGTCAATGATACAGCCTGCAGCCAAAAGAAGGTGAGAATGACAAAGGCATCCGGATTAACTTTGATCCTTGGATGTCTCAATTACGACAGGCAGTGATGTGGTTCGAGCCTTCAGGTTGATAGGTAATTGGGCTGTTGCATCGAAAGGGTGGAGTACTGGTGTCTCCGGATCACTGGTCGCTGAAGCGGGGCTGCAAATTATGATGGTGTTGGATCATCTCTTCGAATGACTTTGTTGTCTTTGCTGCTGGTTCTGGATGGGTAGTTCTTTCTTTTGTTATGCATATTCCTTGTCATTTGGTCATCCTCGTCTATGTCACTCTTACTATGTAATAGTTGCTTCTGTTTAGAATGTCATTCTCGTCTGGATCACGAGAGTCTGAGCGCTGCAGATGGGTGCGTTTTGGTGGTGTAGCAAGACTTCTTATGAACTATCATGTCTTGTTATGTCAGTAGTAGTCACTAGTCAGTGTTTGAATGTTGTATATATCGTTGTTTCGAACTGTTTATTGTCTCGAACTACTGGTGGGCTAAATGAGGGCATCACCATTCTCCAGTGTTCAGAGTATATCTCCTTTTTTCAAGTTATATAATTTGAGCTCAGTGTCTTTTCGATGATGTACACTTGTTTGGGCCAGTGAGGTGTCGTTGAATATGGGCCGAGTAGTAACGCAATGCCAAACAGGTCAATTATGACTCTCAGGCCGGGCTCTCAAAAGATCCTGAAAAAAAGGCCGGGCTCTCCAAAAAAGAATGAATAAGGACTCTTAGGCCGACATGTGGGCGCCACCGGTGTTTTCGTGCGCTTGCGCGCCGAGAGCATATTGGCGCGTGCTCGAAATTCATGCTACCTTTTCATCGCAGTCTCCCCCCCTCCCCCACCTCTGGAATCTCGATTCCTACTCCAGTTCCCCCAAATCCCCCTCCTGTACTCCCTGTACTCAAGCGCACTATCATGTCGCCGGTCAACGCGGATCTCCGAGCCGGAGATCCTGAGGTCCGTCCTGCCGTCGCTGCGTGCTGTCGCTCAACAGTGGCATGGCGGCGCTTGACGACCAGTTTGCCGGCAAAGTGCTGATGGTAACCATCAACGGCGACCGGCCTCCCGTCTCGCCGGATGACCTTGTCAAAGCTCTTGGCATTGCGCACGGCATCCAAATAAGTGACTTGCTCGTCGAAGTCTGTCCGCCACCGGCTGATTTCTTCGTCAGGTTCCGGACAACTTTCGACTGCAGTCATGTGTTCGAATCTTCCCGGCGTTTGTTCTGCGATGGCGCGCTGGTGAGCTTTGATCGGTGGCACCCAGGATGGGCTCGGTGCCCTCTGAGCTTGAGTTTTTAACAAAGCTTACCTTCCAGCATGCCTCGACGTGCTTGGAACAGCGAGTCCATGAACAAGCTTATCAACGACCTTGGAGGTGAGCTCGTAAGTATGTTTGTTCCTCCAGACAGCTGGGCTCTGACGGTTATGGCATGGATGAAGAAGCCGTCCACCATACCGAAGGTGATTGGTGTTGAGATACCGGTGCAGGAACCGGGGTTGTACTATTCGTCGCCACCAAGGCCGTCGCGGACCACGTTAGGGATGTACCTGTATCGAGTGTTCGTGCATGTCGAAGAAGTGGTCAATCCATCAATCGAAGTCCTGCCGCCGCCGCTGGTGCCAGGGTCCGTCGACGACGTCCATTACAGGAGTCAACGTCAGACTTTCCCCGTGTTGCTCGGAATGATGGATGGCACAGGGCCTACTCCATCGCGCGGCGGAGGCCACTGCTTCTTTGGGAGAAGAGGCAGGGCTGGCTGCCTGGATGTGCTCTAATTTGAGGTAACAACTGAATCTTGTCAGATACTAGTTAAATCCGAGCTATGGGTGTGAAGCACTGATATGCCAGTACATTTGATTGTGACCTGTTCTAATTTTGTACCTGAACTTTTTTAGAAAGGGTTACGTCAACTTAATGTGCTAGGAGAACTTATTGTGTTGTCTGTCTGTTTTCTTTGCACAACATTCAAGATATTTCCCCGTCATTGATAAACGATGAACCGTTATGTACGACTTCGTTGGTTTCAACATAGCCCTTCCCGTAGCGATCCACTGCTTCCATCCTGATTGTGCCGCCTGCGTGAAATTTTTGTATGCAAGTTCAGTGTGCTATGATGTTCTATATGATTGTGTCAACTATATAAGTTTTTACTGAGCATCAGCAATGCATATGGCTGAAAGATGTATTTACGAGCATCGGCCGATGGGTCTTCTCTCTCTCTCTCTCACACACACACACACACGCACAAGTGGGACCCGTTGAATTATTTATTTGCTCGTGACAGCTTTTAATTAGGTTCCACTGTAATCTAACTTTTTTCTTAAGTTATTAATTGAGCTCAGTGACTTCAAAAAGTTGTACAGAAGCCTTGTTTGGGCCTTTCCGGCGTCGCTGAATGTGGGCTGAGTAACCATGTTAGGTTGTACTGTACTACACAGGCCTTTTTTCGCTATTTTTTTAAATAATACATTTTTTATTAATTTTCATAAATATTACTGGGTAAATTTTTTCAAAAATAATACACCGTCCGCCCTGCTGCAGGCCGACTGGGCCTAGTCGGCCCACAGCAGGCCGATTGGATTCCAGTCGGCCTACAGCTGGCCGACTGGCCCCTGTCGGCCCACTGTGGGCCGACTGGAGCTAATTGGCTCGCTGTGGGCTAATTGTTTTTGCAAAAGTGTTAATCATGTATTTAAAAAATATGTGTATTGTGACCTCCTCCGCTCGCTGTGGGCCCACTGTTGACTAAAAAATATGTTTTAAAAAGTGTTAATCATGTATTTAAAAATTGTTAAATGTGTGTATAAAAAATGTTCCTTATCTATACAATTTTTTAATGTGTGTATAAAAAATAGCTTTTTTCAACATCAGCAATGCAACTGGGCCGACAGTTGTACACAATATCCGGGTCAACTTGTTATTCTCCGCCCCGCTGGGCTGCAAACTTTCCTAGGAGGTATGCATTAGGCTTAACAAGAAAATGGACTTTAAGAAATAATAAATGGGATGTAATTATAATAACTGGACAGTTACTATGCACCAAACACGTAATTAGTTTGAAAAATATATTATTTTTGGAATTTGAAAATTTTAATTTCATTACTTGTTGCGCGCGCAATATTTCGTTGGATTTTAACGTAATACAACTTTATTTTGAAATTATATTTAACCTGACTAGAAATTTCGGATACAAATATTTCGGATCCCATCAAAATGTGGGAATTTTTTTTGAATTCTGTTTTGAGCGGTTGTTTGAAATTATTAATCGTTGTCCTAGCTAGAAGTTGGGCTGTACTTTTAACAAACTGTAAATGGGCTGTAGTAAATTCCATTAGAATTTAAAAAAATGTACATTCTTACAAATCGCAAATGGGCTATATGTTCTCTGCCAAATCCGAGCTGTGGGCCTACTAAGTTGACGCGTACCAAGGGCTTTGTCAACTTAGTCAATATAAACGATTCTAGCTGCAGTGATCGTACGATGTCCATCCAACGGCCGTAGTGCTTCTTCAACCTCTGGTCTTCTCTCCACCAAAGCAGCGTCGGTCGTGTCGCGCTCCTGCCTCCTGCCGCTTGTGCTGGGAGTCCACCGACTATCGTGAAGGAAATATGCCCTAGAGGCAATAATAAAGTTATTATTTATTTCCTTATATCATGATAAATGTTTATTATTCATGCTAGAATTGTATTAACCGGAAACATAATACATGTGTGAATACATAGACAAACAGAGTCACTAGTATGCCTCTACTTGACTAGCTCGTTAATCAAAGATGGTTATGTTTCCTAACCAGAACAGAGTTGTCATTTGATTAACGGGATCACATCATTGAATGATCTGATTGACTTGACCCATTCCATTAGCTTAGCCTCGATCATTTAGTATTGCTATTGCTTTCTTCATGACTTATACATGTTCCTATGACTATGATATTATGCAACTCCCGTTTACCGGGAACACTTTGTGTGCTACCAAACGTCACAACGTAACTGGGTGATTATAAAGGAGCTCTACAGGTGTCTCCAAAGGTATGTTGGGTTGGCGTATTTCGAGATTAGGATTTGTCACTCCGATTGTCGGAGAGGTATCTCTGGGCCCTCTCGGTAATGCACATCACATAAGCCTTGCAAGCATTGCAACTAATGAGTTAGTTGTGGGATGATGTATTACAGAACGAGTAAAGAGACTTGCCAGTAACGGAGATTGAACTAGGTATTGGATACCGACGATCGAATCTCGGGCAAGTAACATACCGATGACAAAGGGAACAACGTATGTTGTTGTGCGGTCTGACCGATAAAGATCTTCATAGAATATGTAGGAGCCAATATGGGCATCCAGGTCCCGCTATTGGTTATTGACCGGAGACATGTCTCGGTCATGTCTACATTGTTCTCGAACCCGTAGGGTCGGCACGCTTAAGGTTTCGATGACAGTTATATTATGAGTTTATACGTTTTGATGTACCGAAGGTTGTTCGGAGTCCCGGATGTGATCACGGACATGACGAGGAGTCTCGAAATGGTCGAGACATAAAGATTGATATATTGGAAGCCTATGTTTGGATATCGGAAGTGTTCCGGGTGAAATCAGGATTTTACCGGAGTACCGGGAGGTTACCGGAACCCCCCGGGAGCTATATGGGCCTTAGTGGGCCTTAGTGGAAAAGAGAAGAGGCAGCCTGAGATGGGACGCGCGCCCCTCCCCTCCCTTGGTCCGAATAGGACAAGGAGAGAGGGTCGGCCCCCCTTTCTCTTTTCCCCCCTCCGCGAATCCTATTCCAACTAGGATTGGGGGGGGGGGGGAATCCTACTCCCGGAGGGAGTAGGACTCCTCCTGGCGCGCCACCTCTAGGCCGGCCGCACCCCCCCTTGAGCCTTTATATACGGAGGCAGAGGCACCCCAGAGGAACACAAGTTGATCCACGTGATCATATTCTTAGGCGTGTGCGGCGCCCCCTGCCACCATAGTCCTCGCTAATATTGTAGCGGTGCTTAGGCGAAGCACTGCGACAGTAGTACATCAAGATCGTCACCACGCCGTCGTGCTGACGGAACTCTTCCCCAACACTTTGCTGGATCGGAGTCCGGGGATCATCATCGAGCTGAACGTGTGCTAAAACTCGGAGGTGCCGTAGTTTCGGTGCTTGATCGGTCGGGCCGTGAAGACGTACGACTACATCAACCAAACGCTTCCGTTGTCGATCTACAAGGGTACGTAGATCACACTCTCCCCTCTCGTTGCTATGCATCACCATGATCTTGCGTGTGCGTAGGATTTTTTTTGAAATTACCACGTTTCCCAACAGTGGCATCCGAGCCTAGGTTTTATGTGTTGATGTTATATGCACGAGTAGAACACAAGTGAGTTGTGGGCGATATAAGTCATACTGCTTACCAGCATGTCATACTTTGGTTCGGCGGTATTGTTGGATGAAGCGGCCCGGACCGACATTACGCGCACGCTTACGCGAGACCGGTTCTCCTGACGTGCTTTGCACATAGGTGGCTTGCGGGTGACAGTTTCTCCAACTTTAGTTGAACCGAGTGTGGGTACACCCGGTCCTTGCGAAGGTTAAAGCAGCACCAACTTGACAAACTATTGTTGTGGTTTTGATGCATAGGTAAGATTGGTTCTTGCTTAAGCCCGTAGCAGCCACGTAAAACTTGCAACAACAAAGTAGAGGACGTCTAACTTGTTTTTGCAGGGCATGTTGTGATGTGATATGGTCAAGACATGATGCTGAATTTTATTGTATGAGATGATCATGTTTTGTAACCGAGTTATTGGCAACTGGCAGGAGCTATATGGTTGTCGCTTTATTGTATGCAATGCAATCGCGCTGTAATGCTTTACTTTATCACTAAGCGGTAGCGATAGTCGTGGAAGCATAAGATTGGCGAGACGACAACGATGCTACGATGGAGATCAAGGTGTCGCGCCGGTGACGATGGTGATAATGACGATGCTTCGGAGATGGAGATCACATGCACAAGATGATGATGGCCATATCATATCACTTATATTGATTGCATGTGATGTTTATCTTTTATGCATCTTATCTTGCTTTGATTGATGGTAGCATTATAAGATGATCTCTCACTAAATTATCAAGAAGTGTTCTCCCTGAGTATGCACCGTTGTGAAAGTTCTTCATGCCGAGACACCACGTGATGATCGGGTGTGATAGGCTCTACGTTCAAATACAATGGGTGCAAAACAGTTGCACACGCGGAATACTCAGGTTATACTTGACGAGCCAAGCATATGCAGATATGGCCTCGGAACACGGAGACCGAAAGGTCGAGCGTGAATCATATAGTAGATATGATCAACATAGTGATGTTCACCAATGAAACTACTCCATCTCACGTGATGATCGGACATGGTTTAGTTGATTTGGATCACGTGATCACTTAGAGGATTAGAGGGATGTCTATCTAAGTGGGATTTCTTTAAGTAATTTGATTAATTGAACTTAAATTTATCATGAACTTAGTACCTGATAGTATCTTGCTTATGTATGTTTGATTGTAGATAGATGGCCCGTGCTGTTGTTCCGTTGAATTTTAATGCGTTCCTTGAGAAAGCAAAGTTGAAAGATGATGGTAGCAATTACACGGACTGGGTCAGTAACTTGAGGATTATCCTCATTGGTGCACAGAAGAATTACGTCCTGGAAGCACCGCTGGGTGCCAGGCCTGCTGCAGGAGCAACACCAGATGTTATGAACGTCTGGCAGAGCAAAGCTGATGACTACTCGATAGTTCAGTGTGCCATGCTTTACGGCTTAGAATCGGGACTTCAATGACGTTTTGAACGTCATGGAGCATATGAGATGTTCCAGGAGTTGAAGTTAATATTTCAAGCAAATGCCCGGATTGAGAGATATGAAGTCTCCAATAAGTTCTATAGCTGCAAGATGGAGGAGAACAGTTCTGTCAGTGAGCATATACTCAAAATGTCTGGGTATAATAATCACTTGATTCAGATGGGAGTTAATCTTCCAGATGATTGCGTCATTGACAGAATTCTCCAATCACTGCCACCAAGCTACAAGAGCTTCGTGATGAACTATAATATGCAAGGGATGAATAAGACTATTCCCGAGCTCTTCGCAATGCTGAAAGCTGCGGAGGTAGAAATCAAAAAGGAGCATCAAGTGTTGATGGTCAACAAGACCACTAGTTTCAAGAAAAAGGGCAAAGGGAAGAAGAAGGGGAACTTCAAGAAGAACAGCAAGCAAGTTGCTGCTCAAGAGAAGAAACCCAAGTCTGGACCTAAGCCTGAAACTGAGTGCTTCTACTGCAAGCAGACTGGTCACTGGAAGCGGAACTGCCCCAAGTATTTGGCGGATAAGAAGGATGGCAAGGTGAACAAAGGTATACGTGATATACATGTTATTGATGTGTACCTTACTAATGCTCGCAGTAGCACCTGGGTATTTGATACTGGTTCTGTTGCTAATATTTGCAACTCGAAACAGGGACTATGGATTAAGCGAAGATTGGCTAAGGACGAGGTGACGATGCGCGTGGGAAACGGTTCCAAAGTCGATGTGATCACGGTCGGCACGCTACCTCTACATCTACCTTCGGGATTAGTATTAGACCTAAATAATTGTTATTTAGTGCCAGCGTTGAGCATGAACATTATATCTGGATCTTGTTTAATGCGAGACGGTTATTCATTTAAATCACAGAATAATGGTTGTTCTATTTATATGAGTAATATCTTTTATGGTCATGCACCCTTGAAGAGTGGTGTATTCTTATTGAATCTCGATAGTAGTGACACACATATTCATAATGTTGAAGCCAAAAGATGCAGAGTTGATAATGATGGTGCAACTTATTTGTGGCACTGCCGTTTAGGTCATATCGGTGTAAAAGAGCATGAAGAAACTCCATACTAATGGACTTTTGGAACCACTTGATTATGAATCACTTGGTACTTGCGAACCGTGCCTCATGGGCAAGATGACTAAAACACCGTTCTCCAGTACTATGGAGAGAGAAACAGATTTGTTGGAAATCATACATACAGATGTATGTGGTCCGATGAATATTGATGCTCGTGGTGGATATCGTTATTTTCTCACCTTCACAGATGACTTAAGCAGATATGGGTATATCTACTTCATGAAACATAAGTCTGAAACATTTGAAAGGTTCAAAGAATTTCAGAGTGAAGTTGAAAATCATCGTAACAAGAAAATAAAGTTTCTACGATCTGATCGTGGAGGAGAATATTTGAGTTATGAGTTTGGTGTACATTTGAAACAATGAGGAATAGTTTCGCAACTCACGCCACCCGGAACACCACAGCGTAATGGTGTGTTCGAACGTCGTAATCGTACTTTACTAGATATGGTGCGATCTATGATGTCTCTTACTGATTTACCGCTATCGTTTTGGGGTTATGCTTTAGAGACGTCCACATTCACGTTAAATAGGGCACCATCAAAATCCGTTGAGATGACGCCTTATGAACTATGGTTTGGCAAGAAACCAAAGTTGTCGTTTCTGAAAGTTTGGGGCTGCGATGCTTATGTGAAAAAGCTTCAACCTGATAAGCTCGAACCCAAATCGGAGAAATGTGTCTTCATAGGATATCCAAAGGAAACTATTGGATACACCTTCTATCACAGATCCGAAGGCAAGACTTTTGTTGCTAAATTCGGAAACTTTCTGGAGAAGGAGTTTCTCTCGAAAGATGTGAGTGGGAGGAAAGTAGAACTTGATGAGGTAACTGTACCTGCTCCCTTATTGGAAAGTAGTACATCACAGAAAACTGTTTCTGCGACACCTACACCAATTAGTGAGGAAGCTAATGATAATGATCATGAAACTTCAGGACAAGATACTACTGAACCTCGTAGATCAACCAGAGTGAGATCTGCGCCAGAGTGGTACGGTAATCCTGTTCTGGAAATCATGCTGCTAGATCATGATGAACCTACGAACTATGAAGAAGCGACGGTGAGCCCAGATTCCGCAAAATGGCTTGAAGCCATGAAATCTGAGATGGGATCCATGTATGAGAACAAAGTATGGACTTTGGTTGACTTGCTCGATGATCGGCAAGCAATTGAGAATAAATGGATCTTCAAGAAGAAGACTGACGCTGACGGTAATATTACTGTCTACAAAGCTCGACTTGTCGCAAAAGGTTTTCGACAAGTTCAAGGGGTTGACTACGATGAGACCTTCTCACCCGTAGCGATGCTTAAGTCTGTCCGAATCATGTTAGCAATTGCCGCATTTTATGATTATGAAATTTGGCAGATGGATGTCAAAACTGCATTCCTGAATGGATTTCTGGAAGAAGAGTTGTATATGATGCAACCGGAAGGTTTTGTCGATCCAAAGGGAGCTAACAAAGTGTGCAAGCTCCAGTGATCCATTTATGGACTGGTGCAAGCCTCTCGGAGTTGGAATAAACGCTTTGATAGTGTGATCAAAGCATTTGGTTTTATACAGACTTTCGGAGAAGCCTGTATTTACAAGAAAGTGAGTGGGAGCTCTGTAGCATTTCTGATATTATATGTGGATGACATATTACTGATTGGAAATAATATAGAATTTCTGGATAGCATAAAGGGATACTTGAATAAGAGTTTTTCTATGAAAGACCTCGGTGAAGCTGCTTACATATTAGGCATAAAGATCTATAGAGATAGATCAAGACGCTTAATTGGACTTTCACAAAGCACATACCTTGATAAGATTTTGAAGAAGTTCAAAATGGATCAAGCAAAGAAAGGGTTCTTGCCTGTGTTACAAGGTGTGAAGTTGAGTCAGACTCAATGCCCGACCACTGCAGAAGATAGAGAGAAAATGAAAGATGTTCCCTATGCTTCAGCCATAGGCTCTATCATGTATGCAATGCTGTGTACCAGACCTGATGTGTGCCTTGCTATAAGTCTAGCAGGGAGGTACCAAAGTAATCCAGGAGTGGATCATTGGACAGCGGTCAATAACATCCTAAAATACCTGAAAAGGACTAAGGATATGTTTCTCGTATATGGAGGTGACAAAGAGCTCATCGTAAACGGTTACGTTGATGCAAGCTTTGACACTGATCCGGATGATTCTAAATCGCAAACCGGATACGTGTTTACATTAAACGGTGGAGCTGTCAGTTGGTGCAGTTCTAAACAAAGCGTCGTGGCGGGATCTACATGTGAAGCGGAGTACATAGCTGCTTCGGAAGCAGCAAACGAAGGAGTTTGGATGAAGAATTTCATATCCGATCTAGGTGTCATACCTAGTGCATCGGGTCCAATGAAAATCTTTTGTGACAATACTGGTGCAATTGCCTTGGCAAAGGAATCCAGATTTCACAAGAGAACCAAACACATCAAGAGATGCTTCAATTCCATCCGGGATCTAGTCCAGGTGGGAGACATAGAGATTTGCAAGATACATACGGAGCTGAATGTAGCAGACCCGTTGACTAAGCCTCTTCCACGGGTAAAACATGATGAGCACCAAAGCTCCATGGGTGTTAGGATCATTACTGTGTAATCTAGATTATTGACTCTAGTGCAAGTGGGAGACTGAAGGAAATATGCCCTAGAGGCAATAATAAAGTTATTATTTATTTCCTTATATCATGATAAAAGTTTATTATTCATGCTAAAATTGTATTAACCGGAAACATAATACATGTGTGAATACATAGAAAAACAAAGTGTCACTAGTATGCCTCTACTTGACTAGCTCGTTAATCAAAGATGGTTATGTTTCCTAACCATGGACAAAGAGTTGTCATTTGATTAAACGGGATCACATCATTAGTTGAATGATCTGATTGACATGACCCATTCCATTAGCTTAGCACCCGATCGTTTAGTATGTTGCTATTGCTTTCTTCATGACTTATACATGTTCCCATGACTATGAGATTATGTAACTCCCGTGTGCCGGAGGAACACTTTGTGTGCTACCAAACGTCACAACGTAACTGGGTGATTATAAAGGTGCTCTACAGGTGTCTCCAAAGGTACATGTTGGGTTGACGTATTTCGAGATTAGGATTTGTCACTCCGATCGTCGGAGAGGTATCTCTGGGCCCTCTCGGTAATGCACATCACTTAAGCCTTGCAAGCAATGCAACTAATGAGTTAGTTGCGAGATGATGTATTACGGAACGAGTAAAGAGACTTGCCGGTAACGAGATTGAACTAGGTATTGGATACCGACAATCGAATGTCGGGCAAGTAACATACCGATGACAAAGGGAACAACGTATGTTGTTATGCGGTCTGACCGATAAAGATCTTCGTAGAATATGTAGGAGCCAATATGGGAATCCAGGTCCCTCTATTGGTTATTGACCGGAGACATGTCTCGGTCATGTCTACATTGTTCTCGAACCCGTAGGGTCCGCACGCTTAAGGTTTCGATGACAGTTATATTATGAGTTTATACGTTTTGATGTACCGAAGGTTGTTCGGAGTCCCGGATGTGATCACGGACATGACAAGGAGTCTCGAAATGGTCGAGACATAAAGATTGATATATTGGAAGCCTATGTTTGGATATCGGAAGTGTTCCGGGTGAAATCGTGATTTTACCGGAGTACCGGGAGGTTACCGGAACCCCCCGGGAGCTATATGGGCCTTAGTGGGCCTTAGTGGAAAAGAGAAGAGGCAGCCTGAGATGGGCCGCGCGCCCCTCCCCTCCCTTGGTCCGAATAGGACAAGGAGAGAGGGCCAGCCCCCCTTTCTCTTTTCCCCCCTCCGTGAATCCTATTCCAACTAGGATTGGGGGGGGGGAATCCTACTCCCGGAGGGAGTAGGACTCCTCCTGGCGCGCCACCTCTAGGCCGCCCCCCCCCTCCCCTTGAGCCTTTATATACGGAGGCAGAGGCACCCCAGAGGAACACAAGTTGATCCACATGATCATATTCTTAGCCGTGTGCGGCGCCCCCTGCCACCATAGTCCTCGATAATATTGTAGCGGTGCTTAGGCGAAGCACTGCGACAGTAGTACATCAAGATCGTCACCACGCCGTCATGCTGACGGAAATCTTCCCCGACACTTTTCTGGATCAGAGTACGGGGATCGTCATCGAGCTGAACGTGTGCTAAAACTCGGAGGTGCCGTAGTTTCGGTGCTTGATCGGTCGGGCCATGAAGACGTACGACTACATCAACCAAACGCTTCCGTTGTCGATCTACAAGGGTACGTAGATCACACTCTCCCCTCTCGTTGCTATGCATCACCATGATCTTGCGTGTGCGTAGGAAATTTTTTGAAATTACTACGTTTCCCAACACTCCCACCGCTGGCCAGGCCATCCCTCTACTCACCCACACCCCCTATTATTCTGCGGCGACAGCAGCCTCACACCGCAGCCGAACTAGTGAACCCTCGTACTCCTCTCCGTGCGGGCTTCCACTGCTGCGTCTTCTCCGGCTCTGCGTCGTCCTCTTCCTAGGCCTCGCCGTCGTCCAGACCACCGCCCTGGTGCTCTCGGCGCGGCGTGGTCAACGTGGTCAACGATTGACTCCCATCGGAAGAGTACTATATGTGGAGAGGCTGACAGCTGGGTCCACGGCAGCCACAAGGAAGTGCCTCCTTATTACTCGCAAAATAATTATTCCTCCACCTGACAGCGGGGACCCACCGGACAGGCCATCGTATTTCGCGAAAAAAATGATTCGCCCCCTGACTGCTGGGACCCACGAGCTACATCTTCGCACGCAAGGAAATGCGTCCGGATAAAAAAACGATTCGCCCCCTGACTGCTGGGACCCACCAGGCCCCCGACTGCTGGGACCCACCAGCTACATCTTCGCACGCAAGGAAGTGCGTCCGGGCAAAAAAAAACAAAACGATTCGCCCCCTGACTGCTGGGACCGACCAGCTACATCTTCGCAGGGAAGGAAGTGCCTGACAGTCGGGACCCACCTGGTCGAAGCGTACGTAGCGTTGTCATTCTGGTCACAAACGTGTACGTACATACTGGTCGATGTAGAGGCGCGCACGTGTCGTAGTAGAGGCGCGCACGTAGCATGTACACGTACGTACAGCGGCCAGGGTGCAAGAAAGAAAATACGGCCACGTATGTGTACATACGGGCGGGGTCTCGAACGCCTACTCACGCATACGTATGGCGAGGGCTCGTGTACATGGCTGGGTCGGAACGGAGAAACAACGTCATCGTCGTGTTCATGGGGAGGCAACGGAATGCGTCATGTTCATCGGGAGGGCTTGTACGGAACATGCGATGGAAACGAGGCCTGACGTACCGCAGAACGGAGGAAACGGCCTTGTGTTCGACCGGCCACGTTCGAAACGGGATCCTGTTCATCGGGAGGGGTCTGGCGTACCGCAAAACAGAGAAAACGGACCTCCTACGGTCGAAACGGGGGTCCTGTTGATCGGGAGGGGTGTGGCGTACTGCAAAACGGACGAAACAGACTTGTGTTGGAGCGCTATGGTCGAAACGGGGGTCCTGTTCATCGGGAGGGGTGTGGCGTACCGTAAAACGGGACTCCACAGGATACTGTTCATCTCCAGCGTCGACCCCCTCCAGCCTCCACGAGCTATTGTTCATCCACCGTCGACCTCCTCCAGCCTCCACCTGCGACTGTTCATCCAGTCTCCACCGCGTGCTACTCCACCGGCTACTGTTCAACCACCCCTCCACCGTCTACTGTTCATCCAGCCCTCCACACCACGGGGTCCTGTTCAACCACCCCTCCACGGGCACCCCTCCACCGTCTACTGTTCATCCAACCCTCCACACCACGGGGTCCTATTCAACCACCCCTCCACCGTCTACTGTTCATCGAGCCCTCCACACCACGGGGTCCTGTTCATCCACCCCTCCACGGGCACCCCTCCACCGTCTACTGTTCATCTAGCCCTCCACCACACCACGGGGTCCTGTTCATCCAGAGGCAACGCCACCGCTCACTGTTCATCCACCCCCCAACGTTCACTGTTCATCCCATCGATCGGTTTCAGTTAGCAGCAGTAGCGAAGGAATCGCTCGATCGGGTTCAGTTAACAGCCATCGATCGATCGCTTGGGTTCAGTAACGCGTAGCCTGCAGTGCAATCGCTCGGGTTCAGTTAGAGCCCAACGCCTCGCTCGGGTTCAGTTAGAGCCAACGCCTCGCACACACGCGTGTACATGTACGAGGGAAACGCGCATCGCTCGGCCCCCGACCTCCCACCGTAACTGGGAACTTCCTGAAATTTTCCTCCCCTCGCTTCTACCACGGTTTTTTCCGTCATGGACGGCCCAAATAATGTCATGCAGCTGCGTCTCCGGCCCGCCCAGGACGAAAATCCCATTTTCTGTCATGATTTTTTGTCATAGAAGTAGGAGCCCACCACATCTATGACGATACCTGGTTTCGTCACAATTATCCTCATAGAAATGTCATATGTATGACAGAAAAAAAATTCGTTCGGCCCAAAATGTCACGGATGTGTCTTTTTTTGTAGTGTAAGCATGCATCTCAGTATGACTTCTTGATGATCTAATACTAGTTACCCAAAAGACCATAATAAAGAGAAATAACTGGTCTATTACATGTCCCATTGGACCAGCAGGCTTAAGTCATGGTTTTGCTAGTGCCTTTTGACACCCTGCTGCCCTCCTTTGGCTTGCTAGCACCCTTAGGAGCCATGTTTCCTTCCTTCGACTTGCTGTTAGTTTTTTCCTTCTTGGGGATGTTGGGGAGCTTCTCTTCTGAGGTGTTCTGAGCATTAACATTGCAAAAAGAGGTATTCAAGTTCTTAATCACTTTGGTAGGTATGGAAGGAGGTAGAGAGTGACAAGCTAAACAATCTTTGTCCATACAAACAGATTTCTTAAATCCTTTTTGCAATTGCTGCCGTCTGCAGCTCCTTCTTACCTCAGTTTCCACCGGTGGACCCTTTTCTTTCCTTTTCCTATTCTGATGCAGAGCAGAAGTTGAGGAAGCAGATAAATCCTGAGAACCTCCCTTAGAAGAAGGAGTGTTTTCCTGATCCTGGGGATTATTCATTAAACATGACATACTATTAGAATCTGGACATGCTCCTGGGATGGCAAAAGGCAGGCAGTTCTTAGTCTCCTTATTCTGTGTAATGATCGCCCAAACTTGAGACTTAATAAATTTCTGTGCCCACACAAATTTATCAGGAGTAAGAAAAGTGACAGAGAGGAAGTTAACCCACTCCATAGGTATCTGGATGATGATCTTGCTATGTTCTTTAGGAGCAAAGTGAGTTCCCCACGTGATGGCTCCTTCCTTACCAAGTAGTTCTTTCAGTGGTAAATCTGGGGAATTGTGGGTTGAGGAGCTCTCAGCAGGATGCAAATTCGGAAGGTAAATGGGTTGGGAAAATCAGGGGGTGCAGAAATATCAGAGAAAAATCACCTGGATTTTGGTCCACTGGGATGGGGATATCTTTGGAGACTTGAGTCTCAGGGAGAATGGGGTCATTTCTTGGATCTATAGCAATCTGATTGGCCTCCTGGACATGCTCAACAGCAGACACAACTCTGTTTCCTTCCAAAATAATCTCTCTGTCCTCATCAATGCTCATATCAATTCCTTTTCCATGAGAAACAACTTTGCTTTCCATGTTGTTAATCTTACCAATGGGTGACTTCTGGCTAGATGTTGCAGGAGTAGTGCCACTCTGCTTGTTAACATAAATAGCATTGAAAACCTCCAATTGCATTGGATCCTCAGCAGAAAAGATGGGTTCAAAATGGTGCTGTAAAATAGAAACCAAGCTAGGATCTTCATATAGGGGCCCAGTAACCTGATGCTCATGGGCCCTTAGAGGAAGTGGATCACTCTATTCCTGAGGCCCAACCAGAACATTCAAATCAGGGAGGGTTGGCGCCAAAGGCCCATTAGCAGAAGCAGCAGTCTCAGCACTGTCATTTGGGGGTTCCTGAGACAAGGTGATATTACTATTTGCATTCACACCCTGCTGATCATGAACCTCCCCCGTGGGCTCAATAATCTCATTGAGATTCAGAAATTCACCAGCATATAATTCTTGGTCTACATTCTCATTCTCTACAGGCAAGGCTGATACGTCTCCGTCGTATCTATATTTTTGATTGTTCCACGCCAATATTATTCAACTTTCATATACTTTTTGGCAACTTTTTATATTATTTTTGGGACTAACATATTGATCCAGTGCCCAGTGCCAGTTCCTGTCTGTTGCATGTTTTTGGTTTCGCAGAATATCCATATCAAACGGAGTCCAAACGGGATAAAAATGGACGGAGCTTATTTTTGGAAAATATGAAAAATTCGGAAGGAAAATCAACGCGAACCAGTGCCCGAGGTGGTCACGAGGCAGGGGCGCGCCCCCTACCCTCGTGAGCCCACCGTAAGGCAGTTGACACTCTTCTCTTGCCGCAAGAAAGCTAATATGCGGAAAAAAAATCACGGCGAAGGTTTCAGGCCAATCAGAGTTACGGATCTCCATATATATACGAAACGGTGAAACAGAGCCAGGACAGAACGCAGAACCAGAGAGAAACAGAGAGATAGATCCAATCTCGGAGGGGCTCTCGCCCCTCCCATGCCATGGAGGCCAAGGACCAGAGGGTAAACCCTTCTCCCATCTAGGGAGGAGGTCAAGGAAGAAGAGGAAGAAGGGGCCCCCTCTCCCCCTCTCCTCCGGTGGCGCCGGAACGCCGCCGTGGCCATCATCATGATCACCGTGATCTTCACCAACACCTCCGCCATCTTCACCAACATCTCCATCACCTTCCCCCCTCTATCTACAGCGGTCCACTCTCCCGCAACCCATTGTACCCTCTACTTGAACATGGTGCTTTATGCTTCATATTATTATCCAATGATGTGTTTCCATCCTATGATGTCTGAGTAGATTTTCGTTTTCCTATCGGTGATTGATGAATTGCTATGATTGATTTAATTTGCTTGTGGTTATGTTACTGTCCTTTGGTGCCCATCATATGAGCGCGCACGTGGATCACACCATAGGGTTAGTTGTATGTTGATAGGACTATGTATTGGAGGGCAAGAGTGACAGAAGCTTCAACCTAGCATAGAAATTGATGCATACGGGATTGAAGGGGGGCCAATATATCTTAATGCTATGGTTGGGTTTTACCTTAATGAACATTAGTAGTTGCGGATGCTTGCTAATAGTTCCAATCATAAGTGCATAGAATTCCAAGTAAGGGATGACATGCTAGCAGTGGCCTCTCCCACATAATACTTGCTATCGGTCTAGTAAAGTAGTCAATTGCTTAGGGGCAATTTCACAACTCCTACCACCACTTTTCCACACTCGCTATATTTACTTTATTGTTTCTTTATATAAACAGCCCCTACTTTTTATTTACGTGCTCTTTATTATCTTGCAAACCTATCCAACAACACCTACAAAGTACTTCTAGTTTCATATTTGTTCTAGGTAAAGCGAACGTCAAGTGTGCGTAGAGTTGTATCGGTGGTCGATAGAACTTGAGGGAATATTTTTTCTACATTTAGCTCCTCGTTGGGTTCGACACTCTTACTTATCGAAAACTGTTGTGATCCCCTAAACTTGTGGGTTATCAAGACCTCTTTCTGGCGCCGTTGCCGGGGAGCAATAGCATGGGGAGAATATTCTCGTGTGTGCTTGTTTGCTTTATGACTAAGTAATTTTTATTTGCTGTTCTTAGTTGTTTCCTATCTTCAGTTATGGGTAGGAAACGCAAAATACCAAAAAAATAGTTGTACCTGCTGAACCAATGGTTGAAGAACCAATCAAAATCTATCACACTGCTGAAGCTTATTACTTGGATCATCTTTGATCCCTATGTGCTCGTGCTGAAACCCCAACTAGCTTAGTTTAGGGCAAATGTTTAGATGAGCATGCTTGTTATGTGCGACACCGTATATCTGAAAAGGGGAAATTATTATGGAGTCAAATTCAACGTTTGCAATGCTATGCTTGGAATTTATGTGAATTATATGATTTTACTTGTTGTTCTGAAAACCCTAAGAAACACCTTCCCTACCAATGTGAGTTTATTGATAATGGAATCTTATCTTCTTATGCTAAAGGTGTTTATAGTTACTATGATGTTCAACAAATTGAAGAATTTGTTGCTTTTGAGGGTGCTTATGAAATTGCTTCTTTGATTGAAAAGTATGATGCTACTTTTCACAAATCTGAAAATTTTGCTATACTTAAATATTGCTATGATAATTATGCTTCTAATACCTATGTTAAACAATATATTGAGGAATACTCCACTGTCCAAGAAGAGACTAATATTTTGCAGGAGTCTATGGAAGAAGAAATTGATGACACTGTGAGCTCATTGGATGAAAAAGATGAGGAGGAGAGCGAAGAACAAAAGGAGGAAGAGCGGATTGATCACCCGTGCCCACCTTCTAATGAGAGTAACTCTTCAACTCATACATTGTTTAATTCCCCTTCATGCTTACCGAAGGATGAATATTATGATAATTGCTATGATCCCGTCGATTCTTTTGAAATATCCCTTTTTGATGATGCTTGCTATGCTTGTGGCCAAGATGCCAATATGAATTATGCTTATGGAGATGAACTTGCTATAGTTCCTTATGTTAAACATGAAATTGTTGCTATTGCACCCACACATGATAGTCCTATTATCTTTTTGAATTCTCCCAACTACACTATATCGGAGAAGTTTGCCCTTATTAAGGATTATATTGATGGGTTGCCTTTTACTGTTACACATGATGATTTTAATGAATATAATATGCATGTGCTTGCTGCTCCTACTTGCAATTATTATGAGAGAGGAACTATATCTCCACCTCTCTATGTTTCCAACATGATAAAATTGCAAGAAACTGTTTATACTATGCATTGGCCTTTACTAGGTGTGCATGAATTGTTATTTTATGACATGCCGACGCATAGGAAGAGAGTTAGACTTCGTCATTGCTTGATATATGTTGCCTTGTGCTCACTACTAAATTACAAATCATTGTTAATTAAAATTGGCTTTGATATACCTTGGGATCCGGGTGGATTCACTACTTGAGCACTATATGCCTAGCTTAATGGCTTTAAAGAAAGCGCTGCCAGGGAGACAACCCGTAAGTTTTAGAGAGTCATTTATTTCTGTTGAGTGCTTTCATATAGTTTAAAAACAACAAAAATAAAGAGGGGAACCCAAAACTTTTCAAAAAGGAAAGTGAAAGTGAGAAAGACAAGCACTGTTGAAGTGGGAGAGCTCCTTGAACTTTGTTCATGCTCACGGCAACTTTGTGAATCTTGATTACAGAAACTTTTCAAAAAAAATAATTATCCCCTTGTACAATTCCATTGTATTATAAAAATAATGTGCCTAGGTTTGCTTTTAGGATGTTTACATTTGCTTGATGGTTTGTACGGTGCAGGACAGAAACTTTGGCTGTAGTGCGCGATTTTACATTTTTAGCTGGAACGTCAAATGGTTATGATTCTTTTTGCACTGTCTTCCTATACAAATTGTTTATTTTTTATAATTTTGGTAGAATTTTTCAAGTAACAGAAGTATGGTGAATGTTCATATTATTACAGACTATTCTGTTTTAGACAGATTCTGTTTTTGATGCATAGTTTGTTTGTTTTGATGAAACTATCAATTTATATTAGTGGATTAAGCCATGAAGAAGTTATATTACAGTAGAAAGAATGCAAAAACAAAATATGAATTGGTTTGCAACAGCACTTAGAGTAGTGATTTGCTTTATTATACTAACGGATCTTACCGAGTTTTTTGTTGAAGTTTTGTGTGGATGAAGTGTTCGATGATCGAGAAGGTCTCGATGTGAGAAGAAGGAAGAGAGGCAAGAGCTCAAGCTTGGGGATTCCCGAGGCACCCCAAGTAAATATTCAAGGAGACTCAAGCGTCTAAGCTTGGGGATGCTGGGGAGGCATCCCCTCTTTCTTCAACAAATATCAGTATGTTTTCGGATTCATTTCGTTCATGCGATATGTGCAAGTCTTGGAGTGTCTTTTGCATTTAGGTTTTTATTTTTCTTTTTATGCACCATGCTGGTATGAGATAGTCCTTGGTTGATTTATAGAATGCTCATTGCACTTCACTTATATCTTTTGACTATGGCTTTATAGAATGCTTCATGTGCTTCACTTATATAATTTGAAGTTTGGATTGCCTGCTCTTCACTTAGACAACCGCCATTTGCAGAATGCTCTTTTGCTTCACTTATATTTGTTAGAGCGTGGGCATATCTTTTGTAGAAAGAATTAAACTCTCTTGCTTCACTTATATCTATTTAGAGAGATGACAGAAACTGGTCATTCACATGGTTAGTCATAAAATCCTACATAAACTTGTAGATCGCTGAATATGATATGTTTGATTCCTTGCAATAGTTTTGCGATATAAAGGTGGTGATATTAGAGTCATGCTAGTTGAGTAATTATGAAATTGAGAAATACTTGTGTTGAGGTTTGCAAGTCCCGTAGCATGCACATATGGTGAACCGTTATGTAACAAAGTCGGAGCATGAGGTGTTTATTGATTGTCTTCCTTATGAGTGGCGGTCGGGGACGAATGATGGTCTTTTCCTACCAATCTATCCCCCTAGGAGCATGCGCGTAGTACTTTGTTTCGATGACTAATAGATTTTTGCAATAAGTATGTGAGTTCTTTATGACTAATGTTGAGTCCATGGATTATATGCGCTCTCACCCTTCCACCATTGCTAGCCTCTCTAGTACCACGCAACTTTTGCCAGTACCATATACCTTCCTCAAAACAGCCACCATACCTACCTATCATGGCATTTCCATAGCCATTCCGAGATATATTGCCATGCAACTTCCATCATCATCATATACATGACTTGAGCATTTATTGTCATATTGCTTTGCATGATCGTAAGATAGCTAGCATGATGTTTTCATGGCTTGTCCGTTTTTTTGATGTCATTGCTACGCTAGATCATTGCACATCCCGGTACACTACTGGAGGCATTAATATAGAGTCATATCTTTGTTCTAGATATCGAGTTGTAATATTGAGTTGTAAGTAAATAAAAGTGTGATGATCATCATTACTAGAGCATTGCCCCAGTGAGGAAAGGATGATGGAGACTATGATTCCCCCACAAGTCGGGATGAGACTCCGGACGAAAAATAAAAAATAAAAAAAATAGAGAAAGGCCAAAAAAAGAGAGAAAAAAAATGAGAGAAAAAGAGAGAAGGGGCAATGTTACTATCCTTTTACCACACTTGTGCTTCAGAGTAGCACCATGTTCTTCATAGAGAGAGTATCCTATGCTTTCACTTTCATATACTAGTGGGAATTTTCATTATAGAACTTGGCTTGTATATTCCGATGATGGGCTTCCTCAAATGCCCGAGGTCTTCATGAGCAAGCAAGTTGGATGCACACCCACTTAGTTTCAGTTAGAGCTTTCATACACTTTTAGCTCTAGTGCATCCGTTGCATGGCAATCCCTACTCACTCACATTGATATCTATTGATGGGCATCTCCATAGCCCGTTGATACGCCTAGTTGATATGAGACTATCTTCTCCTTTTTGTCTTCTCCACCATCATATTCTATTCTACCTATAGTGCTATGTCCATGGCTCACGCTCATGTATTGCGTGAAAGTTGAAAAGGTTTGAGAACGTCAAAAGTATGAAACAATTGCTTGGCTTGTCATCGGGGTTGTGCATGATGTGAATATTTTGTGTGGTGAAGATGGAGCATAGCTAGACTATATGATTTTGTAGGGATAACTTTCTTTGGCCATGTTATTTTGAAAATACATGATTGCTTTATTAGCATGCTTGAAGTATTATTGTCTTAATGTCAAAGGATAGACTATTGCTTTGAATCACTCGTATCTTAATATTCATGCCATGATTAGACATATGATCAAGATTATGCTAGGTAGCATTCCACATCAAAAATTATCTTTTTTGTCATTTACCTACTCGAGGACGAGCAGGAATTAAGCGTGGGGATGCTGATACGTCTCCGTCGTATCTATAATTTTTGATTGTTCCATGCCAATATTATTCAACTTTCATATACTTTTTGGCAACTTTTTATATTATTTTTGGGACTAACATACTGATCCAGTGCCCAGTGCCAGTTCCTGTCTATTGCATGTTTTTGGTTTCGCAGAATATCCATATCAAACGGAGTCCAAACGGGATAAAAATGGACGGAGCTTATTTTTCGAAAATATGGAAAATTCGGAAGGAAAATCAACGTGAACCAGTGCCCGAGGTGGTCACGAGGCAAGGGGCGCCCCCCCTAGGGCGCGCCCCCTACCCTCGTGAGCCCACCGTAAGGCGGTTGACGCTCTTCTTTTGCCGCAAGAAAGCTAATATGCGGGAAAAAAATCACGGCGAAGGTTTCAGGCCAATCGGAGTTACGGATCTCCATATATATACGAAACGGTGAAACAAAGCCAGGACAGAATGCAGAACCAGAGAGAAACAGAGAGATAGATCCAATATCGGAGGGGCTCTCGCCCCTCCCATGCCATGGAGGCCAAGGACCAGAGGGGAAACCCTTCTCCCATCTAGGGAGGAGGTCAAGGAAGAAGAGGAAGAAGGGGGGCCCCTCTCCCCCTCTCCTCCGGTGGCGCCGGAACGCCGCCGTGGACATCATCATGATCACTGCGATCTTCACCAACACCTCCGCCATCTTCACCAACATCTCCATCACCTTCCCCCCTCTATTTACAGCGGTCCACTCTCCCGCAACCTGTTGTACCCTCTACTTGAACATGGTGCTTTATGCTTCATATTATTATCCAATGATGTGTTGCCATCCTATGATGTCTGAGTAGATTTTTGTTTTCCTATCGGTGATTGATGAATTGCTATGATTGATTTAATTTGCTTGTGGTTATGTTGCTGTCCTTTGGTGCCCATCATATGAGCGCGTGCGTGGATCACACCATAGGGTTAGTTGTATGTTGATAGGACTATGTATTGGAGGGCAAGAGTGACAAAAGCTTCAACCTAGCATAGAAATTGATGCATACGGGATTGAAGGGGGGCCAATATATCTTAATGCTATGGTTGAGTTTTACCTTAATGAACATTAGTAGTTGCGGATGCTTGCTAATAGTTCCAATCATAAGTGCATAGAATTCCAAGTAAGGGATGACATGCTATCAGTGGCCTCTCCCACATAATACTTGCTATCGGTCTAGTAAAGTAGTCAATTGCTTAGGGGCAATTTCACAACTCCTACCACCACTTTTCCACACTCGCTATATTTACTTTACTGTTTCTTTATATAAACAGCCCCTACTTTTTATTTACGTGCTCTTTATTATCTTGCAAACCTATCCAACAACACCTACAAAGTACTTCTAGTTTCATACTTGTTCTAGGTAAAGCGAACGTCAAGTGTGTGTAGAGTTGTATCGGTGGTCGATAGAACTTGAGGAAATATTTGTTCTACCTTTAGCTCCTCGTTGGGTTCGACACTCTTACTTATCGAAAACTGTTGCGATCCCCTATACTTGTGGGTTATCAAGGGCCCAATGACCCCATCCAGGTAAATCAGGTTCTTCTTCTTCTTCTTCTTCCTCCACCATAGCATTATTGTTGGGAGCAAGCTGCAGATTTAGTTCATGCTATGGCGGCTGATTATTGTCTTCTTGTTCATGATGCTGGAGAGGCCCCATAAAATGATTATGCTAGTTTTGATGAAAATTAGGCTGGAGAGGAACTGGGTGAGGGTTTCCAAAAGGAGGGATTGGGTTCTCATCAGGAGCTACAATGCCCAACATGGTATCCTGCAAGATCACTACTGGAACAGAGAGAGTAGCAGTGTCATCTCCCTCCCCAATCACAATGCTGGCAGGGATGTCTCGGAGTTCTTCAACTTTAACTTTCACCATTTGATTTGCACGAGTACTCTTATTCCTGTCCCACATCACAAGCTTTCCAAACTTATTGACATCATTACTAATTTCATGAATACTCTTTCTATCCAAGGGGAAACCGCAGAGCAAGATCCACACTTCTCTGCTAAGTTCTAACCGCCTCCAATTCATGCCTTGGTTGTGCTTCTCAAAAATCACATGCACATCAGTGTACTGATGAGGGCTGTTTCTGACCAAATCATCTCTGTCGAAAACACTGTTGAGCCTAATATATGCTTGGCCAAAAGGACAAGGAGAGATCTCTGAGAAACCAATGTGCTTGACGTCGGTGAGGAATTCAGATAATACCTCTCGGATGGTGTTGAACTGGACCTGAAGGTTTGGCATAGGAACAATTGTCGCGATAGCCCATTCCTCATGCAGAGCCGGGACAGGATCCGCCAAGATGCGAACCCTGGCCGGCCGACCAGCCATGTCGATACGCTGATGGCCTTGAGGGATGAAGGGCGCTGGATCGAAGGGGAAGGTCTCCATTGTCAAATCACCCGAACTCAGAGTGTTGCAGAGGGAGAGGTTGGTGGATGGGGAGGGTGCATTGGATTGGGATGCTGCTGCGAGAAGTCTTTGTGTGATGGAAGGGGAGGAGCCGGAGTAATGGCGGATACCAACTGAAGGAGGCAAAATCGAGGCGCCACCACAATTTCCCTGAAAAGGTTGATGTATGACCGGCTGATTAGTCGTAATCGCGGGAACAGTGGGATTCTGTCTTTGGGTGGGTGGGCTCATGGTTTGGGGCTACGGGCCAGAAACTGTGGCGGTTGGCCCAACGGAGTAGCAGTCACGAGCGATGTGCCCCCACTTCTTACACGCACGACACTTGATACGATTCTTGCAGCTGGGCCGAAGATGGCCCGATAACAAGCACCTAACGCAGAATAGCCCAGGTACCTCATTTTGAATAGGCGGAGATCCCGCTTGGCCCCCAGTACCTGCCGCATTAACTACGCGGCGATTACGGTCCGCTAATTGGGTCTGATTATGATGGACATGATTAGTCCTGGGATTGCCTCGGGTATGATCATGGATCTGATATGTGGAAGGAGATCTAAGAGCTTGAAGGTAAGATTTCCTAGGATGATCACGGAAAACGTGCATCCATTCATCTTCCTTTTCTTGAAGGTATTGACCAAGCTCCCAAGATGAGTTTGGCCCTCCCGAACCCCAAAGAAGGAAATTGATGTTGAGTTCAGGGAGTGCAATATTACCTCCTTTGATGATCGAGAAGCCCACCTCTTTGGAGGAGACGGAGAAATGAAAGGACCAATTTTGCAGAAGTTGAACCTTAAACAATGATGCACGACCTCCAAAGCATGCCAAGAGAATGGTGGCAACAGATTCCACCGTGAGACGGATCTTGGAGCGGGTAAATTCCGCCACCAGAATGAATTCCTGTAGATCTTTACCTTCTTCGAAGTTGATGGGCACACCCCACTTTCTCCATACCACTTGAGCAAAATCTTGACCTTTGTCGAAGTTCAGATCGGCTAACGCCATCAGGATTGATTGGGTGGTGTCCGCCGTGCCCGGATTGGAACACGGCGCCGATAAGGTGAGGTCGGCCACGGCCGGAGAGTGGCCGGGAGGCCGTTGGGCGGAGGGGCTAGGCGGAGGGGTTTCTTTGATTCATTTTTTTATTTTGATTCATTGATTTACATCTTTTTTTAATACTTCATTTATATAGGTGCTTGGGCTGCTAACAGACGATGTTTAGCCACCCGACTTGAAGGGCCATCCTTGCAAGTCAGCTTAGACAAAAGCCACCCTCTAATGTGCAATGTTTAGACACTCATCAGTGGAGATGCACAACTACGGTGACTGGCCAAGCTTTGCCATGTGAGACGTGAATGTGTCAAGTAAATGTCACCGTTGGTAGAGTGGTATTTGTTTTTTGAGATGGGTTGGTAGAGTGGTATTACCACGATGTGCCTGGTCCCTACTATTCCTTGCGTGCGTCGGGGAATAGCAGGCAAACACACACACCCTCACACCAGTTTTGGGTTAGGACCTTCCGTGAATAACTTTTTTCTTTTCTCTCTGAACATGTTTTTTTTTGCATTTTTTCAGCTCTTTTTTCTTCTTTTCTTTTCTTTTCATTTTCTTGTTTCAAAAACATTTTCAATTCAATAACCTTTCCCAAATCTATGAACATTTTTAAGAAATTTTAAAACATTTTTATAATTCAAGATCTTTCTCAGATTCATGACCATTTTTTGAAATCTGGGAACATTTTTCAAATTCGTAAAATCTTTAGAAATACGAGAACAATTTCCAAATTCACCAACATATTTTGAAAAAGGGATTTTTTAAATGCATGAATTATTTACAACTTCATGCACATTGATTTTCAAATTGATGAACAATTTTTGAAATTAAAAAAATATAGGAATAGTTTTTTAAATCTAAGAACATTTTTCAAATTCGTTAATATTATTTCGAAATCCTGGAACAATTTTCAAATTTGTGAGTTTTAGATAAAATTCAGGATTTTGGAAGCTCATGAACACTGTCTATACTAGCAAACATGACCGTGCGTTGCAACGGGAGAAAACTCATGACACGCCATTTTGCCGCCTCTTGGCGACAACCGGTGCATATTGAAGAGCCACTCTCTTCCAGTTGGCCCTGAACCCACATAAGTGCATGGTGGTGTTGTAGATGATCGCCATGACAAAGCCGCACGACCTCGGCGGCGATGGAGCCAGAGCCAGAGTAGGCGACTTGTGTGGGGTTGCCCTCTGCTGCTACGGTAAGTCTCCTGTACCTGCTAATGACCATCAAACGGCAGCACGTTGAACAGTGTAAATAAAACCGAATAGGAACAGTGTAAATAAAGTTGGGAAAATTCAGAAACAACATATATCGGGACAACCAAAAATAATTGCTAGCGGTTGAGTTAAGAAACATAATATGTGTACAGACCATACAATAGTGATGGATTAAAATAAAGTGTGTACATTCCACTGCATCCATGACCAGATATAACCTAGAACATCTGTAGCATAAAAAAGGCATAATTTAGCTCTAATTCTGCAGATTGAAGATAACTACATTGTGGTCAAGAGTGCCAATGGCCATTAGAGGATAATCAAGTGAGAGAGCATAGCAGGGGTCAGGAAGTTGATGAACATGTGCTGGTTGAGCCTGTTGAAGGTCCGAGTAGAAATCATGTTAGTAATTGTAGGACCATTGTATTCATACAGAACGGTTGTTTACAAAATATCTAAGTGGGCATTGAATCAATATTTTAATAATTTGCTTTTATGATGAATAAATCACATGGAATTTAATACTGGACAACACCACATTGAGTCACAACTAATTATATAAGAATCAATGTAACTTGAAGTTTGTGTACATTTGATAGCCGCAAAATTTTACCCAGCTCCCACTAACAAGATTCATCTATGAAATCAAGGCAAGTTCTTTGATCGCGCCTCATGCCCTGACAAGGCCATGGGCAGTCCGCCAGAGCAATGGCCACATGTTAACTACTTAGTTACAACCTCCCGAGAATCTGCACTAACCTGTGAAACGTGGATATCCGTGAAATTATCTGAAAGAGAATGCAGAAAAGAATCATGAGGATCAGCTAACAATTAAGATAGGCATGTGAATGCTAATGAGAAGGAACCAAAACTAAGAAACCTTTTAGATATTTATCTTCTGAAGCAACATAGTGTGAGTTCTTGGCTACTGGTTCACTCGTATCTGGACTATTAGCTCATGTGCTTTTCTGGTAAAACGCCCCACTTATGTAATAATAATTTCTGGCCTGCAACCATGTCATTCATTGAGTTGTGGATTATTATCAGGAAATTATACGTTTATATTTTTGCCCCTGAGACATCAAAGTGTTGTTCTAATTTGTGAATTTAGATGTATATGACTTACGCTGTCGTCACTTGTCCTCTGAAATATACTCAGCAGTTGACACAACTGGAATATGGGAAATCGTGGCATCTGCATATAATAGGATCTGTCAAGTCAAAATAATTGGAAATAGTGGGAAGTTATCCCTGTTTTCCAAATAGAATTTTACATTGGCACTCAAACCGCCGGAGAACTGCAGTGGGCTCACCCAGTCACCCTGGACACGGCGACTGAGCTTCGTGGATGAGGGCACCCATGCTTGCCAGCCGCGAGTGGGAGCATGAAGCACGGTGTGGTGGAGGCTGGGGCGGCAGAAGGTTGAGGCTCTTTCTCCGCAAATACAATAAAATTAGAAACATGGTTCTCGCTGCTTAGGCACGATGCCGTGCCGCCGTCGGGAAACAGAGAGCGCCTGGCGCCGCCGATCGCTCCCGAGGGCGCCGTTGGCCGCCGTCTGATTTGCTTTGGTGGCCGCCTCTGTCTTGGACGATCACGAGGCCGGGGCTGTAGCGTGTCGCAGGCCGTCGTCACGCGCGCACCGCCAGATGGCCTCCTATCTATTCGATCTTCGAACAGTAGCACCTCCTCTCATCCACGTTTTCTGAAGCGATATTCAACTTCCATCCATCGCTCGTCGACGCCGCCGCGGCGGCCACCACTACCACCTCGACCTTATCCTCGTCTGGAGGCACCAACGACCAGACCAGCTCGACCTGATCCTCTTCTGCACGCGCCTCATGTCCGGCTGAGCTTCCCGCACCGTTCGTCGCCGCCGCCGCGATGGCCACCATGTCCACGGTGGCATTGATCCTAGTCTGTCGCGCTTCCTCCTAGGCCGTCTCCAGCTTTAGCTACAGGTCGATGAGACCCTGCGAACTTATCCGGGAGCGTCGAGATTTTTGCCGATTAATATAGTACGTCGATCTTGGGCGTGTGATTATTGGACAACATTGGCTTGTGATTCTTTTGTGAGATGCCCGACCCGTAGCCAGAATCCCGATCGTTTTTGTAGGGATCGTTTTTTTTTTTTGCTAAAGAAAGAGAGTATGAATCGCTTTTCTTATTTTTTAGAACTAGTAAGCATGCACGTGCAACGCACGTCTCAAATGTAAAACAGGTGAATTCACATAATATAAAAAAAATTTAAAAATATAAATCAAATGGATACACAATGTTTGATGTCGTTCAAATTGTATTTTCAAAAGCGAGACACAATAGTGGTTATGTTGCTGCATAGAGTAATAGCAGGAAAATATTCTCATTTAAATAAAATCAGCAATTATTTATTAATGCAATAATATAGGCATGTAGTATAGTCTTCTCTTTGAGTGTAGTCAGGAAAAAAAGTATAAACTGCCTTACGGTGCAATTATATTGTTCAAGATGCTTAATTCTTGAATCTTATTTTATTCTACTAATCTGCATAGCAAAATATATATTTGTACTAATTTGAATCAAATTATATATTTTTTTTGGTTGTGTGGACTGCCAAAATTATATAGCTACCTACTATGGATAATAGAAAATAGAAGATGATATGTGACTACAACGACTTCTATATGAAATAAAGATGATTTACAAGAACTAATTGAAATGTAAAAGGGCTAAAAGAAATCCAATAATTATCATGATAGAAAATATGTATCCAGTTTTGTATGTGTTTATGCGTTGGCAACCATACTAACTTACAATGATGTAAGACGCTTTGTACGTATAGAAACTGAAATGAGTTATGAAGAAAAACAAAGATGAAGGAAAAGTATTCTAGAGTATTTGTCAAGCTTAACCTTATCAAGCTTCAAGCTTTCAGGTCAGCTTCTAAATTACAAAAAAAAATGATGAATACTCAAATAAGAAAGAGCCAACAATTTGAAACATGCTACAAAACTGGTGAAGATAGAAAGCATTCATCCTCTTTTTCCTTGTCGTAAGGAGTAGCTTCAGCATACATTTATAATAGTGTAATACCTGATCCGGAAAAAGTTGTTCATTATTATTATTGGAGGAAAGAGGCGCGCAGACAAAGAAAGAGAGGCGGTGCAAATAAGGCCTTAAACAACATATCTTCAAATTTGATGACTGCAGATATGTTGGATCATTCGAAACTGCACAAGTATATAAGAATAAATATGTGTGCCAAAATAGCGAAAGGTATTTGGATTCTCTGTCATGAAACAAAATAAATCCGACTGAGTACAGTTTATATGATTTCTCTGTACCAATATACGGCAGCTGTATTAGGACAAATCCTTTGAAGGATCTATTTATTGGAACTCAGCCAGATTAGTTTCTTCATTGGATCCTTCTGTATTATAAAATTCTCTTTATTGGAACGCAGTAGAGATTGTATATCTTTACAGAACAACGAGAGATATTCTCTAACAACAGTTACAGAGTCATGTGACCCGTTTTAGATGTATAGAATCATGTAACTAAAATACTAGTACATCTTCAATATCTTGCCTCCTACTGAATCTTACATAATTTACTGGATTGCTATGCAATTATGTTAAAGTGACGCGTGTAAAGTTTTCTCTAAGAATGAATCATATATTCTGATTTCCAATCTATCCCTGAAGATAGTGCCTAGGCAGGTGCAACCCACCTTAATTCCAGGTAAAGCAACATCATACGTAAAACACACACTGATTAAATAGCACAAATAAGGCAATTCTAATCAAGGGGATGGCGTTACCTCTTGATACGGTCCAGTTTAATGCATATGGTGGTACGAAGTAAAGCCCAAGGAAGACGACATGAACATAAGAAGTAATCATGGGAAATAGACTCTGCATCTTGACTTCTTCAGTATCCCTCTTGATCCTACTTTGTAAGACAAGATTGCTGCATTCTTAGTGCCATATATAATTACACATTTTCAGTACAACAATCGGCAACCTAAGATAATCCCAAATCTATAAATCTAGATTGCTTGAAGCCCCACGATTCTTATTTAATATGTAATGCACATGCACCCATTGAACAGACACTTTGTCGGCGTGGGTGCTGCGAACGGAGCTGAAGTCAACGCGGATGCCGATGATTGCCGGAGAGCATGCCCTGGATGTGGATGGAGTCGTCGCAGTAGCGGCAGAAGAGCACCTGGCCTCCAGGCAGAAGACGATGGCGGCGATAGCACGTGTGTTCCCGGAGGAAGATGAAACTCCTCGCGCTTCCCCCATCGTGGCTAGCGTGCATGATGGCGGCAGGTGGCTCGCGATTAGCTTCCCAACAGGATGGATGCGTCCGAGATAAGTTTTTTAATAGGATGGATTTGTCTGAGATTAGTTTCCTAATAGGATGGATGCACTCTGATTTAGTTTCCTAGAATATGATGCACCCGTGATTATTAGTTTCCTATTTGCTCAGGCGTGGAGTTTCATATTTTCCTCCACGGTGGAGTACGGTCAGTCAATGTAAATTGCTAAGTGCACATAGAAAATGGTTTAGGTTAAGGCTAACTGTTAGATTGATTTTAGTGGCCTTAATCGTGCGGTGGTATTGAATATGTGTACGCTTTGTGGGGTGTGCTTACAAAAGTTCTTGTTTGATTGTTTAATAGTAGTATAGATATAGAAAAACAAAAAGAGTCCAGATCGCGAGGGCACAGGGAGGCACGAACGGGAGAAAGAAGCGATGGGCTGGCTTCGTCTATACCCACGTAGACGCAATTAAGTTTGGTGTCGGGTCTTTTTAAATCTCGGCTGTCAATCCTTATGGTTAATACAAAATCTAC
Organism: Triticum urartu; assembly: GCF_003073215.2. Lineage (NCBI taxonomy): Eukaryota > Viridiplantae > Streptophyta > Magnoliopsida > Poales > Poaceae > Triticum > Triticum urartu. The sequence continues at coordinate 696,516,247 of NC_053024.1, read as the reverse complement.
GGATATAAAGGGGTGACAGATGAAGAACTATGGAAGCCTTCGTCTTTTATTATTACTAACAAAAGAGCACGTGCATTGCAACGGGAGAAAAAACACAACACACACTCTTAACCGAACAACCATCACTCAAGACCACAGTAGGTCCATCTCCTTTATTTTAGCGACATATCATCTTTGTGTTGCCGCTTATACTTCTTCTCACCCTCGCCGGCGGTGGCCTTAGTGTTCACACAAACCAAAATGTGTTAGAATGTGGTTAATCCTAAGACGTCTCTCTCTCCCTCTCTCCTCCCTCTCCCTCTCTCTCGCTTTCTCTCACACTCGCGATGAGAAATCTATTATTTTCCCTTGCGACGTATTCAGAGGTATGCATGAGTAGTTCTCGATGTTTTCTTTTCTCTATATGATTATAGTGGGTGTTTATTTGCAATCTGGATATCCGCCTGTATGAAAAAAAATGGATCGTGTGCTATAGTTATAAGTTTGCTTCCAAAACAATATTTAAAAAATATTTAATAGGTAAAATTAACATCATATACAGATTTCACACATTTTTCTAATCAAATTTCATATATAACATATTAAAATCGGAGTTACGGTTTAAAAGATATGTATAATTTAGAAAACCATTTGTTTGAATTAAATATCTTCCAAAATGATATTTATAAATACTTAACAGGTTAAAATAATCTTATATTCATATTCTACATATTTTTCTAATGAAATTTCATATATAACATGTTTAAATCGGAGTTACGGTCTAAAAGATATGGATGGTTTAGAAAAGCATTTGTTTGACTTAAATATGATCCGCGGATGGAATACCTAAAAAGTCAGGGGGTTTTGAAAAACTATAAAATAACGGTTCGGTGTGACTTAAATCTGGATCGCGGGTTGATTTCATGAAAACGCAGGGGCTTCTTTTTAAATTGGCGCGACGGACGGGCAGAAACCCTACGTGCTTTATTATTAGGTAGAGTTTCATGAAAATGCAGGGGCTTCTTTGCAAATTGGCGTGACGGGCGGGCAGAAACCCTACGTGCTTTATTATTAGGTAGAGTTTCATGAAAATGCAGGGGCTTCTTTGCAAATTGGCGCGACGGACGGGCAGAAACCCTACATGCTTTATTATTATTAGGTAGAGATTAGGTAAAGACTAGCAAACATATTGGTGCGTTGCAACGGGAAAATTGTGTATTATGCCTCTAGCCCAATAAGCATGACTCAAGAGTCAAGACTACCAACACATCCATGTCATCTATCTCAACATGTCAACCTACATGTTGTGTTTATCCTCCTCATCCTCACAAACGATGGTTATGGTGTTCACCTGATCACAAGTTTCACAACACAACATGGTCAATCCCACAATGATGAGCTTGACACTGCACGTCACACCTATCATTGTGCTCACATAAGGGAATGTTCTAAAACTTTAAAACACTAATCTGATCGAGGTGGACGTGATGACTGCCTGGTCCATAAACCTCTCATACTCCTATTCGTTTTTGCGCAGCGCCCGTGCTTCACTACATCAAACCTAGAGCAGTCGGATCGAGGAACTGTGTCGCTGGACATCGCCGGAGATGGAAGGCTCGCCAAGGACTGAGTGGGAGGGAAGGATGTAGTGCCGGATGGGAGATGGCGAGATGTGACCCTATTATTCACGTGGCACCATCAGATTGAGTGAGGCAGGCTTCTGCCCAACGATGCAGAGGAGAAGAGCTCATGACCGTCGTCCATATCAACACATTTTCTTCTTCTTTGGATTCAAATGAATCTGTAATATATGCCAGATACCCTGGAACAAAGCTACGGATGAAAAAACTCTTGTTACTTCATATTTTTAATATCTACGTCTACTTATTTATCCCAAGGCAGCCAATTCAATTCACATGTGACACCAAAATAATCAGATCAGATGTATAGCCCAACCATTGACGTCTCGTATCTCCTATCCAACCACACAATTTGTTGCCTACGAGAGCCATGAGGCCGAAAGAAAACCATGGATAGGAATCATAGGATAGAGTCCTCCTGCTCCCTTCGTGATGCACGGCGTTCTTGATGCCCAGGATCATGGCTGCTGTGGCAAACTACCAGGCACGCACACACACCACACACACGACAATCGACACGCTGGACACACACAGCACACCTAGTACGCACTCCACACACACAACGCCTGAGATGCAGGCACACCACAGACTCGACGCTCGACAAAGTTGCATGCGTATGCACCATGTGTCGCACACCATGATGTCCTGGACGAGAAATTTGAATATTTGCCACTTTAAACATGTGGCTTTGTAAAATTGCCACTATCATGATGGGCTTCTCAAAATTACCACCAGCTCATATGGATACTTTGATTACTATGCCATTGTCTCTCTTTCACTCATTTTTCCTTTCCTTCTATATTTATCGGCATCGAAGAAGACCAAACTGCCCTTATATGGCTCTATTGGCTCCGACCAAGCCGCACACTCCTGCTTGGCTGTCGTCGGCATCTGCGCCACCTATCCGCTGCCGCTCGTCTGGGCCGGCCGCTAGCTGTCACCACTCGTCCAGCCAGCCGTTAACCAAGTCACCAGCTATTTGTTCGGAAAGAATATCCTACGTACAGCAATTTCGGATCCCACAATACAAAGCTTTGTGAGATCTATTTTTTTTTGGCAACTGTAGGCGCCCTCGCTGGTGAATCAGGGAGGCTACCATGGGCATCAGCAGACATCAATGGCGTTGTATCGCACGAGTGCTGGAGAAGAACTGTTTACATTTTTGTCTTCCTCTGCTGAAGTTGCAGCCGAGTAACACGAGCTGACACTGCTAGATGTTTTGAATTTTGTTTCTGAATCTGCGCCCCTCCTTTGACTGTGAGTTGTAGCAATTGTACGTGTTCTCTAGGCAGTCTGTAAGAATTGCATTGACATTTGACAATTCAATGCAAAGATTTCAAAGAACCGGTACCTTTAGAATGGGTACCTTACAGATTGGTACCTCTGAAAATCGGTACCTGGTATTTGCGCCCCGGAGACCGGACTCGTAGTGGGTAAGATTCGTATGTCTTCCTCTGATATAAAGGGGCCACCCTTATGGGTGGGCTCCCTTTACGCATGAGGCCTCTTAGTGCGTGTCTCAATCCCTTGAGACATGCTAATTGGTATGGTAGGAAACATAACAATCTAATTAGCCCCCCCTAGATAGCATTACCACTTCGCCACTTTGACAATTTCAAGCCATTGCAGCTCACGAAAGCGACTACGCAGAAAGCATCTCAGTACACTTGTATCTTTTGTGTTGAAACCTTCTCACATACACTTGATGTGGCCACCGGGGAGAAGCTGGACTGCCTTGTCCTACTCGAAGGATACACTTTCGTAGTCCTTCCGGCTGAAGAGCTTGCTGGCTTCCTCCTTCAGCTCCTTCGACATCTCCAACAACACCTCCACGTCAGCGTCTTCCTCCGCCACCGATGGCTTTTTTGCAGGTAGCTTCCTCATGGCCATGGAGATCAGCGACACAGGAGGTTCAGGACATCAGCGGGGAGGGGCATCCAAGGAATCGCTGGTGTGCCCACCACATACCAAGGACGCACAATCGCCGCCGCCGCATGCCACGCACACACTACCACCGACAGATCCATGAAACAGAGAGAGGAGGAAAGGCTGGAGAGTGAGGGCACGATGGAGGCTACCGCCGACACCCTCAATCGTTCGCCAATGACCTTGATCGGCAGTGTCGGCGCATGACGCGACGGCCACCTGACATGGATCCCTGTGTCGCGGCTCCCGGCGGCTCGTATGGTGATCGCCCGGCCTCTCCACATGCGCTCTCCCGTGTCATCTGTCTCCGTCGACGGCATCGATCTTGATCTGATCTTTTTCTTCTCTCTGTCTTTCTCTCGATTTGGAAAACGACATCGATCTCGACTTGATTATTTTTCTCTCGATCTGTTCTCTCTCGTTATTTGGGCAATGACCTTGATCCCGCCGTGCCGAGGGTCTCCTCTGTCCTGGTTCCGTTTCGTCCTCGCACCGTCCTGATTATTTTTCTCTCGAGCAGATTTTAGGATTTTATTTTTCAATCGGTGGACGTGTCCCAGTCGAACGCTGTGGACTAATGGCTGATTCTTTTTTAAGGTTTCGTACAATGTAAAGAGCGTTCCGTGCAACTAAACGACCGACGAAAAAAAACCGAATCTGAGCCATTGATCTTTATGTTAACACAAAATTAACGGATATAAAGTGATGACGTATAGAAAACCATGAAAGTTTCCGTCCTTTATTATTATTAGGTAAAGATAAAGATTTAGAACTTGGACACCGATAACTGCCACACGTGTGGTGTATCGGGTAGTTGTGCCACACGTCTCGTGTGGCATGGATAGGAACCAGCCCGCACGACCACGTCCAGGCGCGCAAAGGCACGACCCGCACGTCCGGTGTGTGGCAACCCCGCCCGCACGTCCGGGCCAGAGGACCCCAGCAGCCTGCACGACCCAGCCGTCCCGGCCTCTGATCGATCCCCAATCCCGACTGCCGCCATCGTCTCCCACCTCCCGAACCCCTACCTCCATCGCTGGCCTTCTCTGGTTGCCATGGCAACCAGAGTAGATCCGTAGGGCCTTCCCACCGCAAACCACACCCCTTATCTCCTCCACCCCCCCCCCCCCCCCCCCCCCCCCCCCCCCCCAACAACGCCCTTTAAAGACGACCAACTAAAAGCAGGTGAATCTCCCGATCTCCCTACTGCTTCTCATCCTTCTTCTGGGCAGAAAATTGCAAAATTACCGACGAAGTTGGCAACTAGATCCATCCTACAGGGGTAAAACACTACATAGGTTGTGTGTCTTCACAGTTGCCAAGCAGAATACACTAGATCTGCCATGTACTACGCTAGAGATAACCGTAAGTTCTCACTAGATTGATGCACGTAGTTGGTAAATGAAAATGGATGTGTAGGAATCCATAAAAAGGGAGAGAAAAATCGAGAAATTTGGAATAAATGGGGGGTGTGAAAATTAATTGCCACTGGTGTCTAACATCAGTTGCCACCTATCATTGTCGTCAACTGCCACCATGTCAACTTATTGCTTGCCATCCTATTGTAGAGGCTGATGCCATCGAATCAAACGGATAGCTAGCACCCATATTTTAGAAAAGATAGTGGATGTGCATGTCCTACTAGCCATGATATGTTGGTTGCCTACGCATGAAAATGTGGTAACACTGACGTGTTAACTTCTACATGCAAGCAGCACAAGGATACATTTTTTATGGATTGTTGATGCGTTCTTGTTCATGCAGTGATTGAGAGCACATTGGCAGAAACGAGACGCGGAAAAAGAATGAATCACGAAGATGGCGCTGATACTTGGGGTTCTCAAAGACCAGAAACGTCCCCTTGGGATGCAACAGAGTACAATCAACTCATTTTTGCAGGGACGTTGCTGCCACTACTAGAACAGTATGCAAGCATTGGTATGATGCGTGATAACAAAAGAAAAGAACATTTGCCATGTTCGTGACGATGAAGATGACATTCTACTTATGTCCTACATTGTCATTTTTTTCACAGGTTCTTATGACCAAAACACACTCAGGGGGGCTCCGTGGCAAGTTCACTCGCAGGGCGCTAACACTGACAAATGTACGGGCAGCCAACTTCAACTAGCTAATATGACTAATCAAGGTAACACATACGAAAAAGAACACATACTGGTCTGGACATGAAAAATAAACTTGCAAATGTTGGCAAAAGACTCACGAGTTATGTCGGGGAAAACGCAGAGCCTTCATGCAACACGTGGCAGCAGGGAGCACCCATGTACCTGCCATCGACGTCAAACATAGGTGAGTCCGTAAAAAGTGAAGTTGCGGACGGTGAATTAGCAGAAGGAGCATAGTTGACAACTGCAGTTGCCATGACTGGACAACTGCAATTGCCATGAATTAATAACTGCAGTTGTCATCCCTGGACAACTGTTGTTGCCCTCCCTGGACAACTGTAGTTGCCATGGAGGAACAACTGCAGTTGCCATGCCAGGACAACTGTAGTTGCCATGTATTGACCAACTATTACGATGCTTACAGGTTATTACGGTGGTGGTACCCCGGCAAACGTCTCGTGGCAAGCTTCATAGATTGCAGATAGAGCACGTCAATTTGGTGTGACAGATCACACAAGATGTGCACATGCAGCACAACAAGGTAAGGAAAAAATTGAACCACTAAAGAGCACTACATTTGTTTTTGTGGCAAAATAGCACGTGACAAAAAAGAAGATTTGTATCAGTGATGGTGGACAAAATCAAGCATAAAACGCTAACAAGTGGTTGTGTGCAATGAGTCGTATATTGTCTTCGGAAATTTGCCAACTGCTAGAAGCATGTGTGCAGCACTAATGGATGATCGCATTTTCCTAGTGAGCTCAAGCCTAGAATGCAAAGTTTTGATGCTATAACACACTGGTTGCCATGTATTGGTAGCAGTATTTGCCATGTATGCAGGACTGCAGCTGCCATGCATATAAAAATCCAAGTTTCCATACTAAAAAGGAGCTAGTTGTCGTGCATTGGCAAACAATAGTTGCCATGTTTGTTGGACTGTAGCTGCCATGACTGGACAACTACAGTTGCCATGCATGTCCACACGCAGACTCACGGCTTGTTGTTTGAATGATGTCATGCCAAATCACTTGAAGTTGATGTGATCCGTTACAATAAACATGTTATTCAAGCAAGATCTTACGCTCGTACCTATTTTTTCTATTACAGGGCCTACAACTACAGTGAACAACGATGCGGGGACATCTACTGCGGGGAGCTCTGAGCGCACGGAAGACGTGTTCCACCAGCCAGCCAACACTCATGCCGCAAACAATGCTGAGCCAGAGTCGGAAATGGCAATCATTCCAGCAATGCCGACAGGCACCCCTTTGAACACAAGCACTTGCAACACTCAAGTAGATGAAACTGCCGCCGATACTGAAGTGAATGATTAAACTGATGACGAAGCACAAGGGGATAAAGATGGTGGGCAATCGGAGATCATGGTACCTCAGCCACCGTACGTTGGGCAGAGATTTGAATCGTTCGCAGAAGCAAAGGAATTCTACCAGACATATGCAAAGTTCCATGGGTTTGCGGTCAACACCGAATACCATAGGAAAATTAAGAAAACTAATGAGTACAGCAGAGGTGAGATGAGATTGGTTGAATAGGAGGGCGCAGGGCGCTAACACTGACAAATTTACCTCTCTTCCTTTTTCTTTTCTTCTTCTTCTTCACCACATTATGTGTGGGTTCAATCCTCTTTTTGGAGCTCCTTATTAATGAGATTGGTTGAATAGGAGGCTCCTCCTCGTTTCCTGATTCATCATAAGAAATAATAGGAGGATATTGGGAAGTCTCTTCCCTTTCATTAGTATTCTCTTCATCTCCTATTTGTTTTCTTTTCTTTATGTAATTGGCAATATAAGGGTTTTCAATGCAATTCACCGCACAATACATATAAATCTTCTCTAGATCAAAACCAAGAAGTTTATCTAGATTAAATTTTGGAATACCCTCAGTTATACGTTTCATTTCTTCATAACCCAAGAGCAAACTAAGTTCATTATGATGTGCAAGGGAAATCAAGTCATGACAATTTTTGGACACGATACGGTCATGAAACTATTTGCATTTGATATTTAAATGACCATGTTCATTGCAAAGTTTGCAAGTATGGGTAAGATATCTTAAATTTTCAGCACATTCATCTAGCTCTTCTTGCAACAATTTGGTTTCTAAGTACTTATGCCTCTTGCAATATCTATCTTCCTTATTTGGTGTGTACTTGCAAACCCAGTCTACTCCACAAAAATTGACATGTTTATAGGAGGTATTTTCATCATAACTAGTGCAATGATCATTAGCATAATGCATATTCAAAGAATTCGTACTAACAACATTGCAATCATGCTCATCTTTCAAATATTTAGTGCCAAACATTTTAGAGATCTCTTCTTCTAGCACTTGAGCACAATTATCCTTTCCATCATACTCACGAAAGATATTAAAAAGGTGAAGCGTATGAGACAAACTCAATTCCATTTTTTATAGTTTTCTTTTATAAACTAAACTAGTGATAAAAAAAGAAACTAAAAGACTCGATTGCAAGATCTAAAGATATACCTACAAGCGCTAACCTCCCCGGCAACGGCGCCAGAAAAGAGCTTGATGTCTACTACACAACCTTCTTCTTGTAGACGTTCTTGGGCTCCAAGTGCAGAGGTTTGTAGGACAGTAGCAAATTTCCCTCAAGTGGATGACCTAAGGTTTATCAATCCGTAGGAGGCATAGGATGAAGATGGTCTCTCTCAAGCAACCCTGCAACCAAATAACAAAGAGTCTCTTGTGTCCCCAACACACCCAATACAATGGTAAATTGTATAGGTGCACTAGTTCGGCGAAGAGATGGTGATACAAGTGCAATATGGATAGTAGATAAAGGTATTTGTAATCTGAAATTATAAAAACAGCAAGATAACTAATTATAAAAGTGAGCGTAAACGGTATTGCAATGCGTTGAAACAAGGCCTAGGGTTCATACTTTCACTAGTGTAAGTCCTCTCAACAATACTAACATAATTGGATCATAAAACTATCCCTCAACATGCAAAAAGGAGTCACTCCAAAGTCACTAATAGCGGAGAACGAACGAAGAGATTATGGTAGGGTACGAAACCACCTCAAAGTTATTCTTTCCAATCAATCCGTTGTGCTATTCCTATAAGTGTCACAAACAGCCCTAGAGTTCGTACTAGAATAACACCTTAAGATACAAATCAACCAAAACCCTAATGTCACCTAGATACTCCAATGTCACCTCAAGTATCCGTGGGCATGATTATACGATATGCATCACACAATCTCAGATTCATCTATTCAACCAACACAAAGGACCTCAAAGAGTGCCCCAAAGTTCTACCAGAGAATCACAACGAAAACGTGTGCCAACCCCTATGCATAGGTTCATGGGCGGAACCCGCAAGTTAATCACCACAAATACATCAAGTGCTCTCAAATCTTTAAAGACTCAATCCGATAAGATTACTTAAATGGGGAAACTCGATTCATTACAAGAGAGAAGAGGGGGAAGAAACATCATAGGATCCAACTATAATAGCAAAGCTCGCGATACATCAAGATCGTATCACCTCAAGAACACGGGAGAGAGAGATCAAACACATAGCTACTGATACATACCTCAGCCCCGAGGGAGAACTACTCCCTCCTCGTCATGGAGAGCACCGGGATGATGAAGATGGCCACCGGAGAAGGATTGCCCCCTCCGGCAGGGTGTCGGAACGGGTCTAGATTGATTTTTGGTGGCTATGGAGGCTTCTGGCAGCGGAACTCCTGATCTATTGTGTGTTCTGGAAGTTTTTGTGTATATGGGGTTATATAGGCAGAAGAAGCACGCCAGGGGAGCCACGAGGGCCCCACGAGGTAGGGGGCGCGCCCCTACCCTCGTGAGCTCCTCCTTCCTTCCTTGACGTGGGGTCCAAGTCCATCGGGTGGCTTTCGTTCCAAAAATAACTTCTCTAGTTGATTTCGTTCCGTTTCGACTCCGTCTGATATTCCTTTTCTTCAAAACACTGAAATAGGCATAAAACAGCAAATCTAGGCTGGGCCTCCGGTTAATAGGTTAGTCCCAAAAGTAATATAAAAGTGGATAATAATGCCCAAAATAGTAGATAATATAGCATAGAGCAATAAAAAATTATAGATACGTTGGAGACGTATCACTCATCCACAGCAAAAAAGGGACTCTGAGTAGCATGCCCTACATACCAGCTGACGTCACAAACCTAAAGGCAAAGTACCGTAGAGAGAGCAAGTTGGCTGACATAGAGGCCACAATGGCCTACTTCGATGAGAAAGCGAAGGAAGATCCAGATTTCTTCTACAGGATAAGGTTGGACGATGAGGACCGTGTCAGGAACATGTATTGGGTGGATGGTGCTGCAAGGAGAGCCTACAAACATTTACGAGATTGCATTTCATTCGACGCGACGTATCTCACTAATATGTACAAGATGCCATGCACTCCATTCATAGTAATAAATAACCACAATCAGTCGTTGCAGTTCGGATGCGGGCTCGTTCAGAACGAAGACATGGATGGGTACGTTTGGTTGTTCAGGACCTTCTTGGAGTGCATGGATGGACTTGCTCCGACGAACATAATAACAGACCAGGATTTTAGCATGCGTGCAGGCATAGAGGAGGTCTTTCCGTTGGCAGTGCACAGGCACTGCAGGTGGCACATTATAAAGAAGGCTGAGGAGACGCTAGGACCGTTCTTTGCTGACCGTCCAGAGCTGCACAGGGCATTCGAGCTGTGCGTGGACCACAACTTGATGGTGGAGGAGTTTGAAAGGAGCTGGATGGCCATGATTGAAACATATCAAGTCCCAAACAACTAGACTCTTGCTAGCCTGTGGGAGAAGCGAATGTACAGGGTGCCGGCCTACTTCATGCAGTGCTTCTTCCCGTTTCTGCAAACTACGCAGCGCAGCGAGGGGTTCAATGCTGTTTTGAAGCGGTACGTGAGACCTGGCAACTCATTGCTACAATTTGCCAAGTAGTACACAGCTTTGCAACAAAAAATACTGGGATCTGAGCTACAGCAAGAAGCAAACACCGCGCTAAAGCAGCCAAAATTGCTAACATATTTATCAATGGATAGGCAAATGAGCAAGATATACACCAACAAGATCTTTAACAAGTAAGTCAGTTGCGTTACAGTCTTATTTGCGCAAAGCACAAAGGCAGTAGGTGCCACATAGAATGCAATGCAGTTGCCATGATATGTGGTTGCCATGTTTAATGAAATACGGTTTGCCATGCTTACTCAGCTGCAGTTGCCATGTTCAATGGAAATTCTGTTTGCCATGCTTACCCGGATGCAATTTCCATGTTCAATGAAATGCAGTTGCCATGTTTAATGCACTGTACTTCCATTGGGTATGTTGGTATGCAAATGCCAATGTCAACTGAAAAATGTTATGTTGTTGTCATATCTACTGAAATGCAATTACCATGTTTACTAAAATGCAACTGCCATATTTGTTGAAATGCAATTGCAACGTTTACTCAACTGTAGTTGCCATGTTTAATAAAGTGCAGTTGTCATGTTTTATGCAATGTGCTTCCATTGGGAATGTTGGTGTGGAAATGACGATGGCCAGTTGAAAATGTTATGCAGTTGCCATGTTTAATGTACTGCGGTTGCCATGTCTAATGTACTACAGTTGCCATGTCTTATGTACTATATTTGCCATGTTCAAGGTACTATATATTCCATGTTCAATGTACTATATTTTCCATGTTCAAACAAAATGTATTTCTATTTCCATGACAACATAAGGTGCTAAAAAAAAGAGCGCACGATAGTTTAATAGAAAACACACAAAACTTGCAGATTCCAGGAAGAAATAAAGCGTGCCAGCATGTTCACGGCTTTCCAGGTGGACGAACATACGTTCAAGGTGTGTTCTATTTTGGGCATGTCAAATTCAGAACCTGAAGACCCGGACAAAGGAAGGAACTACTTCGTGAAAGCCTCGATCGGCCAAGGCGAATACTACTGCCAATGCTGCAAGTTTGAACGGGACGGCATTGTGTGCTGTCACATACTAAAAGTAATGGACATGAACGCTGTGACATGGATGCCCCGCCATTTCATATAGCGGCGATGGACTTGGGACACTGACGACGCGTTGGCACCGCAGACAACAAACGCAGTTCTGGCTGTGCATGACGAGAGACCTGAGTCAACCATGGAAGTCGTGAGGCACGTTGTGCTGATAAAGAACTATGCTGAGCTAATTGATGAAGCGTGCAAGAGTGATGAGACAGCGAGAGTCGCAGAAAAACATAGGAAGGCCCTGAAAAGAGAGCTTGATGAGATCAAGAAGAGGAAAGCTGAGGAAGCCTTACACAGGTTCCCCCACACATCAAGTGTGCCTTCGTCCATGGGGCCATCATCTAAAAACTCCGAGATAGGATCTGAAACAGCAAGCACACAAACCCAGGTCAGGAACCCGCCCCATTCCATCACAAAGGGGCGTCGAAAAGAGATAAGGTACAAATCGGGATTGGAGATTCAAGCAAAACACAAGAAAACGAAGAAAGGGACGGGCAATCCGTAAGCAAAATTGGGGCGCTGTGACATGGTCCTTGGGGACATTTTGTTTTGTAACCTAGATGTTGTGAATTTTTTCTAGAAATAGGAGACTGACTCTTGAGGGGCATCAGAAGTTGCAGGAAAATGCATTAAATGGGTAACTGCAGTTGCCATGTTGTGTGTGCTTGATCTGCCATGTTATATGTGTTTAATCTGCCATGCTATTTTGTACTAAATATGCCATGATATTTTATACTGAATCTATCATGGTAAATATACTGGGTCTGCCATGTTAATTATACTCAATCCGCCATGTCAAGTGTACTGGATCTGCCATCTTGTTTATGATGAATCTGCTGTGTTCTTTGTACTGAATATGCCCTGTTAGCTGTACTGAAAAATGCCATGTTATTTGTAATGACTCTAAATCGCGTATATTTTCATGATAATTCGACACGCTTTAGTCACACATGCTGTGTTGTGTGCAATATATGGGAAACAAAGTTGAAAAAGCATAATGTGCATCAACCGCAGAAAAGGTTACGGCTACATGACCAAAACTACCATGGTAGCCGGTGCAGTTAGCAATGAAAAAGAAGAAGCAAAACAGCCAAATAAAAAAGACGATGACTTTTAATAACCATGTCTGATGAACTAGAGTTGCCATGTTTTAGAACATAGTGCACGCATTCGAAGCAGCAACCTGGTGGTGCAAACGATGAAACCACAATAATAATGATAAACATAAAACGTATCTACTATCACGCCTGAAATAGTTTCACATCCACACAAAATATTACAGAAAATATTCAAATGTCACTCACGGACCACCATTGCGTACTAGGCTACTTGGGGTTGCAGTCATAGAATAGCACACGGACATAGTTTTTGAGAAGAACAAAAGGTAGTACCTTACATTCCTCGGCAACAGAATGTAAGGTATGCGTCCGGTGTGTAACGCCACGTGATCACTTGTACTTCTTGATGAATTTCTTCACAGCCTCCTCCACGAACTCGCGTGCTCCGGACCGCTTGTTGAAATCTTCATTCGTCAACCAGTTCCATGTGTAAATTTTTTGGAGCTCAACGACCGTTGCAGCATTGACAGCAGGAACAAGTCTACCTTCCCACTTTGCAAGGTATTCCATCATGTGAAAGCCACAGTCCGTCCTGCACAAGAAAAAGAGTCAGGTGAACTCGCAAAAAGGACAAACATAGCAATGATAAAATTCAATTCATATGTAACAACAAAGAGGGGTGGGATTGATGTAAATGGCACATGAAGGGGGGGGTGGTAGGAAATTACGTGTTCCCTTGTTTCGTAGTCGCCACGTACTCAATCGGGAAATGTCTAATCTGGACCTTTGAGTTTTCGTAGTGACGGTTCCATGTCTCTTTGACGTTGTTGATGAAGAATTCAGCATGCGAAGTAAGGTCTGCATCGGCTGCCGAACGCATTGAATCAAGCACCTCAAAGCGTTGGTTCTTCAGGTCAAGACAGATCGCGTAGTGGTGACCACACTTGTCGTGTGGGTCGTGTGGTGCAAGCTCCTGGAACATGGGGAACATGACCTGCATGTAAAGGTGAAGGAAATGAGAAGCAGAGTTCACATGAAGAACAGCAGAGGGACAAAAAAAGTAGAATCACATAGAATGTTTAGTTATAGTGGTTAGTTGAAAGAAAGTTGCCGTCCATGTATGAACAAAATTTTCCATGTATTTTACTTTGAAGTTTCCACATAGTTTGCACGGGATGCAAAAAATCAAAAAGTCAGTTTGCACGGCAGCTGATGCCGCATGAAACATCTGCCACATCAACAGACTGCAGATAATGGCAAAAAACCATACCATGTGAAAAAAGTGCAAACAGGGAAGGAGTACTCACATATTTCTTCAGTGTGAACTCGAATTGACCGTGTTGAGAAAAATTCTTCCTCAGGATTTTGTGGTGGAAGTCACCATCCCATATTTTGCAGGTCACACTATAATGCATGATTGTTTTGTCGGGACACATATCCATATGCTTGTTGATGTAGTCAATCACGCATGCAACTACATTCGTCGACATTTTACCGTTTGGCCTCACGGACTCGGCAAGATCACCCAGGTCGATGTACGTCGCTTCGCATTGAATGACCTTGGTTTTGTCCAAACATGAGCTGTATGAAAATGATATAACATGAAAGAATCATGTCTACTAAGTAAAAAAGGAAGAACTAAAACATAAGCGGATCATATATAGAAAGTAGAAAAAAATATGAATGGTAGAAAGAGCAAAGCAAAATGTGGTCATTACGCTTTCAGCTCCTTCATGTGCTTGCTGCTGGCCCTCACATTTCCAAATCGCTTGACAATATCGTACAACTGGGTTTGTTCCTTTGTGGCCCTAACTTCGGGCTCGTAGTCTTCCGCGGGAGGTGGGTGAACTACCCTCTGCTGCCTTACAGAACCAGGGGTGGCACTCCTAATGGTATCCTCAGATACCGTATCTGCAGGCACATTGGAATTTGATTGCCCCTAACCTCATGAGGACATCCTCTGCAATGCTGCCTCCTCGATACTATGGTAACATTCATCAAGTGACGGTGAAATCTCCTCAAGGGTGCCTGCAAGGATCAAAAAAGTGGGTTAGGATACCTGGAAAACAAAACAAATGGAATGTGAAAAGATAGGGTGCTTGATGTGAAATGTAGGTACAAAAAGTAGGGAGTTGCCATGTGGAGGCAAATCCAATTTCCATGTGTAGTGCACTGTAATTGCCATGTGACAGCAACTCCAGTTGCCATGTTGTGTCAACTCCAGTTGCCATGTGCTTGCCGAATGGAAAGTGCAGCATGGCAAAAAAATACAGGTGACATGGTGCAGCAAATCCAGTTGCCATGTGTATTGCACTGTAGTTGCCATGTGACAACAACTATAGTTGCCATGTTGAATCAACTTCAGTTGCCATGTGATTGCCGAATGTAAAATGCAGCATGACAACCAAAAAATGTAGGTGACATGGTGCAGCAAATTCAGCTGCCATGTCATCACATAACAGTTGCCATCACAAGTGAGAAACCCAAAAAAATGCTTCGGGCAAAAGTCAGACTACACAGATGTATAGAAGAAAATGATAAGCACATAAGAAATGTACCTTGGACGATCGGCTCTGCGAACTTGACAGCCTTCCTGCCCTCGACCATTGGCTGCGCCATCATTGCGGGCATGCCTCCCGGGAAAGCAAAGACAACTGGCATAGGATCTGGCACCACTGGTTGATCTTGACTGATGCCAAGGCTGAAGCTCGGTGGGGTGAAGGCCATTGGGTGCCTCTCATGCCTACTGGCCGGACCGCGAACAACTTGCGGGGCAGAATCCAAGGGTGAAAGATCAACAAACATATCTGAATCGGCCGCTACAGAATGATCGGGATTATTTGTAGGGCGGGGCGTGTTGTCAGCGGTATCAGCCGCAACTTCCTTGACAATCTGCTTGTTTGGGCTGTAGGGGACACCAACATTGACTGGGAGCCTGGAAGTGCGTAGATTTAAGCTAGAGATTTCCACTGGGAGTAAAGGCACAGTCTGCTCTGGACGTTCACCTGCGTCACTCGTGCCCGGCTTGACACGTGCATCAATTGTGCTCCGGTCTTCCGGTTTCTCCATCACATTGCTTTTGGCAGGTGGCGGGAACAGTGTGAACGCAGGAACATAACCAGACTCATCTCTGCTGCTCCTAGCTACAGCTGGTGCGTTGGGTATGTCTGTTGATTGCTTGAGGGGGCTACGACGCCTCGGTGGAAGACCAGCACGCGAAACAGTTGCCTTAGCAGTATCTGCACCAACAGGAGCTAGAGCTGTTGTGCCAAGACTCTCACCTGCAGATGGCACATCATTATGAACTGCCACCTCAGCCACTTCTGTCGTGGACACAGGAGTGCCACCACGCACGCGCTTGGAATCAGTGTCAGATGAGAGGGAATCTTCCTTGCTTAGGTTGGTCTCGGGAGCGTCCACTTCAATGCTTGCTGATGGGGTGGCATGGCTCACAGCAGCTTCCTTCATTGCCAGAAGAGTTGGCAATATTTCAGCTGTCCTGGCAGATACCGACTCGTCACTCCCCGATGTACGGATGCCTGTTGTTCTAACCTGCACATCTGCAACTGGCGGAGATGGTCGGCCACTTGCGTTAGATTTAGTGGGAACAGTTGATGGTGTAGCAGCAGTTTTGTCGACTGGCGCCTCATGAACATCTGAGTTGCCCCCTGTTGACAACTTTGAATGAAGGCATTTGAGTGGGTCCCTAATGATATGCTTGGCCCCGCGTGAAGTAGTCTTCTTCACCCTGCGAAAAAGAAAGCACATGAAAAAGGTATTAAAAATGAACAAAAAATATTTTCCATGGTATAAAATCTGAAAAACATGAAAAATAGGTGGAAAAGTTGGTAGTTGCCATGTAAGGGGAATATGAGTTGCCATGTGGCATAGTTAGCAGTTGCCATGCAAATCCAGCAAGAGTTGCCATGCTAGCCAACTTGAAGAATGATAAAAATGTCTGATCTGACAGGAATGCAATTTCAAAACTAGGTATGGGATGAGCACACTAGCCAATGGAAAGATGGAAGTTGCCATGTAGGTACAATAAGAGTTGCCATTTGGCCTAGATAGCAGTTGCCATGTAAAAACAAGCAGGAGTTGCGATGCAGCTAAAAAGGAAGGAAATCATTTGAAAAAATAGCAGTTGCCCACGTGGGGACGATGACAGAAGCCCATGTGGCAAACTGAACGGATGCATTGAAAAAACAAAAAATATAGCACTACGTCAATGAAAGCACATGGAAAACCTACTTCTTGACTGGCTTTCTCAGGTCTGGAAGCACGACAGGATCCCCGGTGTTGGACGTCGTAGTACGAGGAGATGACCTGGTGGAAGGGTTGTCACCAGCAATGGCGGCACCTTTGTTCAACCGAGCAGAAACACGGGTTGGCGTTGGTGCCTGTTTCTTCGTAACTGCCCGTCCACCAGCCGTCGCCTCACTGCACGTATAAGATGGAGGAAACAAGAGGTGGCAATTGTCAGACAGCAAACTCGTTGCCGCGCTTAGCAAAAACAAATGCAAAAAGGGATCAGTCTGTTCCAAAAATATAGACAAAACAAAAAACTAAAATTAAAGTCGAACCTCCTCCTAGTAGCTACGGGATCGGTCCTAGACCTCTTGCCAGGAGAACCCTGCCCAACATCCTCTGGAGCCCTCCCCCTCTTTGATGGCAACACCCCCTCGCCTCTCGCAGCCGTATGTTCTTTGACTTTCTTCGGTGGGGGGACATCTCGTGCATCCTTGTCATTCTTACCACCTGCACGAACTTCAACATGTTCATCATCATCGGTGTCCTATTGCACGTTCTCCATGTCATCATCGTCATCCTTGCTGAGACCAGCGTCTCCATCTAGTTCATCTTGTGTGTCAGCAGTCTCTTGGGAACTGTTGTAGTCATACCGGCCACGACAACCAGTTGGCCAATGTGTCCATTCTGGGACAAATGTAGTGAACTGCCTCGCAACCGCGTCGCTGTCGGAGCCATTAAGGGACGTCCACCCCTCAACCAACTTCCTGAGCAAGCCGGTCATTCCGGATGCAAACTGCCCAATTAGATGCTCAACAGGTGCCCTCGCCTGTGCATGAAACAAGAAGCAGTAGTAACCAACCATATTACAGTGACTAGCACGACATCAAAAATAATGCAAGGCAACCATAGATATATATCTTTGATTACCTCAGTAGGGCAAGACGGAGCTGAGTGCACGTCCATCCACTTTCCAAAGTTTTGAGGCCCCCCAAACACGATGTACTCTATAGCATGCTTGGCCATCAGCTGGAAAAACCAAAAAAATAGCTAGGATGTAAGAGAGAGAATGATGAACACTGACTAGCAGTTCATGTGTTGCAAAATACAACAAAAAAAGAAGGCGCGAATATAAGTTTCAGCACGAATGACAGAGTTTCCATGTGGAGTGAGACATGGATACCATACTCAGACAGCCATGGCTAACGAAGGTAATCATCTCTTGTTAACCACATACGGTTTCCACACGATGATATGTTATGCCGCAAAAATTTGTAAGAATGTCGTGTAGAGAAAGAAACCAGAATTAACCTGCAGTTTTCCATATTTGGTATCAGTTACCCTGTCTGCAGCAAGCATAGCCTTGATAGCATCGATAGTCCACGCAGAAACATCAAACTTGTGCGTAGGCGGCGGGCCTCCTATCCCAGTGAAATCCACGGTGGACAGATCAAGACAGTTGACATACATGAGCTGATGTACAACAATTTTAAAAAGAAAGAAATATCAATTGTGATCATGGTATTTTGCGAAAAAACAGGATAATATATGTTCCTACGATCATCAAGTTGAAGTGCATGAAAATGAGAAAAAGAAGAAGTTGCCATCTGTATGTGCTAGTTGCCATCATAGTGTGATGACAGTTGCCATATTGTCATTATGGCAGTTGCCATCATAGTATGATGACAGTTGCCATATTGTCATGATGGCAGTTGCCATATTGTCATTATGGCAGTTGCCATCTTGTTATGATCAGGTTGCCATGCATGCATAAAAGGTGTTAAAAAGAGTGTTCATAGAAAGGACTGGTAAAAAATACCATTAAATGCAGTCGACAACCCTTCTGGTACATCTTGCTTGAGAATGCATCATGCAGGAAGTCGGCAATGAACTTACACCAATTCATGTTCTTCACATCTTTCAGTTTCGCCTGCACCGCACAAAATTCAGGACAACGAGTTACCACATCAGAAAATCAAATGGAAAAAAACATCAAAAAACACTGGCAGTGAATAGATTTCACATGACATTGGAGCAAAAAAAATGAAGGAAACATAATGTAGTAAAGATAGATCATTCACCAGGATGGGGAAGCATTTGTTGCTTGGGCGAAGAGAAGTGGTCGGCGCGAAAATAGCTGAGATGAGGTACATGAGTAGTTTCATCTTAAAAACCTTGCCATGGGTTGTCATGGCCTGTAGCGAATTTGCCAGTACAGACGTGTTCGGCATGGGTTCCAACCCAGGAAACAAACGAGGGAACAACACTTCCTCGATCTTGTTATTGACCTCATACGGGACTTTGATTTGTCCATGGGGCACACCCAAAGTGCAGAACACGGATTCCTTGTTCAACGGCAGTTTTCCACGTCCCAGAATCACAAATTCCCTGGAGCGGGGTCGTAAATCTCACCAAGCCAGTCGCATACAGGGTTGACTAGATTCGTGCACCGGACATTCATCATAGCCTGCATACCCATCTCAGCAGCAGCTCCCTTCTGATCGTCGGTAAATTTGTCAGTTGATGAAGTCAGTCGTTCCTGAGAGGCCCTGTTGTGAGTACGTTTCTTATTCTGCAAAAAACAGACAAATGATCAGTTGTTGCCATGTTTTCACTGTCATGAAATTTTAGTTCATGACAGATGACTGCAAGCTCGAGGTGGCAACCAATAACATATGCAGGAGGAAGAGGGTGTGTGGACAGTTACCTCGTCGCCCTCTTTTCTCCATCCAGTTGCCCGATTCTGCTGTGGTGGATCCATGAAATCATCATCATCGTTTTGATGATCGCCGCGAGCCATTCTGCTGAGGTAAGAACAGACCAAATTGTCACGGTGGAAATGAAAAATGCAGGAAGTAATCAGTTGCCACCTAACAGAATGTCCTTGTCGCATGGGCTCGAGTGAAAAATGTCAACTAGTGAATGCAAAAAAAATCACATGAACACGCACGCACCCCCCTATGATTGTCGAAAACATAAATGTGGAAATTAAGCACATTGGTTACATTTGAAAAAAAAATGTGTAGATCGTAAATGCACTTAAAAACAAAATGTTGAAGTTGCCATGTTAGCACAAGATAGTACGAAAAGAAAGTCACAAAATCCTCCACTGCAGAAACCTAAGATGTGGCAGCTCACACCCTGTCCTCATACAACAATGACTTGCCATGTGTTTCAATGGCAAAAATGTGCTAGATTGAAATTGCCATGTTAAAATGCAACACATAATTCAAAAAAGCGATGAAAAACATCTAATGAACAACCTGAAATTGCCACAGTGTGTTCAGATATCACAAGTCATCATGGCAAAACACGAAAATTGCGTCTGCCGTACAATGAATTTGCCACATTATACTGATTGTAACATGGCAACAGACATGCTGTGTTCAGACAAAAAACTTGCCACATGGAAAGCATATATATGGCATCTGACACAGTTGATGTGCAAATTAGTTGCCATGTTATGCAGCCAATTTGCCACATTATCCTGTCTACAACATGGCAACAGCCACAGTGTGTTCATAGTCTATTGCCACAAGAATATACTATCCAAGTGGAAACAGGCATAGTTAATGTGCAGATTAGTTGCCATCCAGTGCAATTGGTTACTGAAACTGCAGTGACTACCGATTTACTGCACTTTACCATTCCTACAGTGTGGCAACTATCACAATCATTCAGGAAAAATTAGTTGCCACATGGAAAAAGCATATTTGTGGCAACTATGACAGTCATTCAGGAAATTAGTTGCTGCATGAAAAAGAATGTTTGTGACAACTATCACAGTCATTCAAGAAATTAGTTGCCGCATGGAAAAGCATGTTTGTGGCAATTATCACAGTCATTCAGTAAATTAGTTGCCATACAGTCATGATAGTTACTCAAACCACCACATTTGCCTTCACACAGCAGTTTGAAAAACAACTAACTAGATCTAGGGTTCAATGGCAACTATAATGACTTGAAATTCATCCCCAAAATTCTCACCGAACTGATCGCAAATACCAATTCGAAGCAATGTGCAACTATCTGACCGGAAAACAACGGCCCAATCCCAAGGCACAACCAGTGTGTGTCTCCACAGGAAGAACCACACCGGCGAGACCGCCACCGCGGCGGCGACGAAACTGCCCAGTGCCACCGAAAATAGCAAGCATAGGACTCCCCATCGCCAAATTGCCTGAATCTCTACAAATCTCGAGCGAAGTATCGAACATTGAGGGAAGGGGGAAAATTCAAGCAAGGATTGTGAGAGTGGGAGCAAGCATTACCTTCAATCTGTAGGCGCTCCGGCGAGGCCGCTCCGGTCCGGCGAGCACCACCGACGGCCGCGAACTCCGTCGACTCTTCCGCCTCCGCCGTTGCCTTCTCCCCTCGTCTTCTCCTCCAATCGTCTGAAATGTGAAGTGGGTTGTGCGAGTAACTGTGGGGATGAGTAAATGGAACTGTGAGGGGTTGGCGGGCGAAGTGCGCGACGTGTTTGACGTCAACCACGGTCGGCGCGTGGCGTGCGGGCGCATAGCGGTTCCACCGCACGCCCCCGAGTGGCAACCGCTGACCGGGGGGGGGGGGGAGGCAACCGACGTGCGGGCAAACTATGTCACACACCACACAGGCGCCTTGTCCTACGTGGCACAGAAAATCGGCCAGATTGTGCCAAGATTCGTGCATATAGTACTGGACGGTGATGGATGCGTGTGGTCGAGATGGTCAACGCCCACACGTGTGGGTGTTAACATTTCCGTAGAACTTTTATGGATTTCCAAATATTTACAAAAAAGCAATTATTCAAATAGAAAAGTATAAAAAAAGAAAATAATAACAGGCACGTCAACACTTAGATTTTTTTTGAGCAAACTGCATCCTTTATTAAAAGTTCACACACATAGGGATACAGATGATGTCGGGCCTGCTAATAAGCCACACGTGGCGCCCGGGGGGTAGAGAGGCTGCTGCCTTTGCCAAAGCATGAGCCTCCCTATTATTCTTCCTACTCTCATGGATAAATTTTACATCATTGAAAAGCATTTTCTGGTGCTGAATGTCTTGCAAGATGGAAAAATAATTGCAAGGAGAAACATTCTCTATCCGGTTTACGACTTCCAGGCAATCCGATGCCACGCAAACGGACTAGATGTGGAGGTCCCTTGCCAGGGAAAGCGCCTCACTACATGCCCGAGCCTCCAGGATGGTTGGATCCATTAAGCCAACTGAGATGATCGCCGATGCCCCAAGATAATTGCCATTAGCGTCACGGCAAATCACATCAGCAGCCCCGCTGTCTCCAATCTTAGAGAAACCAGCATCTGTGTTCATTTTGTATGCATGCGCTTCAGGTGGAAGCCACCCTGTCCTGCTCGTGAATCCTTCCTCCTCCACACTAGTTACATGCCGGTCCCTGTCTCTTACATGCAGGTCCTTGGGCCTTGCATGCAGGTCCCTCGTTCGCGCGGCCTTCTCAGGAATTTGATCAAGTTCTGTGATGAATTTATTGATGAAAACATGAGTGCTGAGAGGGCTCTGGAACTGATTATCGTGGATGGCCCGTCTTCTCGCCCACCAGACTGCCCACATTGTGACGAGCACGCGCGCTAACTCTGCTGTAGGTAAAGTATCCACCAGCCAAAACATCCAAAGCTTGGCATCTTCCGTCCGGTTGGAGATAACTGTCTCCGACAGTTCTTCGTCTGCGAGAGCCCACACGCAGCATGCCATGTGGCAATCGAAGAGAGAGTGGCGCCAAGAGTCCACCCCTGCGTGGCAGATTGAGCATTCTGCAGAATCCGTCATTTTCCTGTGCTTTCAGACGTCTCCTGTAGGGATTGAGGTTCTAGCCAGCCGCCAGGCAAAAACACGGACTTTGGAGGGGACCGGAGCACCCCATAGTTTTGCCCAAGACCTGCTGTCCGCTGCGCCATTGGAGTGGCCCTCATTGTGCTCAAGCCAGTCAGTTCTTTGCTGTTTGATTGAGGACATGAGCCGATAGGCTGACCGCACCGTGAAGGTGCCCTTCCGTTCATAATGCCATGACCAAAAGTCCTCGCGGACTCGGTTGCTGAGAGGGATGTTCAGGATTGCCTCTATGTCCATCACGTAGAAATGCTCATCCAAGATGGCCCGGTTCCAAGAAGCTGTAACAGGGTTTATGAGCTCGGAGACCAACTCGGGAGGGTTTGTGGTTTTTGGACATACAGGTCGAAGTTTAAAATCCCTGGGGATCCAGTTATCATTCCATATATTTGTGTCGCTGCCCGGACCAATTCTCTTGATTAAGCCGAGCTTGAGAGAGTCTCGGCCTTCAATAATGGAACGCCATACTTGAGATGGATTCTTTCCCACCTCTGCCTCAAGGATTGTTGATGCACGGAAGTAAACAGCCTTCAAGATCCGGGCACTAAGAGTGTTTGGCTCGGTAAGGAGCCTCCATGCTTGTCGAGCCAGCAAAGCCAGGTTGAAGAGCTCGATATCCCTGAACCCCATCCCCCCCATGGATTTAGGCTGTGACATAACTTCCCATGACACCCATGCTGTTTTCCTCTCGCCATTCTTAGAACCCCACCAAAACTTCCTCAAAATTCCGTTAATATGTTGACATAAACCCCGTGGCAATTTGAAGCAAGCCATAGAGTAGGTGGGGATAGCCTGAGCAACGGATTTGATGAGTACCTCCTTACCACCTGTAGATAGGGCCTTTTCCATCCAACCCTGCACATGCTTCCAAATCATGTCCTTCAAATATTTAAAGGATCCTTCCTTAGCTCTCCCCACATCAGCAGGCAGTCCAAGATATCGATCGGATAGCTGATCATTCTGGACTTGCAAGGATTCTTTGATTACTTGTCTCAGAGACTCAGCATAGCCTTTACTAAAGAAGATGGAGGACTTCTCCTTATTTATGCGCTGGCCAGAAGCGCCGCAGTAAAGATGCAGGAGAGCATCAACTCTGGCTGCCATCTCAGGCGTAGCATTGAAGAATAAGAGGCTATCATTTGCAAAAAGTAAATGGTTTACCTCAGGAGCTCCTGCTGCCACCGTAATACCACGGACACTCTCAGCTGGATTGGAAGATTTAAATAAACAAGATAATCCCTCCGCCGCTAGCAGAAAGAGGTAGGGAGATATCGGATCACCCTGCCTGAGGCCTCGCGAAGGTGTGAACTCCTCTTGCTTCCCTCCGTTGAAAATAACAGAGAAGGATACTGATGTAACACACCTCATTACAATCTCGGTGAAACACGGGCTGATCCCAAGTTTTAGCATGACCTTCTCCAGATAATTCCATTCAATTCTATCATAGGCTTTCATCATGTCAAGCTTCAAAGCGCAGAACCTGTTGCTTTTCAACTTCCTTGTTTTCATGTAGTGCAGGCACTCATAGGCTGAGATAAAGTTGTCAGTAATAAGGCGTCCTGGCACAAATGCTGACTGCTCCTCAGAGATGATGTCGGGGAGAATAAGCTTGAGCCGGTTAGCCAAAACCTTGGATGCGATCTTGAAGATCACATTGCAGAGGCTAATCGGTCGAAATTGTCCTAAATTTTTTGGACTTGCAATCTTGGGAATTAAAACTATGAACGTTTTGTTGATCTCCTCCGGGGAATCCTGTCCTCTAAGAACTCGCAACACCATATCAGTTACCTCGTCACCACATAGATCCCAATGCCGCTGGAAGAAGTGTGTAGGGAAGCCGTCCGGTCCTGGTGCTTTTGTCGGGAACATCTGGAATAATGCAGTTTTTACCTCTGATTTCGTATACTGAGCATCCAGAGAGTTGTTCATGGCCTCATCAACTCGTGGTGGTATATGGGATAAAACCTCTTCAATGCCCACTGTGTTTTCGGATGCATACAGATTTCCATAGAAGTTGGATGCCATATTCGCCATCTCTTGCTCATCCGTGCAAACTGTTCCGTCAACTCGCTGAAGTTGAGAGATGCGGTTACACACTTTGCGGGCACTCGCCTTTCGGTGGAAAAACTTTGTGTTATTGTCACCTTCAGCTAGCCACTGGACCCTAGCTCTTTGGCGCCACATGATTTCTTCTCGGAGGCAGAGTTCCACCATTCGAGCTTCAATGCTTTCCTCCTCCACCGAAGGACCTACGCGATCCTGAAGTGCGCGTAGCTTGCCCAGCCGAAGGCGCAGTGAGCGCAGTTCCGCACGGACTGCTCCAAACTTGCTGGCCCCATCTTTGTAGCACACCAGCAACACTGGCAAGTTTTGCAGACAGTCCCGATACAGTTTGGGCCCTGCCCGCATCATTCCACGCCTCAACCAAGATATCTCCAAAGCTGGGTTCCCTTTCCCACATGCACTCATACCTGAATTGTTTTTGCTTGGCCCGAACACTTGTCGCTACCAGCTCCGTCTCTAGCAATATGGGACAATGATCAGATTTTGCCGCAGTTAGGTGTTCAAGAGAGGCGAAAGGAAAGAGCGCCGACCAGCAGGCCGATCCCAAGGCTCGATCCAAACATACTCGGCAAAAGTGGCCACCAGCCACCTTCTTCTCCCATGTCCAGTCCAAGCCACGATAGCCCAAATCAGCAAATCCACAAACATCAACGGCCTCTTTGAAAGCCTCTATCTGAGCACTATCACGAGCATTGGGACCATGTTGCTCCTCAGGTCTCAGTATCTCGTTGAAGTCACCAATACATAACCAGGGGAGGGTGCTCTCCCCTCTCAATCTCTTCATTGTATTCCAAGTTTTACAACGAAGACTCCTCGTTCCTTCTCCATAGAAACAAGATAACCGCCACTGTTCTTTCCCCTGTTCTTGCACCCATGCATCCACATGATACTCTGAAAAGTTTTTTATTGCAACATCCACCGAATTCTTCCAAAAGATACAAATACCACCACTCCTACCATTGCTACCAACACCAAAACTGAAATCAAATCCTAACGAAAAGTGAAGACCTTCAACACGACTCCTCTGTAATTGAGTTTCGACTAAACAAAGAATAGAGGGCGAACTAAGCTCCACAAGATCGCGGAGTTCTCGAACTGTCGCGGGATCGCCTATCCCACGACAATTCCAGCTTAGTATTTTCATTGGGCCTGGCGGTGCTCCCCGGAGGAGCCCGCCAATGATGCCATCTTCTCTGTACCTTGTTTCGTCGGTGATCCCGCCTTCTTTGCTTTCTTGGCATCCCTCAGAGACACATACGCCGGGGGTGGCGGCGGGACTACCATTGCAGCCGGATCAAAAGTGACAACTGCTTTGTTCCTCTCCAACCCGTCAGCAGTAGCCGAGCTGACTGTCAAGGCTGGGTTCAAGTTTCCACGTGCTGTTGGGGCGTCGTGCATCTTCTCCCTTGCATCCCCAGCCTTTAGAGGGCTGGTGACCTCATCCTCATCCGCTGCATTGTCAAACCCCGCTTCTTGAGACGAGCGCTTTCTCGGTGGCGAGCGCTGACGAGGGGCTTGGGTACCCCGGCCAGACCGGCCTCTTCCTCTTTCTCCTGAACGGCCTCCCCGAGTAGCCCAACCGCCTTGCTGCTCTGGGATAGTTTCCCTCCTTTGTGCCAGCATCCAACTCCCCCATTGCTTATGTTTCTCCTCCCAAATGCCATCGCCGCACTCCTCATGGTTATGGCCCATGAGACCACAGACCTTGCAGAAATAGGGGATCTTCTCGTATTTGACCGGAAGGCGCAATCTGCCCTCTCCCACGACATTCAGAGGTGTCACCCGTGTTAAAGGTTTGTTGACAAGAACCTTCGCCCGAACCCTAATGTAGTGGCCTTCATAGAACAGCCGAGGTGCTAGCTGGATCTCTTTCACCCGTCCGATACATCGGGCTAGTTGGTCAACTACCTCTGCTTTGCGGTATAGCTCGGGTATATTGTGAACCTGAGCCCACACGTATAATCCATCGAAATCAACAGATGTAGGCTCCTTCTTGCCATCATAGTCCTCAATCAGCATCCCCATCCCCCTGAAGAGCCATGTGTGACACTCGGATAATTAGGCTATAGTAATCTCACGATAATGATGCCACGTCACCATGGTTACTGTTGTTAATCTTGCGGTGTATCACGTCCCTTTCGAATTCTAACTTAAAATAAAGTTAAACGATAAAAGTTTTCTAAAGTCAAATCTAAAATGTTCAAAGTGTAGCAAATAAATCATATATGATTAGGGTGGTGAACCCAAAATTTTATAAAATGCTTAGATGCACTAAATGATAGAAACAGTAGCTAAATTATTTATTTAATCGTCACTTAAATGATTAAATTATTGAAAACTACTTTTAATAAATAAAAGGATAATTGTGGCAGTAATATAATTACTACCACTAATTTAGGTGCTAGAATTATATTTCATAAAACTAAAATAATATGAATTAAAACCGTAGAAGTAAAATAAAATAAAAACAGAAAAGAATATACAAAAAAGACCCCCCACTAGGCCTCAGCTGGCACCTACAACACCCCCTGGGGCGACCGAACCCTAGCCCGGCCCCCCCACTCCCCCCCCCAATCCCCCCCCCCCCCCCCCTCTCCCCCCCCCCCCCCCCCCACGACGCCCACTCCCCTCCTCGTTCCCCACTCCCCTCCACGTTCTGGATCGGGGTAGTGAACCCTGATCCCTTCGCCTCTGTTGCCGTGCGCCGCTGCCAGCGCCAACCCCGTCGCCGGCGCTCACCGTCGCCGCCTCGTTCCGCCTCCTCGACGCTGGATCTCGCCTCCTCGTCTCCTCCTCAAGCCACTCGCCGGAGCCTCCTCGCCTTCCTCTTCGTCGTCGATCGCGTCCTCGTCGCCCACCTCGAGCACCGCTGCCCCATGCCCTACAGCCCCCCCCCCCCCCCCCCGCCCCCCCCCCCCCCCCCCCCCCCGTGAGCACCCCATCCATCCATCCATCCTCGTCCCCTTGCTCGTGCTCCGCCTGCGCCTCCTGTTCGCCCCACTCGCCGCAGCCCGCAACCGCCGTGCCCAGCACCCGTCTGCACCCTCCCTCGACGAGCCTGCGCACTGCCGCCCGTACATGACTGTGCCTGCACCGCGCCCGTCGTCGTTCGCATCCGCTTCGGCTGCTCCCCTGCTATGTTACTACTGCTGCCCGTGGTCATCCCCTTCCTCACCGCGCCTTCGCCGCCCACTGCCCATCGCCGCTGCGCCCACCGCTAGCCGCCGCCCTCCGCCCTCTACGGCGAGGCCTTCGCCTGGACGTCGCCCCTCGCCACCGGTTCCCGATGCCCACACGCGCGCCGGCCTCGCCTGGTCGCGCCCGGCGGCCTTGCCCACACACTAGCACCCCGCGGCGCCACGGGTCCACCCTTCGGGCGCAAACGCCCGGGCGCCCGCTACCCGTTTCGCCCGATAGGCCCCTAGGGCCAATGACAAGTGCGGCCCTACCCCCAGAACGAAAATAAATAAATAAAGGAATTAAAAATAAATAATAAATTAAATTATTAATTAATAAATAAATAAAAGGATTAATTAACTTAATTAATCTTGTTTAATTAACCTAATCAATTAACTAGACTAATCAAACCTGTTTAGTTAGCCTGAGTCTATGACAGGTGGGTCCCACTGGACCCACAGGCCAGGTTTGACTCTGGTCAGCTGGGTTTGACCTGCTGACGTCATGGTGATGTCATGCCGACATCACCTTTCACTGTTTTGGATAATGTTCTATTAAAATAATTAATTAAATGCTAAAAATGATTTAAATCTTTAAAAATCAATATAAAATAAACCGTAGCTCGGATGGAAAAACTTTGTACATGAAAGTTGCTCAGAACGACGAGACGAACCCCAATACGCAGCCTGTTCGTCCGCCACGCATCCCTAGCATAGCGAACTCGCAACTTTCCCCCTCCGGCTCCTCTGCCCAAAAGCGCGAAACACTGGGGATCTTTTCCCGGATGTTTCCCCCCTTTGTCGGTGTCACTTAGTACCGCGTTAGGTCACCTCTAGCACCGCGTATTATCTTGTTATGCTTTGTGATACCTTGATTGCTCTATTATTTATTGTATTTCCCATCCGTTACTTCTTTCCGGTAGACCCCAAGACTGCCGGCGACCCCAGTTCGACTACGGTGTTGACGACCCCTCTCTCTTGCCAGAGCAACCAGGCAAGCCCCCCCTTTGATCACCAGATATCGCCTACTCTCCTCTATACTGCTTGCATTAGAGTAGTGTAGCATGTTACTGCTTTCCGTTATTCCTATCCTGATGCATAGCCTATCCTTGCTACTACTGTTGTTACCATTACCTGCTATCCTACTGCTTACTACTGGGCCGTGATCACTTCGGGAGGTGATCACGGGCATATACTAAATACTTTACACAGTTACATTACTTATGATACTGTTCGGAGATGGGGGCTGAAGGGGCAGGTGGCTCCATCCCGGTAGAGGTGGGCCTGGGTTCCCGACGGCCCTCGACTGTTACTTTGTGGCGGAGCGACAAGGCAGGTTGAGACCACCTAGGAGAGAGGTGGGCCTGGCCATGGTCGACGTTCGCAGATACTTAACACGTTAAACGAGATCTTGGTATTTGATCTGAGTCTGGCTACTGGCCTATACGCACTAACCATCTACGCGGGGACAGTTATGGGCACTCGATGTCGTGGTATCAGCCGAAGCCTTCGTGACGTCAGCGACTGAGCGGCGCGCGCCGGATTGGACTGGAACGCCTGCTAGGCTAGGTCTGCTTCCGGCCGCCCTCGCAACGTGCAGGTGTGCAATGGGCGATGGGCCCAGACCCCTGCGCCATAGGATTTAGACCGGCGTGCTGACCTCTCTGTTGTGCCTAGGTAGGGCTGCGACGTGTTGATCTTCCGAGGCCGGGCATGACCCAGGAAAGTGTGTCCGGCCAAATGGGATCGAGAGTGTTGGGTTATGTGGTGCACCCCTGCAGGGAAGTTAATCTATTCGAATAGCTGTGATCTTCGATAACAGGACGACTTGGAGTTGTACCTTGACCTTATGACAACTAGAACCGGATACTTAATAAAACACACCCTTCTAAGTGCCAGATACAACCGGTGATCGCTCTCTCACAGGGCGACGAGGGGAGGATCATCGGTTAGGTTTATGCTATGCGATGCTACTTGGAGGACTTTTGTCTACTCTCTTCTACATGCTGCAAGATGGAGGTTACCAGAAGCGTAGTCTTTGAAAGGACTAGCTATCCCCCCTTTATTCCGGCTTTCTGCAGTTCAGTCCACATATAATAGCCTTATTCCAGTTGATACCAATGCATACATATGTAGTGTAGCTCCTTGCTTGCGAGTACTTTGGATGAGTACTCATGGTTGCTTTCTCCCTCTTTTCCCCTATCCCTTCTACCTGGTTATCGCAACCAGATGTTGGAGCCCAGGGGCCAGACGCCACCGTCGAAGACGACTCCTACTACACCGGAGGTGCCTACTACTACGTGCTGCCTGCTGACGACGACCAGGAGTAGTTAGGAGGATCCCAGGCAGGAGGCCTGCGCCTCTTTCGATCTGTATCCCAGTTTGTGCTAGCCTTCTTAAGGCAAACTTGTTTAACTTATGTCTGTACTCAGATATTGTTGCTTCCGCTGACTCGTCTATGATCGAGCTCTTGTATTCGAGCCCTCGAGGCCACTGGCTTGTAATATGATGCTTGTATGACTTATTTTATTTGTAGAGTTGTGTTGTGATATCTTTCCGTGAGTCCCTGATCTTGATCGTACACGTTTGCGTGCATGATTAGTGTACGGTCAAATCGGGGGCGTCACACCATGGACCACCGTGCACCACCTTCTTCCAATCACCAAGGCAGAACATCTGGAAGACAAACAGGTTTTCACCCGCCTCCCTGTACTTGGGAACATGTGCTAGCGACCAGACAGATTTCATGCACTCGAACATCGACGGCGAACTGAAGGTGCGGGTCGTATTCACCTTTGCGATCGCCAGCCACCTAGCATCCGCTTCATACTTCTTTACCTCTTCCTCCCCTACGATCACGTCATCAAGCTTGTCATCTTGGAGATCCAGGTGCTGCAGCATCTCTTCAAGATTCTTCCCAGACCAACCCGCAGACGACGACTCCACTCGGTCCGCCATCTAGGGTTTCCCCGTCAACGGTACTTTGCTCCACAGAACCGATCCGACTCCCTCCCCTATCAGCCTGATAGGTGATCTCTGCAGGAGGGCAGCCAGCGGACGAAAAGCCGGTGAAATCTCTCGACGGCGATGGGATCGCCACCAGAGCCGAAAACCCTAAACGAGAGGGTACGAATGTCAACACTTAGATGGACCAGCACAAAGCGCTCATGGGGCTTGGGTTGGTGGGCGCCCCTATATCTCACTTTAAGCGAGACAGGAGGAAGCCTTGCGTCACGGAGCCCCAGATGGTCCGGTCCAGCCGCGCAGGAGACCACGTCCTGTTGTGTTTATTTTTTCTGTTTCCTGTTGTCGCTTGTAGCTTTATTTTGTACTTTCCTATATTTTTACGGAATGACTAACTCACGTCTAGATGTTTTTTAAGGATGTCTCATCTAAGTTCTTAACCATTGGATCTACACGCTGTAAATTTCGTGCAAACCCCCGATCTCGTTGTCTTTTCTGTCGTTCTCCCATATCTCTCGTTCTGTTTGCCCGCGTTTCCGTTTTATTTTTTGTCGGCCCAATATGGTTGCTGCATGAGGGGGCACGGCCCGTTTGTTTGTTTTCGTTGTGTCTTTTGTGGGCTGGTGGACGTCATGCTGAGGATGTGGCAGGAACGATGGACTTGTGAGCGTCTTTTTTGCCTCAAAAAAAACTCGTGAGCGTCTTTTTCTTCCTTTTTTTGTTTGACCGTTTTTTTTGTTTTTTGTTTATTTTTTGAATGCCTGTTTCTTTGTAAAAACAATTACTACATTCTTTCATCTTATTTTAAGTTTTTCATTATATTCTCTATTATTCCTATCTGATTTCCTTCCGTATTTTTCTTTTTATATCCTTTTTCATTTTATTTCTTCCTTTTTCATTTTTCATTCTGTATTTTTTATTTTTTTATCAAAAATTTAATAAATTTTTCATGAATAATTTTTTTTATAAATTTGGGAATATTTTTTAAAGTTTGTGAACACCTTCTAAATTCGTGAATATGTTTTTATAGTGAACGATGTCTCATCTAAGTTTGTCACCGTTCGATAGTTTCTGTAATTTTCAAGCGCTCGATCCTCCACCTTGTTGGTCGTTGTTTGTTTGTCGTGAATCCTTTTTGTTGCCCTATTTGGTTTCACTTTTATTAGCCCATTATCGCGGCACAAATTCACCACTGATACGCAACTAGGGCTTCGTGTCCAGTTGCAAGTCCACCCTCGACACGTAACTGGGGATGGGTGACCCCTTTGTCCCAGTTGCAAATACACCCCTGACATGCAACTAGGCCCATTTTTTGTTTTAGTTGCAAGTCCACCCTCGAATACACAACCAGGGCCTGACTCTTTTTGTCCTGGCTCCAAGTCAACTTTCGATATGCAAGTGGGGGTGAGGCTTTCCGTCGAGGTTGCAACTTCTCACATGATATGCAACTGGGCCCCTTTCTTTCATAGTTGCAAGTCCACCCTTGATTTTGCAACTAGGTCGCACCCATGTTTTTGTCCAGATTGCATGTCCACACCTTGACACCCAACTGGCGCACGCCCGCCCATTTTGCTTTGTCCTCTGCTGGTTACTGGGATCGATCTTTGTTCAAGCAAAGAAGAGATAGCGGTCAATGATGACGTAGTGAGTGTCTTGTCTCTTCATCCTTATGATTCATTTCTGGTGCCACTAAGCAGTTGTTTGTTTGTCGAGGGTCCCCAGATGCATCTCGATAACCAACTCGCAACTAGGGATGTGTGTGTGTGTTTGTGTGTGCGTGCGTGCGTGTCGAAAGGTCCCAATTGCGAGTCAATAACCGACTTACAACTAGGGAGGTGTGAGTGTATTTTGGTCAAGGGTCCCTAGTCGCATGCCAACCATCGACTCGCAACTAGGAGGGGTGTGTTTGTTGAAGGACCTCTAGTTGCAAGTTGAACATCGACTCGCAACTAGGGGGTGCATGTGTGTGTTTTTGTGGTGGTCCCCAGTTGCAAGCCGCCCATCGACTTACAACTAAGGATATGTGTATATGTGTGTTTGTTGAGGATCCCCAGATGCATCACGAATAACCAACACGCAAATAGGGTGTGTGTGTGTGTGTGCATGTGTGTGTGTGTGTTTTGTTGTGGCCCCCGATTGCAAGCCGTCCATCGACTCGCAACTAAGAGAGAGAGAGAAAGAGAGAGAGAGAGAGAGAGAGAGAGAGAGTGGAGGGTCCCTAGTTGCAAGTCAACCATCAACTTGCAACTAGGGGGTGCGTGTGTGTGTGTTTTGTCGTGGCACCCAGTTGCAAGCCGCCCACATACTCGCAACAAAGGATATTTGTGTATATGTGTTTGTAGAGGGTCTCCAGATGCATCTCGATAAACAAGTCATGATTAGGGGTGTGTGTGTGTGTATGTGTGTGTTAGTCGAGGGTCCCCAGTTGCAAGTCAACCATCGACTCACAACTAGGGGGCTGTTTGTTGAGGACCCCTAGTTGTAAGTTGAACATCCACTCGCAACTAGGGGGCGTGTGTGTGTGTTTTGTCATGGCCCCAGTTGCAAGCCGCCAAACGACTCGCAACTAAGTGTGTGTGTGTGGAGGGTCCCTAGTTGCAAGTCAACCATTGACTCGCAATTACGGGGTGTGTGTTTGTGGAGGACCCCTAGTTGCAAGTTGGACATCGACTCGCAACTAGGGAGGTGCGTGTGTGTGTGTTTTGTTAAGGGTGCTCAGTTGCATGTCGATAATCGACTCACAACTAGGGGTGTGTGTGTGTGTGTGTGTGTGTGGAGGGTCCCTAGTTGCAAGTCAACCATTGACTCGCAACTACGGGGTGTGTGTTTGTGGAGGACCCCTAGTTGCAAGTTGGACATCGACTCGCAACTAGGGGGGTGCGTGTGTGTGTGTTTTGTTAAGGGTGCCTAGTTGCATGTCGATAATCGACTCACAACTAGGTGTGTGTGTGTGTGTGTGTGTGTGTCGAGGATCCCAATTTCATGTCGATAACCGACTCGCAACTAGGGGTTTGTGTGTGTGTCTCTTTTTGTCAAGGATCCCAAGTGTCATGTCAACCACTGACTCGTAACTAGGGGTGTGTGTGTTTGTTGAGGACCCCTAATTCCATGTCAACCATCGACTCGCAACTAGGGGTGTGCATGTGTGTGTTTTGTCATGCTCCCCCAGTTGCAAGTCGTCCATCGACCCACGACTAAGGATGTGTGTGTGTGTGTGTGTTTGTCGAGGGCCCCCAGTTGCATGTTGATACCCCGACTCGCAACTAGGGTATGTGTGTGTGTGTGTGTGTCTTTTTGTGAAGGGTCACCCAGTTGCATGTCAACCATCGACTCGCCACTAAGGGGTCTGTATGTTTGTTGTGGACCCAAAGTTGGAAGTTGACCATGGACTCGCAACTAGTGTGTGTGTGTGTGTGTGTGTGTTTTGTCGAGGGTGCCCATTTGCATGTCGATAACCGACTCGCAACTAGGGTGGGTGTGTGTGCGTCTTTTTGTCAAGGGTCCCCGGTTGCATGTCAACCATCGACTCGCAATTAGGGGGTGTGTTTGCTGAGGACCCCTAGTTGCATGTTGACCATCAACTCGCAACTAGGGGGTGCGTGTGTGTGTGTTTTGTCGTGCCCCCAGTTGCAAGCCGTCCATCCATTCGCAACTAAGAATATGTGTGTATGTGTGTTTGTCGAGGGTCCCCAGATACATCTCGAATAACCAAGGCGCAACTAGGGGGCCTGTGTGTGTGTGTGGCCCCTAGTTGCATGTCAACCATCGACTCGCAACTAGGGTTGGTGCGTGTGTGTGGTGTGTGTGTGTTTTGTCGTGGCCCCCAGTTGCAAGTCGTCCATCGAGTCACAACTAAGGATGTGTGTGTGTGTGTGTGTGTTTGTCGACGGTCCTCAGTTGCATGTCGATACCCCGACTCGCAACTAGGGGGTCTATGTGTTTGTTGAGGACCCAAAGTTGCAAGTTGACCATCGACTCACAACTAGGGTGTGTGTGTGTGTGTGTGTGTGTGTGTGTGTTTTATCGAGGGTGTCCATTTGCATGTTGATAACCAACTCGCAACTGGGGGGATGGGTGTGCATCTTTTTTTCTAGGGTCCCCAGTTGCATGTCAACCATCGACTCGCAACTAGAGGGTGTGTTTGTTGAGGACCCCTAGTTGCAAGTTGACCATCCACTCGCAACTAGGGGTGTGTGTGTGTGTTTTGTGGTGGATCCCAGTTGCAAGTCATCCATCGACTCGCAACTAAGGATATATATGTGTGTATGTGTGTTTGCCGAGGATTTCTACTTTGTTTTTAATATAAATGCATTTTTTTAATATATTTTTTCTAACCCCTAGTTTTTGCTATGATCAATATTGTACAATCATTATTTTTTACACAAACAACATAACTCTATTTTTGTAGGAGCATACATGCCAGTTTTTTGAACTCAACTATATTATTTATTTTTTGAAGGGGTTTTCTGCAAAATGTCCAAAGCTTGCAAGTGCGGCTCTGCTTGTGTCTTTGGCTGGCACTGCTTGAATCGATGGGAGAGAGAGCTGGGCAGAGACGGGGGCGAGTACATCAAAGACGATGGCCTGCGATGTCGCCGCCGACGAGCCACCTGCCATCGCCACAGTACAGGTGCTTCGCGCGCCTGACAACCTACCCGTCATCCCCAGCGTACAGGAGCTTCGCGCGCCCGACAAGCCCCACGCCGTCTGCACCGTCCAGGAGCTCCGCCATCGGCAGGGCCCTCGATCTCTGCGCCGATGACGCAGACCTCGTGGCACACGAGCGAGTAAGACCAAGTCGAGCTCACGCTATGCCATTTTTTTCTCGTTTGTATGCGGAGTTCCACTTCGGTTCCCCTCTGTTCAACTCAGCGCCACGAATCGAACTGTAGAATGTGTCAGCTCGCTGGTGAAATTTTTGTGTAGATCACGTTGGGGACTAGGGGGTTGGGCAGCAGGGGGGGTGAGGATTTTGATTCATTGAGCCAAGAATTTTTATTGACACATATCGTATGTGTTAGAGAAATTTGTATAGTAAGACTGAATTTGTTAGATTCAGAGTAGTACCATAGCATTTCTGAACTTCTTTTAGAGCGTGGTTATGTGGCAGGAGGAGGTGATTTTAGGTGTTTTTCCCTAGGAGGGGCTTGTTATGGTGAAGCTTTTGAGCAGGGGAGACACAGACTTCATTCATTTTTTCTGAATTTAAAAGTGTGCTTGTTGCACAGATTGAATTTGTTCATTCATGTACATTATAAACTACTCCCAGGGAGTTTTTTTGTTTGTCCCTGTGCTTTGCTGTTTGATATTGCTTGTCCCACATCCTCTGGAAGACCATGCATGCTTCTTCTTTTTCCCAGTCAGCTTGGGGTATAACAAACAGTGCCAGCATACTACTTCAGCTTGACCTTAACACCCCACTTTTTTTGCCATCCTTTTTCTATCAGCTTGTTTTACAAGCAAAATGCCCAGCCTTTTTTTTGAGACAAAAAGTGCCCAGACCTGGAGTCGAACAAGGCCTGCATCTGGTCTAAAGCTTATTTTTTTTAGAACAAACAAATAACTTAAGCCCACAAACACAAGGCCTGGGCCCATGAAAGTTGCAAGTGTGGGTGTGGTGGGTGGAGGAGGGCGACGGCCCAGCCCTGAAGCGTCTAACAAAAAAGGACGAAAAACAACGGGGGGAACGCCTGGGTTGACAAACAATCGAACGACAGAACGACAGGGGCGATCGGGAGGGCTATAAACAGGGTGAAGTCAAATGCGTTTTAGACAGACCCATACTTTTACTGTAGCGCTAAAGTGAACCTATGTACTAAAGTGTTAATTCTACGCTTCGGTCTGACTAAACGCGCTGCTTCGCGAAACTAACTAATCATCTTCCAATTTCTAGTAAACTACTCCTTTCGTCCCAAAATATAAAAGTGTTTTCGACATAGGTGTAGTGTCAAAAACACTTTTATATATTTTTTGGGACGGAGTAAGTACCTTGCAAGAAAAAGTAATGGTATTAAATTCATTACCATCTGCATGGATCAAAACTCCGAGTCGCGCCGTACTGGCTATTCACCTAGTCCTCTCTAGTAAATTCCCTTGCAAAACATAGTAACGGATTAAACTCGTTACTGGCTGCATGCACCACATCCAAGACTCTTCCTATACTAGCTATTCATGTTAATACCTTCTAGTGCAATCACTTGGAAACACAGTAACGAAATTAACTAGACAATACCCCGCGCATTGCAGTGAGATGTTAGTGTAATAAACATTTGAAAGAGAGGGACACACGGTAAGGAGAAGAATAGTAAGAAAATAAAAATAAGAAATGTTTTACAGGAGAAGATGACTTGGATTTAATGTGTAATTCTGAAACAACTTACTTAATATGATCAGTTTCCTAACCAAATTTGCAAAGAACCTTACCTTTGATCATCTCAATGGAAAGAAGACAATACATCTGATGTGCTGCTAATAAAAAAGTAGCAATTAATATTGCGATACAAATTACTTGTCTGCACCTTGAATGAAGTCCCAACGTTAATCTTTCTTTGGATATGTAACTTCGCTGTACTTACACAGTGCTATATGTATGTATAGCATCTAGACTGTAAAATAGACAACGTTTATGCTAGAAACAGTACAAAGGAAGTGCAAGATTTAAGATCCATACTTGAAGGCGGGTTCCCCTTTACAACAACTGGATATGTTGCAGTTGAATCAACAGATGTTGTGAGGAGTAGATGGAGCGTGTAGGCACATGCCAACTAGGTATTCTAGCATCGGTGACGCAATGCGATGACCTGCTCTTGTAGCGGATCAAAATCAGACTGATGATGAGTGGTGAAGAAACAATTGGAGAAGTTAGACATATGCATGCTTGACCCTGCTGGGGTGCATGGCATTGTGCGAGAAGGCAGGCCAGATGGCCTGATCGAGGTGGCTCCATGGTGTCGCCCGCTGCAACATCCTCAACGGCAGTGTGCCCCACGATCGAGGCACCCCCATTCGATTTGGCCGGCATGGTCGATGACATGTAGCACTTCGCCCTCTTGTCCTGCCTCATTGTTGTCCCTATCTCGGCACCTGCGCTGCCCATTGCAATAGCAAAATCGGCGCCATTGTATTCTCACACAGTCCCCACTGTTGGGGAATGTAGTATTTCAATTTTTTTGCCTACGATCACGCAAGATCTATCTAGGAGAAGCATAGCAACGAGCGGGGAGAATGTGTCCGCGTACCTTCGTAGACCGAAAGTGGAAGCGTTTAGTAACGCGGTTGATGTAGTTGAACATCTTCGCGATCCAACCGATCCAAGTACCGAACGCTCGGCACCTCCGTGATCTGCACACGTTTAGCTCGGTGACGTCCCTCGAACTCTTGATGCAGTTGAGGCCGAGGGAGAGTTTCGTCAGCACGACGACGTGGTGGCGGTGGTGATGAAGTTACCAACGCAAGGCTTCACCTAAGCATTATGACAATATGACCGAGGTGGAAAACTGTGGAGGGGGGCACCGCACACAGCTAAAGATCAACTTATGTGTCTATGGGGTACCCCCTCCCCCGTATATAAAGGAGGGGAGGAGGAGGCCGGCCGGCCCCAAGGGGCAAGCCTAAGGGGGGGAATCCTACTCCAATAGGAATCGGTCCCCCCTTTCCTAGTCCAAGTAGGAGAAGAAGGAAGGAGAGGGAGAGGAAAAGAAGGGCCGCGCCCCCCTCCCCTAGTCCTATTCGGACTCCCCTTGGGGGGGGCGCCACCTCCTGGCTGCTGCCCTCTCTCTCCCCTAAGGCCCACTAAGGCCCATTACTTCCCCGGGGGGTTCCGGTAACCCCTCCGGCACTCCGATTTTATCCGAAACTACCCGGAACACTTCTGGTGTATGGATGTAACCTTCCAATATATGAATATTTATGTCTCGACCATTTCGAGACTCATCGTCATGTCTGTGATCTCATTCGGGACTGCGAACAACCTTCGGTCATCAAATCACATAAACTCTTAATACAAATCGTCATCGAACGTTAAGCGTGCGGATCCTACGGGTTCGAGAACTATGTAGACATGACCAAGACACATCTCCGGTCAATGAACAATAGCGGAACCTGGATGCT
This sequence comes from Triticum urartu, assembly GCF_003073215.2. Lineage (NCBI taxonomy): Eukaryota > Viridiplantae > Streptophyta > Magnoliopsida > Poales > Poaceae > Triticum > Triticum urartu. The sequence continues at coordinate 696,477,079 of NC_053024.1, read as the reverse complement.
CATATTGACTCCTACATATTCTACGAAGATCTTTATTGGTCAAACCGCATGACAACATACGTTGTTCCCTTTGTCATCGGTATGTTACTTGCCCGAGATTCGATCGTCGGTATCATCATACCTAGTTCAATCCCGTTACCGGCAAGTCTCTTTACTCGTTCCGTAATGCATCATCCCGCAACTAAGTCATTAGTCACATTGCTTGCAAGGCTTATAATGATGTGCATTACCGAGAGGGCCCAGAGATACCTCTCCGACAATCGGAGTGACAAATCCTAATCTCGATCTATGCTAACTCAACGAACACCATCAGAGACACCTGTAGAGCATCTTTATAATCACCCAGTTACGTTGTGACGTTTGATAGCACACTAAGTGTTCCTCCGGTATTCGGGAGTTGCATAATCTCATAGTCATAGGAACATGTATAAGTCATGAAGAAAGCAATAGCAATAAACTAAACGATCATAGTGCTAAGCTAACGGATGGGTCTTGTCCATCACATTATTCTCTAATGATGTGATCCCGTTCATCAAATGACAACACATGTCTATGGCTAGGATACTTTAATCGTCTTTGATTAACGAGCTAGTCTAGTAGAGGCATACTAGGGACACTCTGTTTGTCTATGTATTCACACATGTACTAAGTTTCCGGTTAATACAATTCTAGCATGAATAATAAACATTTATCATGATATAAGGAAATATAAATAACAACTTTATTATTGCCTCTAGGGCATATTTCCTTCACCCATGTTGGTCTGGGTTCTGCGGAAGAGATCGAACAAGTGAAGAAAAGAAAATCATGAATCCTTGTTAAGTGAGAAGGTCGTTGCTAATTATTAGAAGAACTCATGTGAAAAGGACATGAGGGAATGAAGCGATGCCTTGAACTGTTACTCCCAGACTTGTTTTGTGGAGAAGTTGAATATCAACGAAATAGTAAACTGAGGCAAAGAAAAAAATGGAAACATAAGTGATGACATGTCATCACGGTAGAGCAGGGAAATTCGGTAGTTTAATTGCATGCTTGCCGACATGGCATGATAGCTGAGTTGGCATGTGTGCATGTTAAGATAAATAGAGTAGTCGGAATGACTCTCTTCCCGTGCGTTGCTACGGTAACTTTGTTAAAAATGCGTAATTATTTGCTAAAAAATGACTAAATCTAATGAAAAGAAAGTATATGCTTGAAATTCAATAAAAGGAAGTGTCTAAAAATAGAATAAAATCTTTTGAATTACATTTAAACAGTCATTTCAAAAAAAAATATGAAGGATGACTAACATGAATTGATGTGGCAGCGTTACATGCATAGACTAATGCAAAAATAATTATAATTTATAAGTTAAATGCATGACTCGATTATTTGGTAGATTTTGCATGGCTTAGTGGGACAGAAGACTTAAATAGATTGCTTAATGAAACTTTGAGGTGGACACTTTACATATTGAGAGAATTGAAACCAACTTCTTAAGAATGTAAGATTTCATTACCGACGACCTGCACTAGTCATTCGTCTCGTACTAGTTATTCACAAATTCCTTATAGTTGTTACTGTGTTTACGTAAAGTTGTTACGTGTAGATGGAAAAAAGGGAGTTAGTTGGTTGTTTTGGTGGGGTGGTGCACGCACCAGGGTAATTCGTTTACGACGGTTTAAATTAGGTTTTTGGATTGTTGGAAATATGAGCAAATTACTACGAGATTTAATCCGAATAACAGAAGATAAATCATGACCACAGCAGCAGAGATTAAACTAATCATGCGAACTAGCATAGCAGATGAACATATCACATCTAGGGCACATACTAGAAGCATGAATTCTACCACGATCTCGAACAGGAAGGATAGAATCACATACGGTGCAGCGGGTGCAGCATCGCCGTCGTTGACGTTGTCGCCCATGTCGTCGAGGACGAGGTTGCCGAGGTCGGGGAAGAAGTCGTCGTTCGCGAAGTCGTCGCTGCCAGCAGTCGCGCGAGTGCGCTCCCCAAAAACTTGATCGCCCCTCGCCCGTACAGGATCACGAGAGGCGGGGTTCTGGAGGCCTGCTGTCCCTTCTGGCGGTGCACGCCGGAAGGAGGGATGGAGAAGACTTGCTTGGCGGCGCAATGATCTGGAACGGTGGTGAGAAACCATACGAAGCGGCGGCGGCTAGGGTAGACGTCTGCCTGATTATATAGTGCGGGCCGGGTAGGTCATGGGAATAAACCCCACGTCCGAGTCGTCACGATCCAAAAGAATCGGAAACGGTTCAGTAATTAACGCGTCCGTTAATTATTAATTAATGACTCATTAATTTTCCCATGCAGCAAAAATATAGACAACGTGCATAGCTCTGTCCTCGGCTCGGCTCAATCCCACAACCCGCGGCGCGTCGTGACGAGGCGAGGCGAGGCGAGGCGTGGCGAGGCGAGCAAGGAGGAGGAGCGCGCGTGTAGGTCTCCTCTTCTCATGCTCATACAAGTGGTAGAAGAGATCACCTTATAAAGAGGTGCAACTCTCTCTCAACTTCCGGGGTGGGACTAAACTTTAGCCTCACTCACTCCACTCACATGTGTGCATGAATGGGCCAAGAGAATTTCAGAATTTCAAGATCGTCACCACGCCGTCATGCTGACGGAACTCTTCCCCGACACTTTGCTGGATCGGAGTCCGGGGATCGTCATCAAGCTGAACGTGTGCTAAAACTCGGAGGTGCCGTAGTTTCGGTGCTTGATCGGTCGGGCGTGAAGACGTACGACTACATCAACCGCGTTGTCATAACGCTTCCGCTGTCGATCTACAAGGGTACGTAGATCACACTCTCCCCTCTCGTTGCTATGCATCACCATGATCTTGCGTGTGCGTAGGAAATTTTTTGAAATTACTACGTTCCCCAACAGTGGCATCCGAGCCTAGGTTTTATGTGTTGATGTTATATGCACGAGTAGAACACAAGTGAGTTGTGGGCGATATAAGTCATACTGCTTACCAGCATGTCATACTTTGGTTCGGCGGTATTGTTGGACGAAGCGGCCCGGACCGACATTACGCGTACGCTTACGCGAGACCGGTTCTCCCGACGTGCTTTGCACATAGGTGGCTTGCGGGTGACAGTTTTTCCAACTTTAGTTGAACCAAGTGTGGCTACGCCCGGTCCTTCGAAGGTTAAAACAGCACCAACTTGACAAACTATCGTTGTGGTTTTGATGCGTAGGTAAGATTGGTTCTTGCTTAAGCCCGTAGCAGCCACGTAAAACTTGCAACAACAAAGTAGAGGATGTCTAACTTGTTTTTGCAGGGCATGTTGTGATGTGGTATGGTCAAGACATGATGCTAAATTTTATTGTATGAGATGATCATGTTTTGTAACCGAGTTATCGGCAACCGGCAGGAGCCATATGGTTGTCGCTTTATTGTATGCAATGCAATCGCGCTGTAATGCTTTACTTTATCAATAAGCGGTAGCGATAGTCGTGGAAGCATAAGATTGGCGAGACAACAACGATGCTACGATGGAGATCAAGGTGTCGCGCCGGTGACGATGGTGATCACAACGGTGCTTCGAAGATGGAGATCACAAGCACAAGATGATGATGGCCATATCATATCACTTATATTGATTGCATGTGATGTTTATCTTTTATGCATCTTATCTTGCTATGATTGACGGTAGCATTATAAGACGATCTCTCACTAATTATCAAGAAGTGTTCTCCCTGAGTATGCACCGTTGCGAAAGTTCTTCGTGCTGAGACACCACGTGATGATCGGGTGTGATAGGCTCTACGTTCAAATACAACGGGTGCAAAACAGTTGCACACGCGGAATACTCGGGTTATACTTGACGAGCCAAGCATATACAGATATGGCCTCGGAACACGGAGACCGAAAGGTCGAGCGCGAATCATATAGTAGATATGATCAACATAGTGATGTTCACCAATGAAACTACTCCATCTCACGTGATGATCGGACATGGTTTAGTTAATTTGGATCACGTGATCACTTAGAGGATTAGAGGGATGTCTATCTAAGTGGGAGTTCTTAAGTAATATGATTAATTGAACTTAAATTTATCATGAACTTAGTCCTGGTAGTATTTTGCAAATTATGTTGTAGATCAATAGCTCGTGTTGTTGCTTCCCTGTGTTTATTTTGATATGTTCCTAGAGAAAATTGTGTTGAAAGATGTTAGTAGCAATGATGTGGATTGGATCCGTGATTTGAGGTTTATCCTCATTGCTGCACAGAAGAATTATGTCCTTGATGCACCGCTAGGTGACAGACCTATTGCAGGAGCAGATGCAGATGTTATGAACGTTTGGCTAGCTCAATATGATGAATACTTGATAGTTTAGTGCACCATGCTTAATGGCTTAGAATCGGTACTTCAAAGACGTTTTGAACGTCATGGACCATATGAGATGTTCCAGGAGTTGAAGTTAATATTTCAAGCAAATACCCGAGTTGAGAGATATGAAGTCTCCAACAAGTTCTATAGCTAAAAGATGGAGGAGAATCGCTCAACTAGTGAGCATGTGCTCAGATTGTCTGGGTACTACAATCGCTTGAATCAAGTGGGAGTTAATCTTCCAGATAAGATAGTGATTGACAGAATTCTCTAGTCACCATCACCAAGTTAGTAGAACTTCGTGATGAACTATAATATGCAAGGGATAACGGAAACAACTCCCAAGCTCTTCGTGATGCTGAAATCAACGAAGGTAGAAATCAAGAAAACATCAAGTGTTGATGGTTGACAAGACCACTAGTTTGAAGAAAAGGGCAAAGGGAAGAAGGGGAACTTCAAGAAGAACGGCAAGCAAGTTGCTGCTCAAGTGAACAAACCCAAGTCTGATCCTAAGCCTGAAACTGAGTGCTTCTACTGCAAGCAGACTGGTCACTGGAAGCGGAACTGCCCCAAGTATTTGGCGGATAAGAAGGATGGCAAGGTGAACAAAGGTATACGTGATATACATGTTATTGATGTGTACCTTACTAATGCTCGCAGTAGCACCTGGGTATTTGATACTGGTTCTGTTGCTAATATTTGCAACTCGAAACAGGGACTATGGATTAAGCGAAGATTGGCTAAGGACGAGGTGACGATGCGCGTGGGAAACGGTTCCAAAGTCGATGTGATCACGGTCGGCACGCTACCTCTACATCTACCTTCGGGATTAGTATTAGACCTAAATAATTGTTATTTGGTGCCAGCGTTGAGCATGAACATTATGTCTGGATCTTGTTTAATGCGAGACGGCTATTCATTTAAATCAGAGAATAATGGTTGTTCTATTTATATGAGTAATATCTTTTATGGTCATGCACCCTTGAAAAGTGGTCTATTCTTATTGAATCTCGATAGTAGTGATACACATATTCATAATGTTGAAGCCAAAAGATGCAGAGTTGATAATGATGGTGCAACTTATTTGTGGCACTGCCGTTTAGGTCATATCGGTGTAAAGCGCATGAAGAAACTCCATACCGAGGGACTTTTGGAGCCACTTGATTATGAATCACTTGATACTTGCGAACCGTGCCTCATGGGCAAGATGACTAAAACACCGTTCTCCGGTACTATGGAGAGAGCAACAGATTTGTTGGAAATCATACATACAGATGTATGTGGTCCAATGAATATTGAGGCTCGTGGCGGATATCGTTATTTTCTCACCTTCACAGATGACTTAAGCAGATATGGGTATATCTACTTCATGAAACATAAGTCTGAAACATTTGAAAGGTTCAAAGAATTTCAGAGTGAAGTTGAAAATCATCGTAACAAGAAAATAAAGTTTCTACGATCTGATCGTGGAGGAGAATATTTGAGTTACGAGTTTGGTGTACATTTGAAGCAATGCGGAATAGTTTCGCCACTCACGCCACCTGGAACACCACAACGTAATGGTGTGTCCGAACGTCGTAATCGTACTTTACTAGATATGGTGCGATCTATGATGTCTCTTGCTGATTTACCGCTATCGTTTTGGGGTTATGCTTTAGAGACGTCCACATTCACGTTAAATAGGGCACCATCGAAATCCGTTGAGACGACGCCTTATGAACTATGGTTTGGCAAGAAACCAAAGTTGTCGTTTCTGAAAGTTTGGGGCTGCGATGCTTATGTGAAAAAGCTTCAACCTGATAAGCTCGAACCCAAATCGGAGAAATGTGTCTTCATAGGATATCCAAAGGAAACTATTGGATACACCTTCTATCACAGATCCGAAGGCAAGACTCTTGTTACTAAATTCAGAAACTTTCTGGAGAAGGAGTTTCTCTCGAAAGATGTGAGTGGGAGGAAAGTAGAAATTGATGAGGTAACTGTACCTGCTCCCTTATTGGAAAGTAGTACATCACAGAAAACTGTTTCTGCGACACCTACACCAATTAGTGAGGAAGCTAATGATAATGATCATGAAACTTCAGGACAAGATACTACTGAACCTCGTAGATCAACCAGAGTGAGATCCGCGCCAGAGTGGTACGGTAATCCTGTTCTGGAAATCATGCTGCTAGATCATGATGAACCTACGAACTATGAAGAAGCGATGGCGAGCCCAGATTCCGCAAAATGGCTTGAAGCCATGAAATCTGAGATGGGATCCATGTATGAGAACAAAGTATGGACTTTGGTTGACTTGCCCGATGATCGGCAAGCAATTGAGAATAAATGGATTTTCAAGAAGAAGACTGACGCTGATGGTAATGTTACTGTCTACAAAGCTCGACTTGTCGCAAAAGGTTTTCGACAAGTTCAAGGGGTTGACTACAATGAGACCTTCCCACCCATAGCTATGCTTAAGTCTGTCCGAATCATGTTAGCAATTGCCGCATTTTATGATTATGAAATTTGGCAGATGGATGTCAAAACTGCATTCCTGAATGGATTTCTGGAAGAAGAGTTGTATATGATGCAACCGGAAGGTTTTGTGATCCAAAGGGAGCTAACAAAGTATGCAAGCTCCAGCGATCCATTTATGGACTGGTGCAAGCATCTCGGAGTTGGAATATACGCTTTGATAAGTTGATCAAAGCATATAGTTTTATACAGACTTGCGGTGAAGCCTGTATTTACAAGAAAGTGAGTGGGAGCACTACAGCATTTCTGATAAGTATATGTGTATGACATATTGTTGATTGGAAATAATGTAGAATTATTCTGCAAAGCATAAAGGAGTGTTTGAAAGGATTTTGTCAAAGAAAACCTCGGTGAAGCTGCTTACATATTGAGCATCAAGATCTATAGAGATAGATCAAAACGCTTGATAAGTTTTTTTTTCAATGAGTACATACCTTGACAAGATTTTGAAGTAGTTCAAAATGGAACAGTCAAAGAAAGAATTCTCGCCTGTGTTACAAGGTGTGAAATTGAGTAAGACTCAAAGCCCGACCACGGCAGAAAATAGAATGAGAATGAAAATCATTCCCTATGCCTTGGCCATAGGTTCTATAAAGTATGCCATGCTGTGTACCAGACGTATTGTATACCCTACACTAATTTTGGCAAGGGAGTACAATAGTGATCTACGAGTAGATCACTGGACAGCGGTCAAAAATTATCCTTAGTGGAATAAGGATATGTTTCTCGATTATGGAGGTGACAAAAGGTTCGTCGTAAAAGGGTTACGTCGATACAAGTTTTGGCACTGATCTGGATGACTCTTAGTCTTCATCCGGATACATATTGAAAGTGGGAGCAATTAGCTAAAGTATCTCCGTGCAAAGCATTGTAGACATAGAAAATTGCAAAATACTTACGGATCTGAATATGGCAGACCCGTTGACTAAACTTCTCTCACAGGAAAAACATGATCACACCTTAGTACTCTTTGGGTGTTAATCACATAGCAATGTGAACTAGAATACTGAATCTAGTAAACCCTTTGGGTATAGGTCACATGACAATGTGAACTATGGGTGTTAATCACATGGTGATGTGAACTATTAGTGTTGAATCACATGGGGATGTGAACTAGATTATTGACTCTAGTGCAAGCGGGAGACTGAAGGAAATATGCCCTAGAGGCAATAATAAAGTTATTATTTATTTCCTTATATCATGATAAAAGTTTATTATTCATGCTAGAATTGTATTAACCGGAAACATAATAAATGTGTCAATACATAGACAGACAGAGTGTCACTAGTATGCCTCTACTTGACTAGCTCGTTAATCAAAGATGGTTAGGCTTCCTAACCATGGACAAAGAGTTGTCATTTGATTAAACGGGATCACATCATTAGTTGAATGATCTGATTGACATGACCCATTCCATTAGCTTAGCACCCGTTCGTTTAGTATGTTGCTATTGCTTTCTTCATGACTTTTACATGTTCCTATGACTATGAGATTATGTAACTCCCGTGTGCCGGAGGAACACTTTGTGTGCTACCAAATGTCACAACGTAACTGGGTGATTATAAAGGTGCTCTACAGGTGTCTCCAAAGGTACATGTTGGGTTGATGTATTTCGAGAATAGGATTTGTCACTCCGATCGTCGGAGAGGTATCTCTGGGCCCTCTCGGTAATACACACCACTTAAGCCTTGCAAGCAATGCAACTAATGAGTTAGTTGCGAGATGATGTATTACAGAACGAGTAAAGAGACTTGCCGGTAACGAGATTGAACTAGGTATTGGATACCGACGATCGAATCTCGGGCAAGTAACATACCGATGACAAAGGGAACAACGTATGTTGTTATGCGGTCTGACCGATAAAGATCTTCGTAGCATATGTAGGAGCCAATATGGGCATCCAGGTCCCGCTATTGGTTATTGACCAGAGACATGTCTCGGTCATGTCTACATTGTTCTCGAACCCGTAGGGTCCGCACGCTTAAGGTTTCGATGACAGTTATATTATGAGTTTATATGTTTTGATGTACTGAAGGTTGTTCGGAGTCCCAGATGTGATCACGGACATAATGAGGAGTCTCGAAATGGTCGAGACATAAAGATTGATATATTGGACGACTATATTCGGACACCGGAAGTGTTCCGGATGATTTCGGAGAAAACCGGAGATCCGGAGGGTTACCGGAACCCCCTCGGGAGAAGTAATGGGCCATATGGGCCTTAGTGGTGAGAGAGAGGGGCAGCCAAAGGTGGGCCGCGTGCCTCCTCCCCCCTGGTCCGAATTGGACTAGGAGAGGGGGGGGCGGCGCCCCCCTTTCCTTCTCCCTCCCCACTTCTTTCCCCCTCCTAGTAGGAGTCCTACTCCTACTAGGAGGAGGACTCCTCCTTGACGCGCCATAGGGGCCGACCGGCCTCCTCCTCTCTTGAACCTTTATATACGGAGGCAGGGGCACCCCGGAGACACACAAGTTGATCCACGTGATCATATTCTTAGCCGTGTGCGGCGCCCCCTGCCACCATAGTCCTCGATAATATTGTAGCGGTGCTTAGGCGAAGCCCTGCGACAGTAGTACATCAAGATCGTCACCACGCCGTCATGCTGACGGAACTCTTCCCCGACACTTTGCTGGATCGGAGTCCGGGGATCGTCATCGAGCTGAACGTGTGCTAAAACTCGGAGGTGCCGTAGTTTCGGTGCTTGATCGGTCGGGCCGTGAAGACGTACGACTACATCAACCGCGTTGTCATAACGCTTCCGCTGTCGATCTACAAGGGTACGTAGATCACACTCTCCCCTCTCGTTGCTATGCATCACCATGATCTTGCGTGTGCGTAGGAATTTTTTTGAAATTACTACGTTCCCCAACAAACAGCTTGTCTCGCACTTCTACTTCACGGGATCTCCGATCACATAGAGTGGTTTACCATTATGGACAACTCATGCGGTGGGTCTCAAACCCATATCCATCGATGCATTATCTATCACATTACGTGATAGACCCTTTGTGAAGGGATCTGCCAAGTTTTTCGACGTTTGGATATAATCCAATGTAATAACTCCGGAGTTCCTCAATTTTCTGACAGATTTTAGTCTCCTCTTCACATGCCTTGAGGACTTCATATTGTCCTTAGAATTGTTTATCTTGACGATCACAGTTTGATTATTACAGTTCATCAGGATAGGGGGTATCGGTTTTTCAACCATAGGTAAGTCCATCAAGAGTTCATGAAGCCACTCTGCTTCAACAGTGGCAGTGTCTAATGCTGTGAGTTCTGCTTCCATAGTTGACCTCGTTAAGATGGTCTGCTTGCAAGACTTCCAGGAAACAGCGCCACCACCAAGTGTAAAAACATAACCACTTGTGGCCTTAATCTCATCAGCATCAGATATCCAGTTTGAGTCACTATAACCCTCCAGTACCCTTGGATACCCGGTGTAGTGAATCCCATAGCTCGCGGTGCCTTTCAAATAGCGCATAACTCTCTCAAGCGCATGCCAATGATCATCTCCCAGTTTTGACACAAACCGACTCAGCTTGCTCACAGCAAAAGAGATGTCAGGCCTCGTGGCACTCGGCAAATACATAAGCGAGCCAATAATCTGAGAATACCTTAGTTGATCTCTAGCAATTCGTCGATTCTTTCGAAGCAACACACTAGCATCATATGGAGTTGGAGAAGGCGTGCAGTCGCTATACCCAAAACCACTCAAGACCTTTTCCACATAATGAGACTGAAGCAGTGTGATCCCACCATTCTCATCTCTCAAAAGCTTGATGTTTAAGATAACATCAGCTACTCCTAGATCCTTCATCTCAAAACAGCGAGATAAGAAATCCTTAACCTCCTTGATTAAATCAAGTTTGGTTCCAAAGATCAATATGTCGTCGACATACAGACAAAGAATAATTCCTTCGCCCCCACCATAGCGATAGTACACGCACTTGTCACCATCGTTTACTACAAAGCCGGCAGCAGTTAATGTTCTTTCGAACTTCTCATGCCACTCCTTAGGAGCTTGTTTAAGGCCATATAAAGACTTTAATAACTTGCACACCTTTCCTTCTTGACCAGGTACTACAAAACCATCTGGCTGATCCATGTAAATTTCCTCCTTCAACTCTCCATTGAGGAAAGCTGCCTTAACGTCCATTTGATGAACGAGAAGACCATGTGAGGCAGCCAGTGATAGTAGCACCCGAATTGTGGTCAGTCTAGCCATGGGTGAGTAAGTATCAAAGAAGTCTTCACCTTCTTTCTGGGTATAACCCTTGGCCACAAGCCATGCCTTGTACTTTTCAATCGTACCATCAGGTCTAAGCTTCTTCTTGAACACCCACTTACATCCTACAGGTTTGCACCCATAAGGACGGTCAGTGATCTCCCAGGTACCGTTAGCTAAGATGGAATCCATCTCGCTACGTACAGATTCCTTCCAGTAGTCAGCATCAGGAGATGCATATGCTTCTGAAATAGTCCTGGGTGTGTCATCCACGAGGTACACAATGAAATCATCACCAAAAGACTTTGCAGTCCTCCGTCTCTTACTCCTCATAGGAGTTCCATTGTTACCCTCAATAGGATTCTCAACGTGTTCCATCGCAATGGTGGGTTCAGGAATTACAGTGAATTCCTCACTAGATGGAGTAGGTTTCTCCTGATTTGATGAACTCGACATATCCTTCATAGGAAATATGTCCTCAAAGAAAGTTGCATCATTTGATTCCATAATCGTACCAACATGCATGTCGGATACCTCAGATGTGACTAGTATGCCTCTACTTGACTAGCTCGTTATTCAAAGATGGTTATGTTTCCTAACCATTGACAAAGAGTTGTTATTTGATTAACGGGATCACATCATTAGGTGAATGATCTGATTGACATGACCCATTCCATTAGCTTAGCACCCGATCGTTTAGTATGTTGCTATTGCTTTCTTCATGACTTATAGATATTCCTATGACTATGAGATTATGCAACTCCCGTTTGCCGGAGGAACACTTTGTGTGCTACCAAACGGCACAACGTAACTGGGTGATTATAAAGGAGCTCTACAGGTGTCTCCAAAGGTACATGTTGGGTTGGCGTATTTCGAGATTAGGATTTGTCACTCCGATTGTCGGAGAGGTATCTCTGGGCCCTCTCGGTAATGCACATCACATAAGCCTTGCAAGCATTGCAACTAATGAGTTAGTTGCGAGATGATGTATTACGGAACGAGTAAAGAGACTTGCCGGCAACGAGATTGAACTAGGTATTGAGATACCGACGATCGAATCTCGGGCAAGTAACATACCGATGACAAAGGGAACAACGTATGTTGTTATGCGGTCTGACCGATAAAGATCTTCGTAGAATATGTAGGAGCCAATATGAGCATCCAGGTTCCGCTATTGGTTATTGACGATCCAAAGGGAGCTAACAAAGTATGCAAGCTCCGGCGGTCATTTATGGACTGGTGCAAGCATCTCGGAGTTGGGATATACGCTTTGATAAGTTGATCAAAGGATATAGTTTTATACAGACTTGCGGTGAAGCCTGTATTTACAAGAAAGTGAGTGGGAGCACTACACGCATTTCTGATAAGTATATGTGAATGACATATTGTTGATCGGAAAAATAATGTAGATTAATTCTGCAAAGCTTAAAGGAAGTGTTGAAAGGAGTTTCAAGAAAACCTCGGTGAAGCTGCTTACATATTGAGCATCAAGATCTATAGAGATAGATCAAGACGCTTGATAAGTTTTTTTCAATGAGTACATACCTTGACAAGATTTTGAAGTAGTTCAAAATGGAACAGTCAAAGAAAGAATTCTTGCCTGTGTTACAAGGTGTGAAATTGAGTAAGACTCAAAGCCCGACCACGGCAGAAAATAGAATGAGAATGAAAGTCATTCCCTATGCCTTGGCCATAGGTCTAATAAAGTATGCCATGCTGTGTACCAAGACCTATTGTATACCCTACACTATTTTGGCAAGGGAGTACAATAGTGATCTAGGAGTAGATCACTGGACAGGCGGTCAAAAATTATCCTTAGTGGAATAAGGATAGTTTCTCGATTATGGAGGTGACAAAAGGTTCGTCGTAAAGAGTTACGTCGATACAAGTTTTGACACTGATCCAGATGACTCTAAGCCTCAATCTGGATACATATTGAAAGTGGGAGCAATTAGCTAGAGTAGCTCCCGTGCAAAGCATTGTAGACATAGAAAATTGCAAAATACTTACGGATCTGAATATGGCAGACCCGTTGACTAAACTTCTCTCACAGGCAAAACATGATCACACCTTAGTACTCTTTGGGTGTTAATCACATAGCAATGTGAACTAGAATACTGAATCTAGTAAACCCTTTGGGTATAGGTCACATGACAATGTGAACTATGGGTGTTAATCACATGGTGATGTGAACTATTAGTGTTGAATCACATGGAGATGTGAACTAGATTATTGACTCTAGTGCAAGTGGGAGACTGAAAGAAATATGCCCTAGAGGCAATAATAAAGTTATTATTTATTTCCTTATATCATGATAAAAGTTTATTATTCATGCTAGAATTGTATTAACCGGAAACATAATACATGTGTGAATACATAGACAGACAGAGTGTCACTAGTATGCCTCTACTTGACTAGCTCGTTAATCAAAGATGGTTATGTTTCCTGACCATGGACAAAGAGTTGTCATTTTATTAAATGGGATCACATCATTAGTTGAATGATCTGATTGACATGACCCATTCCATTAGCTTAGCACCCGTTCGTTTAGTATGTTGCTATTGCTTTCTTCATGACTTATACATGTTCCTATGACTATGAGATTATGTAACTCCCGTGTGCCGGAGGAACACTTTGTGTGCTACCAAACGTCACAACGTAACTGGGTGATTATAAAGGTGCTCTACAGGTGTCTCCAAAGGTACATGTTGGGTTGACGTATTTCGAGAATAGGATTTGTCACTCCGATCATCGGAGAGGTATCTCTGGGCCCTCTCGGTAATGCACACCACTTAAGCCTTGCAAGCAATGCAACTAATGAGTTAGTTGCGAGATGATGTATTACAGAACGAGTAAAGAGACTTGCCGGTAACGAGATTGAACTAGGTATTGGATACCGACGATCGAATCTCGGGCAAGTAACATACCGATGATAAAGGGAGCAACGTATGTTGTTATGCGGTCTGACCGATAAAGATCTTCGTGGAATATGTAGGAGCCAATATGGGCATCCAGGTCCCGCTATTGGTTATTGACCGGAGACATGTCTCGGTCATGTCTACATTGTTCTCGAACCCGTAGGGTCCGCAAGCTTAAGGTTTCGATGATTGTTATATTATGAGTTTATGATTTTTGATGTACCGAAGGAGTTTGGAGTCCCGGATGAGATCGGGGACATGACGAGGAGTCTCGAAATGGTCGAGAAGTAAAAATCGATATATTGGATGACTATATTCGGACATCGGAAAGGTTCCGAGTGATTCGAGTATTTTTCGGAGTACCGGAGAGTTACGGGAATTCGCCGGGGAGTATATGGGCCTTATTGGGCTTTAGGGGAAAGAGATAGGAGAGGTTGGGCGCCCCCCCCCAAGGCCTAGTCCGAATTGGACTAGGGGGAAGGGCTGCGCCCCCTCCTTCCTTCTCTTCTCTTTTCCCTTGCCTTGACTCCTACTCCTACTACACGGAAGGACTCCTAGTTGGACTAGGAAAGGGGGAATCCTACTCCTCCCCTAGGGCGCGCCATAGAGAGGGCCGGCCCTCCCCTCCTCCACTCCTTTATATACGGGTGCAGGGGGCACCCCATAGACACACAAGTTGATCCACGTGATCATATTCTTAGCCGTGTGCGGTGCCCCCTTCCACCATAATCCTCGATAATATTGTAGTGGTGCTTAGGCGAAGCTCTGTGACGGTAGAACATCAAGATCGTCACCACGCCATCGTGCTGACGGAACTCTTCCCCGACACCTTGCTGGATCGGAACCCGGGGATCATCATCGAGCTGAACGTGTGCTAGAACTCGGAGGTGCCGTAGTTTCGTTGCTTGATCGGTCGGGCCGTGAAGACGTACGACTACATCAACCGCGTTGTGCTAACGCTTCCGCTGTCAGTCTACAAGGGTACGTAGATCACACTCTCCCCTCTCGTTGCTATGCATCACCATGATCTTGCGTGTGCGTAGGAAATTTTTTGAAATTACTACGTTCCCCAACAGTGGCATCCGAGCCTAGGTTTTATGTGTTGATGTTATATGCACGAGTAGAACACAAGTGAGTTGTGGGCGATATAAATCATACTGCTTACCAGCATGTCATACTTTGGTTCGGCGGTATTGTTGGACGAAGCGGCCCGGACCGACATTACGCGTACGCTTACGCGAGACCGGTTCTCCCGACGTGCTTTGCACATAGGTGGCTTGCGGGTGACAGTTTCTCCAACTTTAGTTGAACCGAGTGTGGCTACACCCGGTCCTTGCGAAGGTTAAAACAGCACCAACTTGACAAACTATCGTTGTGGTTTTGATGCGTAGGTAAGATTGGTTCTTGCTTAAGCCCGTAGCAGCCACGTAAAACTTGCAACAACAAAGTAGAGAACGTCTAACTTGTTTTTGCAGGGCATGTTGTGATGTGATATGGTCAATACATGATGCTAAATTTTATTGTATGAGATGATCATGCTTTGTAACCGAGTTATCGGCAACTGGCAGGAGCCATATGGTTGTCGCTTTATTGTATGCAATGCAATCGCGCTGTAATGCTTTACTTTATCACTAAGCGGTAGCGATAGTCGTGGAAGCATAAGATTGGCGAGACGACAACGATGCTACGATGGAGATCAAGGTGTCGCGCCGGTGACGATGGTGATCACGATGGTGCTTCGAAGATGGAGATCACAAGCACAAGATGATGATGGCCATATCATATCACTTATATTGATTGCATGTGATGTTTATCTTTTATGCATCTTATCTTGCTTTGATTGACGGTAGCATTATAAGATGATCTCTCACTAATTATCAAGAAGTGTTCTCCCTAAGTATGCACCATTGCGAAAGTTCTTCGTGCTGAGACACCACGTGATGATCGGGTGTGATAGGCTCTACGTTCAAATACAACGGGTGCAAAACAGTTGCACACGCGGAATACTCAGGTTATACATGACGAGCCAAGCATATACAGATATGGCCTCGGAACACGGAGACCGAAAGGTCGAGCGTGAATCATATAGTAGATATGATCAACATAGTGATGTTCACCAATGAAACTACTCCATCTCACATGATGATCGGACATGGTTTAGTTGATTTGGATCACGTGATCACTTAGAGGATTAGAGGGATGTCTATCTAAGTGGGGGTTCTTAAGTAATATGATTAATTGAACTTAAATTTATCATGAACTTAGTCCTGGTAGTATTTTGTATATCATGTTGTAGATCAATAGCTCGCGTTGTTGCTTCCCTGTGTTTATTTTGATATGTTCCTAGAGAAAATTGTATTGAAAGATGTTAGTAGCAATGATGCGGATTGGATCCGTGATCTGAGGTTTATCCTCATTGCTGCACAGAAGAATTATGTCCTTGATGCACCGCTAGGTGACAGACCTATTGCAGGAGCAAATGCAGACGTTATGAACGTTTGGCTAGCTCAATATGATGACTACTTGATAGTTTAGTGCACCATGCTTAATGGCTTAGAATCGGGACTTCAAAGACGTTTTGAACGTCATGGACCATATGAGATGTTCCAGGAGTTGAAGATAATATTTCAAGCAAATACCGGAGTTGAGAAATATGAAGTCTCCAACAAGTTCTATAGCTAAAAGATGGAGGAGAATCGCTCAACTAGTGAGCATGTGCTCAGATTGTCTGGGTACTACAATCGCTTGAATCAAGTGGGAGTTAATCTTCCAGATAAGATAGTGATTGACAGAATTCTCTAATCACCATCACCAAGTTAGTAGAACTTCGTGATGAACTATAGTATGCAAGGGATGACGAAAACGACTCCCGAGCTTTTCATGATGATGAAATCGATGAAGGTAGAAATCAAGAAAAACATCAAGTGTTGATGGTTGACAAGACCACTAGTTTCAAGAAAAGGGCAAAGGGAAGAAGGGGAACCTCAAGAAGAATGGCAAGCAAGTTGCTGCTCAAGTGAAGAAGCCCAAGTCTAGTCCTAAGCTTGAGACTAAGTGCTTCTACTGCAAAGGGACTGGTCACTGGAAGCAGAACTACCCCAAGTGATTGGCGGATAAGAAGGATGGCAAAGTGAACATAAACATATTTGATATACATGTTATTGATGTGTACTTTACTAGTGTTTATAGCAGCCCCTCAGTATTTGATACTAGCTCAGTTGCTAAGATTAGTAACTCGAAACGGGAGTTGCAGAATAAACAGAGACTAGTTAAGGGTGAAATGACGATGTGTGTTGGAAGTGGTTCTAAGATTGATATGATCATCATCGCACACTCCCTATAATTTCGGGATTAGTGTTGAACCAAAATAAGTGTTATTTGGTGTTTGCGTTGAGCATGAATATGATTTGATCATATTTATTGTAATACGGTTATTCATTTAAGTAAGAGAATAAATTGTTGTTCCGTTTACATGAATAAAACCTTATATGGTTACACACCCAATGAAAATGGTTCGTTGGATCTCGATCGTAGTGATACACATAATCATAATATTGAAACCAAAAGATGCAAAGTTAATAATGATAGTGCTACTTATTTGTGGCACTATCGTTTAGGTCATATTGGTGTAAAGCGCATGAAGAAACTCCATGCTAATGGGCTTTTGGAATCACTTGATTATGAATCGGTTGATGCTTGCGAACCATGCCTCATGGGTAAGATGACTAAGACTCTGTTCTTCGAAACAATGGAGCGAGCAACAGATTTGTTGGAAATCATACATACTGATGTATGTGGTCCAATGAATATTGAGGCTCGCGACAAGTATCATTATTTTCTGATCTTCACAGATGATTTGAGCAGATATGAGTATATCTACTTGATGAAACATAAGTCTGAAACATTTGAAAAGTTCAAAGAATTTCACAGTGAAGTGGAAAATCATCGTAACAAGAAAATAAAGTTTCTACGATCTGATCGCGGAGACAAATATTTCAGTTATGAGTTTGGTCTTCAATTAAAACAATGTGGAATAGTTTTACAAATTCGTGCCACCTGGAACACCACAGCATAATGGTGTGTCCAAACGTCATAACCGTACTTTATTGGATATAGTACAATCTATGATGTTTCTTACCGATTTACCACTATAGTTTTTGGGGTTATGCATTAAAGACAGCTGCATTCATGTTAAAAAGGGGCACCATCTAAGTCCATTGAGATGACACAATCTGAACTGTGGTTTGGCAAGAAACCAAAGATGTCGTTTCTTAAAGTTTGGGATTGTGATGCTTATATGAAAAAGTTTCATCCTGATAAGCTCAAACCCAAATCGGAGAAATGTGTCTTCATAGGATATCCAAAGGCAACTATTGGATACACCTTCTATCACAGATCCGAAGGCAAGACTTTTGTTGCTAAATTCAGAAACTTTCTAGAGAAGGAGTTTCTCTCGAAAGAAGTGAGTGGGAGGAAAGTAGAAACTTGACAAGGTAATTGTACCTTCTCCCTTATTGGAAAGTAGTTCATCACAGAAATCTGTTCCTGTGACTACTACACCAATTAGTGAGGAAGCTAATGATGATGATATGTAACTTCAGATCAAGTTACTACCGAATCTCGTAGGTAAACCAGAGTGAGATCCGCACCAGAGTGGTACGGTAATCCTGTTCTGGAAGTCATGTTACTATACCATGACGAACTTGCGAACTATGAGGAAGCGATGATGAGCCCATATTCCGGGAAATGGCTTGAGGCCATGAAATCTGAGATGGGATCCATGTATGAGAACAAAGTATGGACTTTGGTTGACTTGCCCGATGATTGGCAAGCCATAGAAAATAAATGGATCTTCAAGAGAAAGACGGACACTGATAGTAGTGTTACTATCTACAATGCTAGACTTGTCGAAAAATGTTTTTGACAAAGTTCAAGGTGTTGACTATGATGAGATTTTCTCACTCGTATCGATGCTTAAAGTCTGTCCGAATCATGTTAGCAATTGCTGCATTTTATGAAATCTGGCAAATGGATAATAAAACTGCAATCCTTAATGGATTTCTTAAAGAAGAGTTGTATATGATGCAACCAGAAGGTTTTGTCAATCCTAAAGGTGCTAACAAAATATGTAAGATCCAGCGATCCATCTATGGACTGGTGCAAGCATCTCGGAGTTGGAATACACGCTTTGATAAGTTGATCAAAGCATATAGTTTTATACAGACTTGCGGTGAAGCCTGTATTTACAAGAAAGTGAGTGGGAGCACTACAACATTTCTGATAAGTATATGTAAATGACATATTGTTGATTGGAAATAATGTAGAATTATTCTGCAAAGCATAAAGGAGTGTTTGAAAGAAGTTTTTCGAAGAAGGACCTCGGTGAAGCTGCTTACATATTGAGCATCAAGATCTATAGAGATAGATCAAAACGCTTGATAAGTTTTTTCAATGAGTACATACCTTGACAAGATTTTGAAGTAGTTCAAAATGGAACAGTCAAAGAAAGAGTTCTTGCCTGTGTTACAAGGTGTGAAGTTGAGTAAGACTCAAAACCCGACCACGGCAGAATAAAATTTGATAGAATACTCTATGTGCTTCACTTATATCTTTTGAGCGTTACAATTTTGCTCTATGTGCTTCACTTAGATCTTTTAGAGCACGGTGGTGGTTTATTTTAAAGAAACTATTGATCTCTCATGCTTCACTTAAATTATTTTGAGAGTCTTAATAGCATGGTAATTTGCTTAATATAAATATGCTCGGTGTTCAAGATATGTGAAATTTTCTTTTGAGTGCGTTGAATATTAAGATAAGATTGAAGCATGATAATTGTTTTGAGATATGGAGGTGATAATACTAGAGTTATGCTAGTTTAGTAGTTGTGAATTTAAAGAATACTTGTGTTAAAGTTTGTGATTCCCGTAGCATGCATGTATGGTGAACCGTTATGTGATGAAGTAGGAGCATAATTTATTTATTGATTGTCTTCCTTATGAGTGGCAGTCGGGGACGAGCGATGGTCTTTTCCTACCAATCTATCCCCCTAGGAGCATGCGCGTAATACTTTGCTTTGTTAACTTCTAGATTTTTGCAATAACTATATGAGTTCTTTATGACTAATGTTGAGTCCATGGATTGTATGCACTTTTTCCCATCCTTCCACCATTGCTAGCCTCTCTAACACCGCGCACCTTTCGCCGGTATCATACACCCACCATATACCTTCCTCAAAACAGCCACCATACCTACCTATCATGGCATTTCCATAGCCATTCTGAGATATATTGCCATGCAACTTTCCACCTTTCCGTTTATTATGACACGCTCCATCATTGTCGTATTGCTAGCATGATCATGTAGTTGACATTGTATTTGTGGCAAAGCCACCATTCATAATTCTTTCATACATGTCACTCTTGATTCATTGCATATCCCGGTACACCGCCGGAGGCATTCATATAGAGTCATATTTTTTCTAAGTGTCGAGTTGTAATTGTTGAGTTGTAAGAAAAATAAAAGTGTGATGATCATAATTTTCTAGAGCATTGTCCCAAGTGAGGAAAGGATGATGGAGACTATGATTCCCCCATAAGTCGGGATGAGACTCCAGATGAAAAAAAAGAGGCCATAAAAAACGAGAGAAAAATAGAGAAGGGACAATGTTACTATCCTTTTACCACACTTGTGCTTCAAAGTAGCACCATGATCTTCATGATAGAGAGTCTCGTTATGTCACTCTCATATACTAGTGGGAATTTTTCATTATAGAACTTGGCTTGTATATTCCAATGATGGGCTTCCTCAAATTGCCCTAGGTCTTCGTGAGCAAGCGAGTTGGATGTACACTCACTTAGTTTCTTTTGATGAGCTTTCATATACTTATAGCTCTAGTGCATCCGTTGCATGGCAATCCCTACTCACTCACATTGATATCTATTGATGGGCCTCTCCATAGCCCGTTGATACGCCTAGTTGATGTGAGACTATCTTCCCCTCTTTTTGTCTTCTCCACAACCACCCTTCTATTCCACATAGTGCTATGTCCATGGCTCACGCTCATGTATTGAGTGAAGATTGAAAAAGTTTTGAAAAAGTTAGAGTATGAAACAATTGCTTGGCTTGTCATTGGGGTTGTGCATAATTTAAATACTTTGTGTGGTGAAGATAGAGCATAGCCAGACTATATGATTTTGTAGGAATAACTTTCTTTGGCCATGTTATTTTGAGAAGACATAATTACTTTATTAGTATGCTTGAAGTGTTATTATTATTTATGTCAATATGAACTTTTGTCTTGAATCTTTCTAATCTGAATATCCATACCACAATTAAGAAATTTTGCATTGAAATTATGCCAAGTAGCACTCCGCATCAAAAATTCTCTTTTTATCATTACCTACTCGAGGACGAGCAGGAATTAAGCTTGGGGATGCCTGATACGTCTCCAACGTATCTATAATTTTTGATTGCTCCATGCTATATTATCTACTATTTTGGACTATATTGGGCTTTATTTTCCACTTTTCTATTATTTTTGGGACTAACCTATTAACCGGAGGCCCAGCCCAGAATTGTTGTTTTTTGCCTATTTCAGTGTTTCGAAGAAACAGAATATCAAACGGAGTCCAAACAGAAAAATCCTTTTTGGAACGTGATTTTCTTCTCGGATAAGACCCAGGAGACTTGGACCCTACTCCAAGAAGTACCGGAGGCGGTCACGAGGGTAGGGGGCGCGCCCCCCCTACAGGGCGCGCCCCCCTGCCTCGTGGGCCCCTCGGTGCTCCACCGACGTACTCCTTCCTCCTATATATACCCACGTACCCCCAAACAATCAGAAGGGGAGCCAAAAACCTAATTCCACCGCCGCAACTTTCTGTATCCACGAGATCCCATCTTGGGGCCTGTTCCGGAGCTCCGCCGGAGAAGGCCGTCATCACGGAGGGCTTCTACATCATCATAGCCCCTCCGATGAAGTGTGAGTAGTTTACCTCAGACCTTCGGGTCCATAGTTAGTAGCTAGATGGCTTCTTCTCTCTTTTTGGATCTCAATACAATGTTCTCCCCCTCTCTTATGGAGATCTATTCGATGTAATCTTCTTCTTTTGCGGTGTGTTTGTTGAGACCGATGAATTGTGGGTTTATGATCAAGTCTATCTATGAACAATATTTGAATCTTCTCTGAATTCTTTTATGTATGATTGGTTATCTTTGCAAGTCTCTTTGAATTATCCATTTGGTTTGGCCAACTAGATTGGTAGTTCTTGCCATGGGAGAAGTGCTTAGCTTTGGGTTCGATCTTGCGGTGTTCTTTCCCAGTGACAGAAGTGTTGGGGAACGTAGTAATTTCAAATTTTTCCTATGCACACGCAAGATCATGGTGATGCACAGCAACGAGATGGGAGAGTGTTGTCTACGTACCCTCGTAGACCATTCGCGGAAGTGTTATATCAACGTGGTTGATGTAGTCGTACGTCTTCACGTCCGACCGGTCCAAGTACCGAAAGCACGGCACCTCCAAGTTCTACACACGTTCGGCTCGGTGACGTCCTCGCCTTCTCGATCCAGCAAGAGGGGCTAAGTAGTAGATGAGTTCCGCCAGCACAACGGTGTGGTGACGGTGTTGGTGAAGAACAATCTCCGCAGGGCTTCGCCTAAGCACTACGAAAACTATAACAGAGGATAAACTAGTGGAGACGGGGTTGCCGGCACACGGCTTGGTGTTTCTTGATGTCTCTTTGGTGCTAGCCCTGCCCCTCTATTTATATGTTGAGCCCTGGGGTCGAAACTTGGAGTAAAAGCCTCCACAAAGTCGGTTTCACCCGAAAGGCAAGAGTCCTTCTCGGACTCCAGGGCCAGACGCCAGGGACCCTGGCGTCTGGCCCCTGGACTCTGCAAAACTTCCTTTTGCGCTTTCCAAAAACCTTGCGGGCTTTCCCCTTTGGCCCAAATAAAGTGTTCTCGTACCCAAACATTTCGGGAAACATCCGGAACCCCTTCCGGTGATTTCCGGAACCCTTCTGGTGACCAAACACTATTATCCCATATATCAAACTTTATCTCTGGACCATTCCGGAGTTCCTCGTCATGTCCGTGATCTCATCCCGAACTCCGAACAACATTCGGTCACCAACATACATAACTCACATAGTACTATATCATCAACGAACGTTAAGCGTGCGGACCCTACGGGTTCGAGAACTATGTAGACATGACCGAGACACGTCTTCGGTCAATAACCAATAGCGGGACTTGGATGCCCATATTGGCTCCTACATATTCTACGAAGATCTTTATCGGTCAGACCGCATAACAACATACGTTGTTCCCTTTGTCATCGGTATGTTACTTGCCCGAGATTCGATCGTCGGTATCCAATACCTAGTTCAATCTCGTTACCGGCAAGTCTCTTTACTCGTTCCGTAATACATCATATCGCAACTAACATATTAGTTGCAATGCTCAAGGCTTATGTGATGTGCATTACCGAGAGGGCCCAGAGATACCTCTCCGACAATCGGAGTGACAAATCCTAATCTCGAAATACGCCAACCCAACATCCACCTTTGGAGACACCTGTAATGCTCCTTTATAATCACCCAGTTACGTTGTGACATTTGGTAGCACACAAAGTGTTCCTCCGGCAAACGGGAGTTGCATAATCTCATAGTCATAGGAACATGTATAAGTCATGAAGAAAGCAATAGCAACATACTAAACGATCGGGTGCTAAGCTAATGGAATGGGTCATGTCAATCAGATCATTCAACTAATGATGTGACTCGTTCTAATCAAATAACAACTCTTTGTTCATGGTTAGGAAACATAACCATCTTTGATTAACGAGCTAGTCAAGTAGAGGCATACTAGTGACACTCTGTTTGTCTATGTATTCACACATGTATTATGTTTCCGGTTAATACAATTCTAGCATGAATAATAAACATTTATCATGATATAAGGAAATAAATAATAACTTTATTATTGCCTCTAGGGCATATTTCCTTCAGTCTCCCACTTGCACTAGAGTCAATAATCTAGTTCACATCGCATGTGATTTAACAGCAATAGTTCACATCACCATGTGATTAGCACCCATAGTCCACATCGATATGTGACCAACACCCAAAGGGTTTACTAGAGTCAATAATCTAGTTCACATCGTTTATGTGATTAACACCCAAAGAGTACTAAGGTGTGATCATGTTTTGCTTGTGAGATAATATTAGTCAACGGGTCTGTCACATACAGATCCGTAAGTATTTTGCGAATTCTATGTCTACAATGCTCTGCATGGAGCTACTCTAGCTAATTGCTCCCACTTTCAATATGTATCTAGATCGAGACTTAGAGTCATCCAGATCTTTGTCAAAACTTGCATCGACGTAACTTTTTACGACGAACCTTTTTGTCATGTCCATAATCGAGAAACATATCCTTATTTCACTAAGGATAATTCTAACCGCTGTCCAGTGATCTACTCCTAGATCACTATCGTACTCCCTTGCTTAATCAGTGCAGGGTATACAATAGATCTGGTATACAACATGACATACTTTATAGAACCTATGGCCAAGGCATAGGGAATGACTTTCATTCTCTTTCTATCTTCTGCCGAGGTCGGGCTTTGAGTCTTACTCAACTTTACACCTTGTAATACAGGCAAGAACTCTTTCTTTGACTGCTCCATTTTGAACTACTTCAAAATCTTGTCAAGGTATGTACTCATTGAAAAAACTTATCAAGCGTCTTGATCTATCTTTATAGATCTTGGAGCTCAATATGTAAGCAGCTTCACCGAAGTCTTTCTTTGAAAAACTCCTTTCAAACACTCCTTTATGCTTTACAGAATAATTCTACATTATTTCCGATCAACAATATGTCATTCACATATACTTATCAGAAAGGCTGTAGTGCTCCCACTCACTTTCTTGCAAATACAGGCTTCACCGCAAGTCTGTATAAAACTATATGCTTTGATCAACTTATCAAAGCGTATATTCCAACTCCGAGATACTTGCACCAGTCCACAGATGGATTGCTGGAGCTTGCACATTTTGTTAGCACCTTTCGGATTGACAAAACCTTCTGGTTGCATCATATACAACCCTTCTTTAATAAATCCATTAAGGAATGCAGTTTTGTTTATCCATTTGCCAGATTTCATAAAATGCGGCAATTACTAACATGATTCGGACAGACTCAAGCATAGATACGAGTGAGAAGCTCTCATCGTAGTCAACACCTTGAACTTGTCAAAAACCTTTTTGCGACAATTCTAGCTTTGTAGATAGTAACACTACTATCAGCGTCCGTCTTCCTCTTGAAGATCCATTTATTTTCTATGGCTTGCCGATCATCGATCAAATCCATCAAAGTCCATACTTTGTTCTCATACATGGATCATATCTCAGATTTCATGGCCTCAAACCATTTCGCGGAATCTGGGCTCATCATCGCTTCATCATAGTTCGTAGGTTCGTCATGGTCAGGTAACATGACCTCCAGAACAGGATTACCGTACCACTCTGGTGCGGATCTTACTCTGGTTTACCTACGAGATTTGGTAGTAACTTGATCTGAAGTTACATGATCATCATCATTAGCTTCCTCACTAATTGGTGTAGTAGTCACAAGAACAGATTTTTGTGATGAACTACTTTTCAATAAGGGAGAAGGTACAATTACCTTATCAAGTTTTCTACTTTCCTCCCACTCACTTCTTTCGAGAGAAACTCCTTCTCTGGAAAGGATCCATTCCCAGCAACGAATAGCTTGCCTTCGGATCTGTGATAGAAGGTGTACCCAACATTTTTCTTTTGGGTATCCTATGAAGACGCACTTCTCCGATTTGGGTTTGAGCTTATCAAGTTGAAAATTTTTCACATAAGCATCGCAGCCCCAAACTTTCAGAAACGACAACTTTGGTTTCTTGCCAAACCACAGTTCAGATTCTGTCGTCTCAACGGACTTAGATGGTGCCCTATTTAACGTGAATGCAGCTGTCTTTAATGCATAACCCCAAAAACGATAGTGGTAGATTGGTAAGAGACATCATAGATCGCACCATATATAATAAAGTACGGTTATGACGTTCGGACACACCATTACATTGTGGTGTTCCAGTAGGCATGAGTAGTGAAACTATTTCACATTGTTTTTAACTGAAGGCCAAACTCATAACTCAAATACTCTTCTCTACGATTAGATCGTAGAAACTTTATTTTCTTGTTACGATGATTTTTCACTTCACTCTGAAATTCTTTGAACTTTTCAAATGTTTCAGACTTATGTTTCATCAAGTAGATATACTCATATCTGCTCAAATCATCTGTGAAGATCAGAAAATAATGATACCTGTCGCGAGCCTCAATATTCATCGGACATACATCAGTATGTATGATTTCCAACAAATCTGTTGCTCGCTCCATTGTTCTGAAGAACAGAGTTTTAGTCATCTTGCCCATGAGGCATGGTTCGCAAGCATCAACTGATTCATAATCAAGTGATTCCAAAAGCCCATCAGCATGGAGTTTCTTCATGCGCTTTACACCAATATGACCTAAATGGTAGTGCTACAAATAAGTTGCACTATCATTATTAACTTTGCATCTTTTGGTTTCAATATTATGTTTATGTGTATCACCACGATCAAGATCCAACGAACTATTTTCATTGGGTGTGTAACCATATAAGGTTTTATTCATGTAAATAGAACAACAATTTATTCTCTTACTTAAATGAATAACCGTATTACAATAAACATGATCAAATCATATTCATGCTCAACGCAAACACCAAATAACACTTATTTAGGTTCAACACTAATCCCGAAATTATAGGGAGTGTGCGATGATGATCATATCAATCTTGGAACCATTTCCAACACACATCATCACTTCACCCTTAACTAGTCTCTGTTTATTCTGCAACTCCCGTTTCGAGTTACTAATCTTAGCAACTGAACTAGTATCAAATACTGAGGGGTTTCTATAAACACTAGTAAAGTACACGTCAATAACATGTATATCAAATATACTTATGTTCACTTTGCCATCCTTTTTATCCGCCAATCACTTGGGGTAGTTCTGCTTCCAGTGACCAGTCCCTTTGCAGTAGAAGCACTTAGTCTCAGGCTTAGGATCAGACTTGGGCTTCTTCACTTGATCAGCAACTTGCTTGCCGTTCTTCTTGAAGTTCCCCTTCTTCCCTTTGCCCTTTTCTTGAAACTAGTGGTCTTGTCAACCATCAACACTTGATGTTTTTCTTGATTTCTACCTTCATTGATTTCAGCATCACGAAGAGCTTGGGAGTTGTTTCCGTTATCCCTTGCATATTATAGTTCATCACGAAGTTCTACTAACTTGGTGATGGTGACTAGAGAATTCTGTCAATCACTATCTTATCTGGAAGATTAACTCCCACTTGATTCAAGCGATTGTAGTACCCAGACAATCTGGGCACATGCTCACTAGTTGAGCGATTCTCCTCCATCTTTTAGCTATAGAACTTGTTGGAGACTTCATATCTCTCAACTCGGGTATTTGCTTGAAATATTAACTTCAACTCCTGGAACATCTCATATGGTCCATGACGTTCAAAACGTCTTTGAAGTCCCGATTCTAAGCCGTTAAGCATGGTGCACTAAACTATCAAGTAGTCATCATATTGAGCTAGCCAAACGTTCATAACGTCTGCATCTGCTCCTGCAATAGGTCTGTCACCTAGCGTTGCATCAAGGACATAATTCTTCTGTGCAGCAATGAGGATAAACCTCAGATCACGGATCCAATCCGCATCATTGCTACTAACATCTTTCAACACAATTTTCTCTAGGAACATATCAAAATAAACATATGAAAGCAACAACGCGAGCTATTGATCTACAACATAGATATGCTAATACTACCAGGACTAAGTTCATGATAAATTAAAGTTCAGTTAATCATATTACTTAAGAACTCCCACTTAGATAGACATCCCTCTAATCTTCTAAGTGATCACGTGATCCAAATCAACTAAACCATAACCGATCATCACGTGAAATGGATTAGTCTTCAATGGTGAACATCATTATGTTTATCATATCTACTATATGATTCACGCTCGACCTTTCGGTCTCCCTGTTCCGAGGCCATATCTGCATATGCTAGGCTCGTCAAGTATAACCCGAGTATTCTGCGTGTGCAAAAATGGCTTGCACCCGTTGTAGATGGACGTAGAGCTTATCACACCCGATCATCACGTGGTGTCTGGGCACGACGAACTTTGGCAACGGTGCATACTCAGGGAGAACACTTCTTGATAATTTAGTGAGAGATCATCTTATAATGCTACCGTCAATCAAAGCAAGATAAGATGCATAAAAGATAAACATCACATGCAATCAATATAAGTGATATGATATGGCCATCATCATCTTGTGCCTGTGATCTCCATCTCCGAAGCACCGTCATGATCACCATCGTCACCGGCGTGACACCTTGATCTCCATCGTAGCATCGTTGTCGTCTCGCCAATCTTATGCTTCCACGGCTATCGCTACCGCTTAGTGATAAAGTAAAGCATTACATCGCGATTGCATTGCATACAATAAAGCGACAACCATATGGCTCCTGCCAGTTGCCGATAACTCGGTTACAAAACATGATCATCTCATACAATAAAATTTAGCATCATGTCTTGACCATATCACATCACAACATGCCCTGCAAAAACAAGTTAGACGTCCTCTACTTTGTTGTTGCAAGTTTTACGTGGCTGCTACGGGCTTAAGCAAGAACCAATCTCACCTACGCATCAAAACCACAACGATAGTTTGTCAATTTGACTCCGTTTTAACCTTCGCAAGGACCGGGCGTTGCCACACTCGGTTCAACTAAAGTTGGAGAGACAGTCGCCCGCAAGCCATCTATGTGCAAAGCACGTCGGGGGAACCGGTCTCGCGTAAGCGTACGCGTAATGTTGGTCCGGGTCGTCTCGTCCAACAATACCGCCGAACCAAAGTATGACATGCTAGTAGGCAGTATGACTTATATCGCCCACAACTCACTTGTGTTCTACTCGTGCAAATAACATGAAACCATAAAACCTTGCTCGGATGCCACTATTGGGGAACGTAGTAATTTCAAAATTTTCCTACGCACACGCAAGATCATGGTGATGCACAGCAACGAGATGGGAGAGTGTTGTCTATGTACCCTCGTAGACCGTTCGCGGAAGCGTTATATCAACGCGGTTGATGTAGTCATACGTCTTCATGTCCGACCGATCCAAATACCGAAAGCACGGCACCTCCGAGTTCTACACACGTTCGGCTCGGTGACGTCCTCGCCTTCTCGATCCAGCAAGAGGGGCGAAGTAGTAGATGAGTTTCGGCAGCACAACGGTGTGGTGATGGTGTTGGTGAAGAACAATCTCCGCAGGGCTTCGCCTAAGCACTACGAAAACTATAACAGAGGATAAACTAGAGGAGACGGAGTTGCTGGCACACGGCTTGGTGTTTCTTGATGTCTCTTTGGTGCTAGCCCTGCCCCTCTATTTATATGTTGAGCCCTGGGGTCGAAACTTGGAGTAAAAGCCTCCACAAAGTCGGTTTCACCCGAAAGGCAAGAGTCCTTCTCGGACTCCAGGGCCAGACGCCAGGGTTCCCGGCGTCTGGACCCAGACGCCAGGGACCCTGGCGTCTGGCCCCTGGACTCCGCAAAACTTCCTTTTGCGCTTTCCAAAAACCTTGCGGGCTTTCCCCTTTGGCCCAAATAAAGTGTTCTCGTACCCAAACATTTCGGGAAACATCCGGAACCCCTTCCGGTGATTTCCGGAACCCTTCTGGTGACCAAACACTATTATCCCATATATCAAACTTTATCTCCGGACCATTCCGGAGTTCCTCGTCATGTCCGTGATCTCATCCCGGACTCCGAACAACATTCGGTCACCAACATACATAACTCACATAGTACTATATCGTCAACGAACGTTAAGCGTGCGGACCCTACGGGTTCGAGAACTATGTAGACATGACCGAGACACGTCTCCGGTCAATAACCAATAGCAGGACCTGGATGCCCATAATGGCTCCTACATATTCTACGAAGATCTTTATCGGTCAGACCGCATAACAACATACGTTGTTCCCTTTGTCATCGGTATGTTACTTGCCCGAGATTCGATCGTCGGTATCCAATACCTAGTTCAATCTCGTTACCGGCAAGTCTCTTTACTCGTTCCGTAATACATCATATCGCAACTAACATATTAGTTACAATGCTTGCAAGGCTTATGTGATGTGCATTACCGAGAGGGCCCAGAGATACCTCTCCGACAATCGGAGTGACAAATCCTAATCTCAAAATACGCCAACCCAACATCTACCTTTGGATACACCTGTAATGCTCCTTTATAATCACCCAGTTACGTTGTGACGTTTGGTAGCACCCAAAGTGTTCCTCCGGCAAACGGGAGTTGCATAATCTCATAGTCATAGGAACATGTATAAGTCATGAAGAAAGCAATAGCAACATACTAAACGATCGGGTGCTAAGCTAATGGAATGGGTCATGTCAATCAGATCATTCAACTAATGATGTGATCTCGTTAATCAAATAACAACTCTTTGTTCATGGTTAGGAAACATAACCATCTTTGATTAACGAGCTAGTCAAGTAGAGGCATACTAGTGACACTCTGTTTGTCTATGTATTCACACATGTATTATGTTTCCGATTAATACAATTCTAGCATGAATAATAAACATTTATCATGATATAAGGAAATAAATAATAACTTTATTATTGCCTCTAGGGCATATTTCCTTCAAGAAGTGGCAGCAAGACACGTATTGTATCGTTGCTATCGAGGATAACAAGATGGGGTTTATTTCATATTGCATGAATTTATCTCTCTACATCATGTCATCTTGCTTAAGGCGTTACTTTGTTTTTAACTTAATACTCTAGATGCATGCTGTATAGCGGTCGATGAGTGGAGTAATAGTAGTAGATGCAGAATCGTTTCGGTCTACTTGTCACGGACGTGATGCCTATATACATGACCATGCCTAGATATTCTCATAACTATGCTCAATTCTATCAATTGCTCAACAGTAATTTGTTCACCCACCGTAGAAAACTTATGCTCTCGAGAGAAGCCACTAGTGAAACCTATGGCCCCCGGGTCTATTCTCATCATATCAATCTCCATCACTTTAATCTTGTTTTGTTTTTACTTCGCCTTTTACTTTTCACTTTGCATTTGTATATCAAAAATACCAAAAATATTATCTATCGGATCTCACTTTCGTAAGTGATCGTGAAGGGATTGACAACCCCTAATCGCGTTGGTTGCGTTGAGCTCTTTGTGTTGTGTAGGTTCGAGGGACTTGCGCGTGGCCTCCTACTGGATTGATACCTTGGTTCTCAAAAACTGAGGGAAATACTTACGCTACTCTGCTGCATCATCCCTTCCTCTTCAGGGAAAACCAACGCAAGCTCAAGACGTAGCACCAGCCCATCCTCAAATTCATGCACTACAAGAAATATGTCAACTTATGACCTTCTGTCAGTGACCCTCGAAGAATTGGTCATAAATTTATGACCATTTTAGACCAATTGGTCAAAAGCTGTCTGGGGGGCTCCAAACCCTAAACCATTGCGACCATTTTGGTTAGAATGGTCATAATTTCCTTACACGAAATGGTCATAAAGCAAACAACGCTAGTCCGCTGCCTTATTTCTAGTTGTTAACGACCAATATAGATGGTCATAGTCTTGTAAATTGTGGTGGGTTACGATGACTAGGCGCCATCTCATCAGTTTTGCCTATGTGTCATGTCCATGTGGCAGTTTTTGTCCTAGGTTGTGAAGCAACCTATATTTCTGTCATTCCCAAAATTCCCAAAAAAAATCTCATAAATTCTTTCGGTCATATCTTCATCAAATATGTTAAAATCCTTCCTTATCTAGTTCAAAACTAATTCAACAATATTCATTTTCCTATTCTGTTCACAACAACAGTTTATGAAGGAAGTGCTATTTATATATTCTTGATTGCCCTCAGAATTTTTGGGCACTCTTTTCTATCCAAATTATTACCGCATGACAAAATTCAGCTCCATTTGCCTAGCAAATCTTCCTCGGCAAATTTCCAAAGTTTTTGTCCACCTAGAAGCATTGTGAAGGAAGTACCTTTTTTATATCTCTAAATGACATGACATTTATACAGTTCCTTCATATGCCCAAATTATCAACCTCCTCCAAATTGCAGCTCAGTCAAATCATCTATGTGAGCCCAGGTTCAATTTATATTTTATGGCCAAATTGGCACGTTGCAAAGCAAGTGTTATATAGACCCCTCCTATTACCCTCAAACTTTTTGGGCACTCTTCCATACCCAAATCATTGCCACATGATAATATTCAGCTCAATTTTCCTAGTAAATCTTTCTCGGGAAATTTCCAAAGTTTCTACCTCGAGAGAAGCTTTGTGAAGTAAGTACTAGCTAGGCTTACCCAAATGATCTGAAAATTTACCAGAGCATGACCATACCTAAGTAACTTGCCTACACCAATTTTGAGATCATTTCATTCATCCAATCTCTCTCACTAGTTTTCCCAAGTTTCTGTCCATAGAAGAGCATTGTGAAGGAAGTACTTCTTTGGCATGTCCAAATGGTATGAATTTTCTACAATGCTTTCCTATGCCCAAATAACCATCCTCCACAAAATTTCAGCTCACTCCATTCATTATTTTGAGCCCAGCTTCAACATTCATATTTTTGTCCAGCGTGATACTTTGCAAAGCAAGTACCACCTAGGATCCTCCTTTTGAGCTAAAAATTTGTGAAGACATTCTCCTTAGTAGATGATCATCCTCAGCCAAAACTCACGCCCATTGGCCATGTGCATTTCCCGTACCGCTAATCAAACACCTGGCTGCTAATTCATGTTTGAGCATCGATCGGTCTCCTCGTGAGAATCTTATATTGTAATTTTCTTCCTAGCACCAACCTGGGGAGTTCCCAACCCACTAGACATGCCTAGGCCGCCCAAAACACATGGCAACATTACGGTCACGCGGTGACCACGCGACGGGCATGCGAGTTTACGCGCTCTAGAGTTGGGGCCCTCGTCCACCGCCCAAACCTCGACGTATCGCCACCAAACCATGTATTTACGATTAAATAGGTCCTTATGTAACTAGAAATGATTTTTGGAAAAAATAAATAGCAAACTATGAGGCAGCTGCAGTTCAAATTTGACCCGCTTCGAGCTTAATCGGCGGAAATTTGTCTTTTTCACGAGAGGTGGATCAAAAAAATTTCCACCCAACCATTTTTCCAATTGTGCATTAAATATGGCCTGGTATTTTATAAAAATGATTTGGTCCAATTTTGCAACAATTATTTGGTAGTTCCTTCACAAAAAAACCTCCTTTCGGGCACTCGAAAAATGGAAAATGGTTTTTTCGTCCAACGAAAATGAAAACTTCCTTAGGCAACATTATTTGCCATTCCAATATGCACCCGTGTGCACAATATGAGATCATTTGAACAAACTATGCCATGAATGTGGCCATAAGATTGATCATTTGGCTTGAAAGCCATTGATCTCCACATATGATAGCTCGTTTCTGAGAACACTTTTTTAAAATAATTGCCATATTACAAGTTTGTTATTTTTCCTAGGAACTTGTCCACATATGATGACACAATGCGAAGGTTTCCCAATTTTTTGATTTTTTTTTAATTTTTTATGCCCGTTTCAAAATGCGGTCAAAACGACGGGAATGACCGTTCCTAGCTAGTGGTTGAATCTTGGAATTTTGTTGGTGTTTCTCTGATTAAATAGATACTTATGTACCTAGAAATGATTTTTGGAAAAAATAAATAGCAAACTACCAGGCAGCTGCAGTTCAAATTTGACCCGCTTCCAGCTGAATCGGCGGAAATTTGTCTTTTTCACGAGAGGTGGATCAAAATTTTTTCCACCCAACCATTTTGTCAATTGTGCATTAAATATGGCCTAGTATTTTATAAAAATGATTTGGTCCAATTTTGCAACAATTATTTGGTAGTTCCTTCACAAAAAAACCTCCTTTCGGGCACTCGGAAAATGGAAAATGGTTTTTTCGTCCAACGAAAATGAAAACTTCCTTAGGAAACATTGTTTGCCATTCCAATATGCACGCATGTGCACAATATGAGATCATTTGAACAAACTATGCCATGAATGTGGCCATAAGATTGATCATTTGGCTTGAAAGCCATTGATCTCCACATATGATAGCTCGTTTCTGAGAACACTTTTTTAAAATAATTGCCATATTACAAGTTTGTTATTTTTCCTAGGAACTTGTCCACATATGATGACACAATGCGAAGGTTTCCCAATTTTTTGATTTTTTTTTAATTTTTTATGCCCGTTTCAAAATGCGGTCAAAACGACGGGAATGACCGTTCCTAGCTAGTGGTTGAATCTTGGAATTTTGTTGGTGTTTCTCTGATTAAATAGATACTTATGTACCTAGAAATGATTTTTGGAAAAAATAAATAGCAAACTACCAGGCAGCTGCAGTTCAAATTTGACCCGCTTCCAGCTGAATCGGCGGAAATTTGTCTTTTTCACGAGAGGTGGATCAAAATTTTTTCCACCCAACCATTTTGTCAATTGTGCATTAAATATGGCCTAGTATTTTATAAAAATGATTTGGTCCAATTTTGCAACAATTATTTGGTAGTTCCTTCACAAAAAAACCTCCTTTCGGGCACTCGGAAAATGGAAAATGGTTTTTTCGTCCAACGAAAATGAAAACTTCCTTAGGAAACATTGTTTGCCATTCCAATATGCACGCATGTGCACAATATGAGATCATTTGAACAAACTATGCCATGAATGTGGCCATAAGATTGATCATTTGGCTTGAAAGCCATTGATCTCCACACATGATAGCTCGTTTATGAGAACACTTTTCTAAAATAATTTCTGTATTACAAGTTTGTTATTTTTCCTAGGAACTTGGCCACATATGATGACACAATGCGAAGGTTTCCTAATTTTTTGATTTTTTTTGAATTTTTTATGCCCGTTTCAAAATGCGGTCAAAACGGCGGGAATGACCGTTCCTAGCTAGTGGTTGAATCTTGGAATTTTGTTGGTGTTTCTCTGATTCAAAAGATACTTATGTACCTAGAAATGATTTTTGGAAAAAATAAATAGCAAACTATGAGGCAGCTGCAGTTCAAATTTGACCCGCTTCGAGCTTAATCGGCGGAAATTTGTCTTTTTCACGAGAGGTGGATCAAAATTTTTTACACCCAACCATTTTGTCAATTGTGCATTAAATATGGCCTAGTATTTTATAAAAATAATTTGGTCCAATTTTGCAACAATTATTTGGTAGTTTCTTCAAAAAAAACCTCCTTTCGGGCACTCAAAAAATGGAAAATGGTTTTTTCGTCCAACGAAAATGAAAACTTCCTTAGGCAACATTGTTTGCCATTCCAATATGCACCCGTGTGCACAATATGAGATCATTTGAACAAACTATGCCATGGATGTGGCCATAAGATTGATCATTTGGCTTGAAAGCCATTGATCTCCACACGCGATAGCTCGTTTTTGAGAACACTTTTTTAAAATAATTGCCGTATTACAAGTTTATTATTTTTCCTAGGAACTTGGCCACATATAATGACACAATGCGAAGGTTTCCCAATTTTTTGATTTTTTTTGAATTTTTTATGCCCGTTTCAAAATGCGGTCAAAACGGCGGGAATGACCGTTCCTAGCTAGTGGTTGAATCTTGATTTTTTTTTGGTGTTTCTATGATTAAATAGATACTTATGTACCTAGAAATGATTTTTGGAAAAAATAAATAGCAAACTGTGAGGCAGCTACAGTTCAAATTTGACCCGCTTCCTACTGAACCGGCAGAAATTTGTCTTTTTCACCAGAGGTGAATCAAAACTTTTGACACCCAACCATTTTGTCAATTGTGCATTAAATATGAAATAGTATTTTTGAAAATTGATTGAGCCAAATTTTGCAACAAATATATGGTAGGTCCTTCACAAAAAAACTCATTTTGGGCACTAAAAAAATGGAAAATTAATTTTTCGTCCAAAGAAAATGAAAACCTACTTAGGCAACATTGTTTTCCATTCCAATATGCACCCTTGTGCACAATATGAGATCAATTGAACAAAACTATGCCAAAAATGTTGCCGTAAAATGTGGGCTCTTCTCGAGACCACAGGGGCCTAGCCCTCTTCTCGTTGAGCACCCAAATGAGAACCTGCAGATCAGTTGAAGAGGTAGAGGGACACGCCATTTTGACAGGCCTAGTGGCGTTATCGGGGCTTCCAGACTGCTAGTGAGATAAAAAGTGCTCTTTGGTTTTTCAGTTTAGCCAAAATCTCAGTTGTCAAGAGGTAAAAAAACTGTCTAGCTTGTGAACTTGCGGCCAGAGCAAGACGACATGGAGATCTCCTGACAACTGCGAACGTGCCGTAGGAGGTCCGGTCACTGATGCTATCTGAAAAGTACCAAGTGATTTTGGTATCTGTTTCTAGGTATTCATCCTCAAAAAACAAATAAATTGCAGGCTCTTCTCCACATTCAACGTCTTCCCCTTTGTGGGGGTTGGGGGGTCCCAAGCATCCGATCCTTTTGTCGTCACCGACGGCGGCGGCATAATAAATGGTTGTTATTTTCTAATACATCAAATAAACGGTTAGGTTTTTCTTTTTTCTGTAATGTAATAGATAGATATGAGAGGTGGATGGAAACATCTTGACATTATTTTTTAGTCAATTTTAAATAAATTATGGATAAATATTTTTGAAAAAATGAAGTGCTCCCTTTTTACAAGAGAGATTTGTAGTTTTTTCATTAAAAGTCGGTGATTTGGGTCCAAATTTTGAAGATTCCAACGCGAGACAACCGGCCAATGAGAAGCTAGAAACCACGTTCACGCGGATCACCCAGTCAGACACGATATGAGCCGTCCATCACGCACACATCAACGGTGGAGCTTCTCCCGAGAAACCCAAACCCTAACCCACCCACCAACACTCATCCTCTCCCATTCTCCAGATCCTCTCCCATCCCACCCCGCCGCCCCCGCCTTCCTCCCCCTCCCGCGATTCCCACCGTCGCCACCCCCACCCACCACCACCGACCTCGTCTACGCCATGCACCCTCTCCCCTCGCCTTCATCCCCCAGCTCCACCAGTCTGCTTCTCGGCCATGGCGTCACGGCCTGTTTTCTCGCCGGCGCGCGCGTGCGTGCTTCGATGCGCGCCGCTCCGTCGAGCTGGCCGGACCGTGGCGCGTGCGTGGACCGTGTATCCGCTACCAAATCTCCCCTCCGCTCCCGAATCAAATCCCCCAAATCTCTCCTCCGCTCCCGAATCAAACCCCCATCACCTCCACCACCACCCCACCTACTCCCACCGCCGTCGCGAGCCACGAGCGCGAGCCGGGCGATGGCCAATCCTCTGCTTCTCCTCCATTCGTCGTGCACGCCCTGGGACGACGCAGCCCGACAGATCTAGGGCGATGACGAACCCTAGCCGCAACGGCTTGTTGGTGCGGCTGCGGCGCATCTGATACTCGCTCCGAGCTCCCTCCCCCTCCGTTGC
The DNA here is from genome assembly GCF_003073215.2 of Triticum urartu. Taxonomy (NCBI): domain Eukaryota; kingdom Viridiplantae; phylum Streptophyta; class Magnoliopsida; order Poales; family Poaceae; genus Triticum; species Triticum urartu. The sequence goes on along the minus strand of NC_053024.1, from coordinate 696,439,442 downwards.
TGTGGCCGCCTTGGGATGATATTCGCCGCCTGTGACCGCTGTGTTGGGAACCGGTCCGGCCAAGGGGAAGCTGGGTTCCCAGTCAACGCAGCGTCCGGCGAAGCGGCTCTGCCTGCGGCCCGATTGCGCTCACAACGTCCCCGTCACCAAGTTCAATCAAAAGGTCCGACCCTTCCCATTGCCTGCTTCTATTTCCCCCTCTTCAATCTACATGGATCTTGCCTCTCGCTGAGCTTGCGGCCAATTCATGCAATTTCAGACTGGCAAGCCTCTCAAGTGTAAAGAAAATGGCACGCTCGCAAGTCTAAGATGGATACAGAGCGGTGTATGCATGTGCCAAACTGAAACCATATGTGTTACGTAGTAGTTGTTCATCTCTGACACGAGCTGCCCTGCTATCAAAATAGATTGCATCTATTCTTGCTAGTATTTTATTTATCTCCTTCCTCATCTCTGACACCAGCTGTTGTGCATGCAATCAGGGGAATCCTTGCTCCGCTCGGAAGGAGTTGTCATTGCCGTGGGAGTCTCTGTCCTCTTCTTCTACTACCTATTGCTGCTGCTGTTGGGTGTCTGTAGCTACAAGGTGGGTAATCCATCTATGTTTATTTGCTACTGCCTGAACTCTGTTTCTCTGCAGTCCCTGAATCTCTCATTGTCATGGTTGTTCCTTACTGCAGGGAATCCACTGTAGCCCTACTTGTGAACTCAACTAAACTGCAGCACAGTTTGAATATAGCACCTGGCACTGATGTAAAAGGTAGTCTTAACACTTTGGCTTGATCCACACAAGATCGTCTTGAGCTGTAGATTCTGGCATTAGACCTCTCCTCCACGGGCAACAGCCGCAAGAACCACTGTAAAGAATTGACGTGCCCTTTAGCTTGTTGATTCATGCTAATCCACCCAGTTATTCTGTGTCTACTTCTTCAGTTGCAAAGGTTACAGTAACATCTTCTAGTCTTACAACTCAACTAAACTGCAGTAGCACATGGCACTTGCAGTACAGTAGAGTATAGTACATGACACTGTGTAAAAGAAACAAAGAGAACAGAATTGCTTATGTCCCATGTTTTGTTTTGGGTTGGTCCTGCTTAGGCCAAATTAATTCATCCATTTCTTGGTCTGTGGTTAGTTGTGAAACCACAAAACGGTGGCAAGGTGATTTTTGTTTCGTCCGCCACCACTCTAGCAAGCTTCTTGTGTAATCAAATTTGCTCCTAAATACTAGTAGTTCCAAATGCAGTTAAAATATAAAAAAACATTGTGCATTAAATATGTTATGTGCCCCATCTCCCCCGTCGTGCTAATCTCACAGTTAGTATACTTTGAAGGTTACTGGACTGATATTTTGTTTGACAACTACTGCAACTGAAGTTTCAGAAATTTCCTGCAGTACCATCTACTGAATGTCTTGGTGTTATTCTGAACCGTTTGCATTTCTGTATCTCATTACCAGTGTTCATTCTTCATTGGTCCATGTCCAGGTCCGCCGCCATGGCCGCCACGCTACAGCCAGGCCACCCAACACACATCGAACTACCGCTGCTCCTCCTCGTCTCGTCTGTCTTCTTGCCCGGGAAGAAAGGAAGCGCTGGAGACCAGCCACCAATGGCGGTGCCGCTGGAGTTCCCAGCGGAAGCTCCGGCATCAGCACCAACACACCCTCAACCTCCTCGCCCTCGGATTAGGGCTCTACGAGCTTGGATTCCCAAGTGTAAGCCTTCTGCTTGTGCATAGACAAATGACAAATCTCTGCACTTCTGAATTCTGTCTGGCTGTAGTTGACACCAGTGCGGATAACAATAACATAACAGTATGAATGTGCTATGTAGGTTGTGAAATGCATCGAGATCGGTCTTCTAGAGATCATACTTCTGGTGGCTCTTTCCCACCATCAGTCCTATATAGCTACTGCTCATGTACTCATTTTGTTCTAGGAAAGTGGGAGGGCAGGGCCCCTTGATTTTCTTTTGCTGATTCATATCCCCTTTCAGGAATCAGACTAGACTAGAGTTCAGAGATTGATAAAATTGAATTCTCACATATGAAGTTTTAATTGCAAGGATGGGAGGTGGATGCCCACACGGATCCGGCGTCTCCGACCTCGGCATCCACAAGGAGGAGCGGCGACAACCCCGGACCTGTCCACTGGTGCTGCTGATCCTGCTAGAGCCATGGTGTGGCTGAGCCTCTGCTACGGTTACAACCTTCCTCTGGTGAGCTCCTCACCGTTCCTTCTTCTCTGATGTAGCTCCTGCAGGGCCTTGGCCATGATTTGGGTTGGATGTGGGGCTCTGCTAGTTGCTGCTAGATGCTGTAACCAAGCATCAACTCCTACTGGAGCTCTGGGGTGCTAAATTCATGCGGTTCTAGGGTCTGTCAGTAGCTGCCCATGTGTACTTGCTTTATATATGTGCTCCGGTGATGCTCTGGTGGTATGGGGTTGCTTTGGATTTGCTTAATCTGTTGTTTGCTCCTATGTGGCTCTGTTGGACTCATGCTCTGCTCCTACACCAGCAGCTTGATTGGTTCTATATACACTAGCAACAGTAGCTCATGTACATGTAATTGGACTCCCAGGGTGCTGTTCTTGCAAATTCTTCCATGTCTTTCTCTTTTTGCTGGTGCTACTACACATGTTAGATTGTTAGCTATACTTGTTTCCATCTCAAATTACTTATCTTCTTGAACATATGCCTGATGCTTGGTGCATGTAGGATGTGCTCCGTGTGGATATCTATGCATTTGTTAAGATTTTTGTAGCACATGCTATGGCCTCAAAGATTGTTTATTTTATTTTCATTCATACATGAGCACAGTTTTTTATTGCCGTCAAGGGGTGAATTGATTTGATCGTTAATATGTGGTTGGATGTGATGTTTTGCAGGTTGAAGGCGCTAAGGTGTTGGAGACGTGCATGTACTTGTTGAGTGTTTTATTTGTAGAGTGCTATACTGTGATTGGTGTAATATTGTATGGTTATATTGTGATTGGTGGAATGTAATAAAATTGATTGGTACATCGGTGATTTGGCTGTTATTTGAATATATTTAAAATGTGTTCTCTGATTGGTATATCATTGAGTTACAAGTTGTGAAAAATTAAAACCTGGTGTTTGGGACCTAGTGCCTAGAAGAATCTGACAATGTGCATCCAGTTGACTACAATAATCTAAAAATTGAATGTAACAAAAAAAAGACAACCCGAAAATAAAAAAATTATAGAATGTGAAAAGGCTGCACCTCAGAAAGCAAAAAAAGTTTGAACCAATGGCCCAAGCCCATGTAGCTAGTAAAAAACAACAGAAAAAATACATTAAAAAGGCCGAATTAATGGGCTTGGCCCATGTAAAACCCCCAATTGGACCGGGCTGATTTTAACCAACGACCTTTTCAATTCATCGCAATTTTGCCACGTCAGATTGCCACGTCGGATCCGACATGGCCTGGGGAGAGAGCTAGCGACCAAAACAGAAGGTCATAGGATCAACGACCTTTTGTTAAAGGTCGCTATAGTCAGTTTACGACGCCCAGCTTTTGACCTTATGTTTTTGGTCACAAAAAGGTCATAAATGGAAATTTGTGACCATTCAGTGACCAATAGTGGTGGTCATAAGTTGACATATTTCTTGTAGTGATGGTGAACAAAGAGCTGCCAACTGATGAGATCTCGGCTCGACAAGTGCAACGCCGGGCAACAGCGTACACCATAGTCAATAGAGAGCTCATAAGGCGCAGTGTCACTGGTGTTTACCAGCGCTGTGTGGAGCCTGAGCAAGGCCAAGCAATTCTCAAGGACATCCATCAAGGCAAGTGTGGCCACCATGCGGCTTCGAGAGCACTCGTCGCCAAAGCTTTCCGCCATGGCTTCTTCTGGCCGACTGCTCTTGAAGACGCCAAGTCTGTGGTCGAAAAATGCAAGGGGTGCCAGAAGTTCCGCTCTAAGCCTCATTAGCCGGCTTCTGCACTCAAGACTATTCCCATTGCTTGGCCCTTTGCTGTTTGGGGCCTGGACATGGTCGAACCATTCAAGACGGCACGAGGCGGTTTGACTCACTTACTTGTCGCGGTGGACAAGTTCATCAAGTGGATAGAAGCAAAACCAATCAAGAGTTTGAATGGCCTGACTGCTGTGACCTTCATTTCCGACATCACAACTTGGTACGACATACCGCCCAGCATCATCACCGACAACGACACAAACTTTGCCAAAGGTGCCTTGGCCCGTTTCTGCGTGACGCAGGGCATCCGACTAGACATAGCGTCCGTTGCCCATCCGCAGTCCAACGGCCAGGTAGAGCGAGCAAATGGACTAATCCTGTCCGGCATCAAGCCTCGGCTGGTCGAGCCACTGGAGCGCTCGGCAGACTGCTGGCTTGACGAGTTGCTAGCCGTCCTTTGGAGCCTGCACACGACTCCAAACAAGTCAACCAGCTTCACGCCCTTCTTCCTCGTGTATGGTGCCGAAGCCATCATCCCAACGGACATAGAGTTCGACTCCCCCCGAATCACCATGTACACCTAGGAGGAAGCGGAGGAAGCACGTCAAGACGTCGTCGATCTCCTAGAAGAGGGCCGGCTATTGGCACTCAGCCGGTCCAGCATCTACTAGTAGAGCCTACGCCGATACTACAATCGGAAGGTCAAGCCGCGATCTTTCCAAGAAGGAGACCTTGTGCTCCGGCTGATTCAGCGAACAGCTGGGCAGCACAACCTCTCAGCACCCTGGGAAGGCCCTTTCATCATCAGTAAAGTGTTGGGCAACGACTCCTACTACCCGATCGATGCTCAGAAGCCCCGAGCACGCAAACGGGACGACTCCGGCAAAGAGACGGAGCGGCCATGGAATGCAAACCTCCTCCAAAGATTTTACAGTTAATGAAGTATGTATCACGCTACCTTTTGTATTAAAGTGCGAAGACTTCGGGCCCCTAGAGAAGAGCTCGGGGACTGCCTTCTTTTATCTATATGATAAAGATTTATGCCTATGAGTATGTTATTCTTTGTTATGCCACTTGGCACCGGGTTGGACTAGTCGGCCAGGGGACTTGCCGACTTGAGCTATGAAACGACTTCCTGCAGCCGGACAAGTAATTTGTGGCACTTAAGCCATCTCCTGTTAGAAGCCGCGGATCGCAGAGCGACTGTCTGGCAAGCAGGAGTAAGGTAGAATGGGTGTCCATATGAAAAATGGCTAAGGACTCAAAGCTTGCTCATAGTTTAAAGCCGGCTTTCAGCCTTTTACAACCGACTCTTTAGCAGTCGGCTCGCCGTTTTCTAAATTAACTTGCTAAAAACTCTAAAAGGTTAAGTACCTGCCTTCCCAAAGAAGCCAAGTATTTGATCTAGCGGCAGTCCGCAGAGCGGCTGTCCGACTGGCAAGACGACAACCAAGGGAAGGCGGCAAAGGAAAAAGTCAAAGAGCAGTAAGCAAGAAGAGATAGAATGCGGACAAATATTTACATAGAAAGGCCCTTGGCCGAATCATCAAACAGAAGTTCAAGATACACCCAGTGGGTGGAATTGTGCAAAATAACAAGTTCATCGAGACTGCTAGGCAGGTAAAACAAAGATAAAGTGGCAGCCTAGGAAGCCGCGGACGGACTCGGAGGACCGAAGGGGTCGGCGGTGCCAGTTGCCGGGGCGGCCGGCTGGTTGGTCTCCGCTTGATCACCCCTGGCGACAGCTGGCTCAATTGGGCGCGGCTCGTTGCTAGATGCGCGGTCGAGCTGGGGCTGGCCGTCTGCCTCGACCTCTGGCGCCTCCTCCTCGTCTCCTTCCTCCTCCTCGCCTTCCTCTTCGCCACTGGAGTCGATCACCTCCGCCGAGTCCTCGCCGTCATCCGGGCGCAGCCCGAACCACTCCGGCGGCGCCTCCTCGCCGTTCTCAGCCCGCTCTGGGACGAAGACGCAGGTGTCGGTGTACTCGGCGATCGACGCGGCGCGCTTGACAAGATCGTCTTCCACCGCCGCCAGCTCCGCCTTAGCTTCCAGCCGGAACGTGGCTAACTGGGCTAAACTCAGCCCAGGATACCACGCCCTGGCGAATTCTAAAGTCCGGCGTGCTCCAGCCCGGGCCGAAGAACCCTTCCAGGCCTCAAGACGGCCGACTGCTACCTCCAGCCAGTCGGCAGTCCGACTGGGGGTGCGTGGTGCCTGCATATCCGGCCACAGGGAGGCAATCGCCTGGGCGCCGACACGTTGAAGCCGGCGCAACATCCGGTTGGCCGGCTGAAGGCGGGCCTCGATGCTAAGAATCTGCTCGCCAAGAGTTCGGGGGGCGTTGGCGGCGATCTGTGCGCCGTCCGCCCTCCGTGCTTCACGATCAGTCTCGATGGCTTGATTGGCGACGTCCGAATGGCCGGGGAAGAAGTCTGCTAAGGAAGAAGAGTGAAGAAACAAGGATAAAAATTTAAGGCCGACTCAACCAGCAGTCGGCAGCCCAGAAAAGGAAATGAGGGGAAGCTCACCATTGACAAGATCTTCGATTCCTTGGAAGCCAGAGACCAGCGTCGCCTCCTTGTCGGTCCAGGAGGAGCGCTCGGATGCAAATTCGGCAAGAAGGGTGGTCTCCTTGTCCTCCGCCTCCTTCTGGGCCCTCTGGAGCAGCTCCTTCTGCTCCGCCAGCTGCGTAGCCAGCCGGTCGCGCTCCTCCGTCAGCTGGCCGCACACCTCCTCCTTGATGCGCAGCGCGGTGTTGACTTCGCCCAGCTGCTGCTGAAGGGCGGCGTTGGCCACTGAAGAAGGAAAGGGAGGGGTGTTGATAGGTCCATTTTTCATCATGCTTTTATATCGATATTTATTGCATATGGGCTGTTATTTCACTTTATGTCACAGTACTTATGGCTATTCTCTCTTATTTTACAAGGTTTACATGAAGAGGGAGAATGCCGGTAGCTGGAATTCTGGGCTGGAAAAGGAGCAAATATTAGAGATCTATTCTGCGCAACTCCAAAAGTCCTGAAACTCCACTGAACATCTTACAATAAATAAAGAAAAATCCTCGCCAAAGATGAAGGCCAGGGGGGCCCACACCCTGCTCACGAGGGTGGGGGGCGCGCCCCCCTCCTAGGGCGCGCCCCCTACCTCGTAGGTCCCCTAGTGGATCTCCGATGTCCATCTTCTCCTATATGAAGTCTTTCGATGAGAAAAAAAATAAGAAGCAACCTTTCGGGACGAAACTTCGCCGCCACGAGGCGGAACCTTGGCGGAACCAATCTAGAGCTTCAGCAGAGCTGTTTTCCCGGGGATACTTCCATCCCGGAGGGGGAAATCATCACCATCGTCATCACCAACGCTCCTCTCATCGAGAGAGGGCAATCTCCATCAACATCTTCACCAGCACCATCTCATCTCCAAACCCTAATTCATCTCTTGTATCCAATTCTTGTCTCAAAGCCCGGGATTGGTGCTAGTAGGTTGCTAGTAGTGTTGATTACTCCTTGTAGTTGATGCTAGTTGGTTTATTTGGTGGAAGATCATGTGTTCAGATCCTATATGCATATTATTACCCCTCTGATTATGGACATGAATATGCTTTGTGAGTAATTATGTTTGTTCCTGAGGACAAGGGAGAAGTCTTGCTATTAGTAGTCATGTGAATTCGGTATTCGTTTGATATTTTGATAAGATGTATGTTGTCTAGCCTCTAGTGGTGTTAGGTGAACGTCGACTACATAACACTTCACCATTATTTCGGCCTAGAGGAAGGCATTGGGAAGTAATAAGTAGATGATGGGTTGCTAGAGTGACAGAAGCTTAAACCCTAGTTTATGCGTTGCTTCGTAATGGGCTGATTTGGATCCATATGTTTCATGCTATGGTTAGGTTTACCTTAATACTTTTGTTGTAGTTGCGGATGCTTGCAATAGAGGTTAATCATAAGTGGGATGCTTGTTCAAGTAAGAACAACACCCAAGCACCGATCCACCCACATATCAAATTAGCAAAGTACCGAACGCGAATCATATGAACGTGATGAAAACTAGCCTGACGATATTCCCATGTGTCCTCGGGATCGCTTTTCCTATTATAAGAGTTTGTTCCGGCTTGTCCTTTCCTACAAAAGGATTGGGCCATCTTTCTACACTTTATTTACTTTTGTTACTTGTTGCTCGTTACCATTTATCTTGTCAGAAAACTATCTGTTACCACTTATTTCAGCACTTGCAGAGAATACCTTGCTGAAAACCGCTTATCATTTCCTTCTGCTCCTCGTTGGGTTCGACACTCTTACTTATAGAAAGGACTATGATAGATCCCCTATACTTGTGGGTCATCAAGACTCTTTTCTGGCGCCGTTGCCGGGGAGTGTGGCGCCTTTGGTTGGTGGAATTTGGTAAGGAAAAATTTATATAGTGTGCTGAAATTTACTGTCACTTGTTACTATGGAAAGTAATTCTCTGAGGGGCTTGTTTGGGGTATCTTCACCCCGTCCAGTAGAGCAAAGAGTTGCTCCTCAACCTACTGAACCTATTGAAAATGAAACTCCTTTTAAATTTCCTTCTGGTATGATGGAAAAACTTCTAGCTAACCCTTTTACAGGAGATGGAACAAAGCATCCTGATGAGCACTTAATATATGTGGATGAAGTTTGTGGATTATTTAAGCTTGCAGGTATACCCGATGATGTTGCTAAGAAGAAGGTTTTCCCTTTATCTTTGAAGGGAGACACATTGATATGGTATAGGCTATGTGATGATATGAGATCATGGAACTATAAAAGATTGAAGTTGGAGTTTCATCAAAAGTATTACCCTATGCATCTTTTTCATCGTGATCGCAATTATATATATAATTTCTGGCCTCGCGAAGGAGAAAGCATCGCTCAAGCTTGGGGGTGGCTTAAATCAATGTTATATTCATGCCCCAATCATGAGCTCTCGAGAGAAATAATTATGCAAAGTTTTTATGCTCGGCTTTCTGAAAACAATCGCACCATGCTCGATACTTCTTGTGTTGGCTCTTTTATGATGAAGACTATTGAATTTAAATGGAATTTATTGGATAGAATTAAACGAAACTCTGAAGATTGGGACCTCGACGAAGGTAAGGAGTCAGGTATGACACCTCAGTTTGATTGTGTTAAATCTTTTATGGACACCGATATTTTCCGTAAGTTTAGCACTAAATATGGACTTGACTCTGAGATAGTAGCTTCTTTCTGTGAATCTTTTGCTACTTATGTTGATCTCCCTAAGGAGAAGTGGTTTAAATATCATCCTCCCATAGAAGTAAAAGTAGCTGCACCTATTAAAGTTGAATAAAAGACTGTCACTCATAATGATCCTATTGTTCCTACTTCTTATGTTGAGAACCCACCTTTCCCTGTTAGAGTAAAGGATCATGCTAAAGCTTCAACTTTTGTTCATAAAAGCAATATTAGAACTTATACACCTCCTGGGCAAGTTAAAAGTAGAACCTAATATTGCTATTATTAAAGATCTCTTGTCTAATAATATTGATGGGCACGTTATTCAGTTCGATGGTGAAACTGCTAGAATTGCTAAGCTT